>NC_137471.1:174713003-174989073 GCF_964235325.1 Thermobia domestica | reverse complement strand
TCCCTTAGCATAAAGGACATAATCGTAGGACGTTAAACTAAAAGATTTCATTTTATAAGAGAAGAGAAATAATTCTCATTCCACCAATTCTTCCATTATCATTCATTTGCCTTAATCATTCGTCTCCCTTAGCCTAAAGGACATAATCGTTAGACGTTAGACTAAAAGATTTCATTTTATAAGAGAAGAGAAATAATTCTCATTCCACCAATTCTTCCATTATCATTCACTTGCCTAAATCATCCGTCTCCCTTAGACTAAAGGACATAATCGTAGGACGTTTAACTAAAAGATTTCATTTTATAAGAGAAGAGAAATAATTCTCATTCCACCAATTCTTCCATCATCATTCACTTGCCTTAATCACCCGTCTCCCTTAGACTAAAGGACATAATCGTTGGACGTTAAACTAAAAGATTTCATTTTATAAGAGAAGAGAAATAATTCTCATTCCACCAATTCTTCCATCATCATTCACTTGCCTTAATCATCCGTCTCCCTTAGCCTAAAAGGCATAATCATTGGACGTTAAACTAAAAGATTTCATTTTATAAGAGAAGAGAAATAATTCTCATTCCACCAATTCTTCCATCATCATTCACTTGCCTTAATCATCCGTCTCCCTTAGACTAAAGGACATAATCATTGGACGTTAAACTAAAAGATTTCATTTTATAAGAGAAGAGAAATAAATCTCATTCCACCAATTCTTCCATCATCATTCACTTGCCTTAATCATCCGTCTCCCTTAGCCTAAAGGACATAATCATTGGACGTTAAACTAAAAGATTTCATTTTATAAGAGAAGAGAAATAATTCTCATTCCACCAATTCTTCCATCATCATTCACTTGCCTTAATCATCCGTCTCCCTTAGCCTAAAGGGCATAATCATTGGACGTTAAACTAAATGATTTCATTTTATAAGAGAAGAGAAATAATTCTCATTCCACCAATTCTTCCATCATCATTCACTTGCCATAATCATCCGTCTCCCTTAGCCTAAAGGGCATAATCATTGGACGTTAAACTAAAAGATTTCATTTTATAAGAGAAGAGAAATAATTCTCATTCCACCAATTCTTCCATTATCATTCACTTGCCTTAATCATCCGTCTCCCTTAGCCTAAAGGGCATAATCATTGGACGTTAAACTAAAAGATTTCATTTTATAAGAGAAGAGAAATAATTCTCATTCCACCAATTCTTCCATCATCATTCACTTGCCTTAATCATCCGTCTCCCTTAGCCTAAAGGACATAATCATTGGACGTTAAACTAAAAGATTTCATTTTATAAGAGAAGAGAAATAATTCTCATTCCACCAATTCTTCCATCATCATTCACTTGCCTTAATCATCCGTCTCCCTTAGCCTAAAGGGCATAATCATTGGACGTTAAACTAAAAGATTTCATTTTATAAGAGAAGAGAAATAATTCTCATTCCACCAATTCTTCCATCATCATTCACTTGCCTTAATCATCCGTCTCCCTTAGCCTAAAAGGCATAATCATTAAACGTTAAACTAAAAGATTTCATTTTATAAGAGAAGAGAAATAATTCTCATTCCACCAATTCTTCCATCATCATTCACTTGCCTTAATCATCCGTCTCCCTTAGCCTAAAGGACATAATCATTGGACGTTAAACTAAAAGATTTCATTTTATAAGAGAAGAGAAATAATTCTCATTCCACCAATTCTTCCATCATCATTCACTTGCCTTAATCATCCGTCTCCCTTAGCCTAAAGGGCATAATCATTGGACGTTAAACTAAAAGATTTCATTTTATAAGAGAAGAGAAATAATTCTCATTCCACCAATTCTTCCATTATCATTCATTTGCCTTAATCATTCGTCTCCCTTAGCCTAAAGGACATAATCGTTAGACGTTAGACTAAAAGATTTCATTTTATAAGAGAAGAGAAATAATTCTCATTCCACCAATTCTTCCATTATCATTCACTTGCCTTATTCATCCGTCTCCCTTAGCATAAAGGACATAATCGTAGGACGTTAAACTAAAAGATTTCATTTTATAAGAGAAGAGAAATAATTCTCATTCCACCAATTCTTCCATCATCATTCACTTGCCTTAATCATCCGTCTCCCTTAGACTAAAGGACATAATCGTTGGACGTTAAACTAAAAGATTTCATTTTATAAGAGAAGAGAAATAATTCTCATTCCACCAATTCTTCCATCATCATTCACTTGCCTTAATCATCCGTCTCCCTTAGCCTAAAGGGCATAATCATTGGACGTTAAACTAAAAGATTTCATTTTATAAGAGAAGAGAAATAATTCTCATTCCACCAATTCTTCCATCATCATTTACTTGCCTTAATCATTCGTCTCCCCTAGCCTAAAGGACATAATCGTTAGACGTTAGACTAAAAGATTTCATTTTATAAGAGAAGAGAAATAATTCTCATTCCACCAATTCTTCCATCATCATTCACTTGCCTTAATCATCCGTCTCCCTTAGCATAAAGGACATAATCGTAGGACGTTAAACTAAAAGATTTCATTTTATAAGAGAAGAGAAATAATTCTCATTCCACCAATTCTTCCATCATCATTCACTTGCCTTAATCATCCGTCTCCCTTAGCCTAAAGGGCATAATCATTGGACCTTAAACTAAAAGATTTCATTTTATAAGAGAAGAGAAATAATTCTCATTCCACCAATTCTTCCATCATCATTCACTTGCCTTAATCATTCGTCTCCCTTAGCCTAAAGGACATAATCGTTAGACGTTAGACTAAAAGATTTCATTTTATAAGAGAAGAGAAATAATTCTCATTCCACCAATTCTTCCATCATCATTCACTTGCCTTAATCATCCGTCTCCCTTAGACTAAAGGACATAATCATTGGACGTTAAACTAAAAGATTTCATTTTATAAGAGAAGAGAAATAAATCTCAATCCACCAATTCTTCCATCATCATTCACTTGCCTTAATCATCCGTCTCCCTTAGCCTAAAGGACATAATCATTGGACGTTAAACTAAAAGATTTAATTTTATAAGATAAGAGAAATAATTCTCATTCCACCAATTCTTCCATCATCATTCACTTGCCTTAATCATCCGTCTCCCTTAGACTAAAGGACATAATCGTTGGACGTTAAACTAAAAGATTTCATTTTATAAGAGAAGAGAAATAATTCTCATTCCACCAATTCTTCCATCATCATTCACTTGCCTTAATCATCCGTCTCTCTTAGCCTAAAGGGCATAATCATTGGACGTTAAACTAAAAGATTTAATTTTATAAGAGAAGAGAAATAATTCTCATTCCACCAATTCTTCCATCATCATTCACTTGCCTTAATGATCCGTCTCCCTTAGCCTAAAGGGCATAATCATTGGACGTTAAACTAAAAGATTTCATTTTATAAGAGAAGAGAAATAATTCTCATTCCACCAATTCTTCCATCATCATTCACTTGCCTTAATCATCCGTCTCCTTTAGCCTAAAGGGCATAATCATTGGACGTTAAACTAAAAGATTTCATTTTATAAGAGAAGAGAAATAATTCTCATTCCACCAATTCTTCCATCATCATTCACTTGCCTTAATCATCCGTCTCCCTTAGCCTAAAGGGCATAATCATTGGACGTTAAACTAAAAGATTTCATTTTATAAGAGAAGAGAAATAATTCTCATTCCACCAATTCTTCCATCATCATTCACTTGCCTTAATCATTCGTCTCCCTTAGCCTAAAGGACATAATCGTTAGACGTTAGACTAAAAGATTTCATTTTATAAGAGAAGAGAAATAATTCTCATTCCACCAATTCTTCCATCATCATTCACTTGCCTTAATCATCCGTCTCCCTTAGACTAAAGGACATAATCATTGGACGTTAAACTAAAAGATTTCATTTTATAAGAGAAGAGAAATAAATCTCAATCCACCAATTCTTCCATCATCATTCACTTGCCTTAATCATCCGTCTCCCTTAGCCTAAAGGACATAATCATTGGACGTTAAACTAAAAGATTTAATTTTATAAGAGAAGAGAAATAATTCTCATTCCACCAATTCTTCCATCATCATTCACTTGTCTTAATCATCCGTCTCCCTTAGACTAAAGGACATAATCGTTAGACGTTAGACTAAAAGATTTCATTTTATAAGAGAAGAGAAATAATTCTCATTCCACCAATTCTTCCATCATCATTCACTTGCCTTAATCATTCGTCTCCCTTAGCCTAAAGGACATAATCGTTAGACGTTAGACTAAAAGATTTCATTTTATAAGAGAAGAGAAATAATTCTCATTCCACCAATTCTTCCATCATCATTCACTTGCCTTAATCATCCGTCTCCCTTAGACTAAAGGACATAATCATTGGACGTTAAACTAAAAGATTTCATTTTATAAGAGAAGAGAAATAAATCTCAATCCACCAATTCTTCCATCATCATTCACTTGCCTTAATCATCCGTCTCCCTTAGCCTAAAGGACATAATCGTAGGACGTTAAACTAAAAGATTTCATTTTATAAGAGAAGAGAAATAATTCTCATTCCACCAATTCTTCCATCATCATTCACTTGCCTTAATCATCCGTCTCCCTTAGCCTAAAGGGCATAATCATTGGACCTTAAACTAAAAGATTTCATTTTATAAGAGAAGAGAAATAATTCTCATTCCACCAATTCTTCCATCATCATTCACTTGCCTTAATCATTCGTCTCCCTTAGCCTAAAGGACATAATCGTTAGACGTTAGACTAAAAGATTTCATTTTATAAGAGAAGAGAAATAATTCTCATTCCACCAATTCTTCCATCATCATTCACTTGCCTTAATCATCCGTCTCCCTTAGACTAAAGGACATAATCATTGGACGTTAAACTAAAAGATTTCATTTTATAAGAGAAGAGAAATAAATCTCAATCCACCAATTCTTCCATCATCATTCACTTGCCTTAATCATCCGTCTCCCTTAGCCTAAAGGACATAATCATTGGACGTTAAACTAAAAGATTTAATTTTATAAGATAAGAGAAATAATTCTCATTCCACCAATTCTTCCATCATCATTCACTTGCTTTAATCATCCGTCTCCCTTAGACTAAAGGACATAATCGTTGGACGTTAAACTAAAAGATTTCATTTTATAAGAGAAGAGAAATAATTCTCATTCCACCAATTCTTCCATCATCATTCACTTGCCTTAATCATCCGTCTCTCTTAGCCTAAAGGGCATAATCATTGGACGTTAAACTAAAAGATTTAATTTTATAAGAGAAGAGAAATAATTCTCATTCCACCAATTCTTCCATCATCATTCACTTGCCTTAATGATCCGTCTCCCTTAGCCTAAAGGGCATAATCATTGGACGTTAAACTAAAAGATTTCATTTTATAAGAGAAGAGAAATAATTCTCATTCCACCAATTCTTCCATCATCATTCACTTGCCTTAATCATCCGTCTCCTTTAGCCTAAAGGGCATAATCATTGGACGTTAAACTAAAAGATTTCATTTTATAAGAGAAGAGAAATAATTCTCATTCCACCAATTCTTCCATCATCATTCACTTGCCTTAATCATCCGTCTCCCTTAGCCTAAAGGGCATAATCATTGGACGTTAAACTAAAAGATTTCATTTTATAAGAGAAGAGAAATAATTCTCATTCCACCAATTCTTCCATCATCATTCACTTGCCTTAATCATTCGTCTCCCTTAGCCTAAAGGACATAATCGTTAGACGTTAGACTAAAAGATTTCATTTTATAAGAGAAGAGAAATAATTCTCATTCCACCAATTCTTCCATCATCATTCACTTGCCTTAATCATCCGTCTCCCTTAGACTAAAGGACATAATCATTGGACGTTAAACTAAAAGATTTCATTTTATAAGAGAAGAGAAATAAATCTCAATCCACCAATTCTTCCATCATCATTCACTTGCCTTAATCATCCGTCTCCCTTAGCCTAAAGGACATAATCATTGGACGTTAAACTAAAAGATTTAATTTTATAAGAGAAGAGAAATAATTCTCATTCCACCAATTCTTCCATCATCATTCACTTGTCTTAATCATCCGTCTCCCTTAGACTAAAGGACATAATCGTTAGACGTTAGACTAAAAGATTTCATTTTATAAGAGAAGAGAAATAATTCTCATTCCACCAATTCTTCCATCATCATTCACTTGCCTTAATCATTCGTCTCCCTTAGCCTAAAGGACATAATCGTTAGACGTTAGACTAAAAGATTTCATTTTATAAGAGAAGAGAAATAATTCTCATTCCACCAATTCTTCCATCATCATTCACTTGCCTTAATCATCCGTCTCCCTTAGACTAAAGGACATAATCATTGGACGTTAAACTAAAAGATTTCATTTTATAAGAGAAGAGAAATAAATCTCAATCCACCAATTCTTCCATCATCATTCACTTGCCTTAATCATCCGTCTCCCTTAGCCTAAAGGACATAATCATTGGACGTTAAACTAAAAGATTTCATTTTATAAGAGAAGAGAAATAATTCTCATTCCACCAATTCTTCCATCATCATTCACTTGTCTTAATCATCCGTCTCCCTTAGACTAAAGGACATAATCGTTGGACGTTAAACTAAAAGATTTCATTTTATAAGAGAAGAGAAATAATTCTCATTCCACCAATTCTTCCATCATCATTCACTTGCCTTAATCATCCGTCTCTCTTAGCCTAAAGGGCATAATCATTGGACGTTAAACTAAAAGATTTAATTTTATAAGAGAAGAGAAATAATTCTCATTCCACCAATTCTTCCATCATCATTCACTTGCCTTAATGATCCGTCTCCCTTAGCCTAAAGGGCATAATCATTGGACGTTAAACTAAAAGATTTCATTTTATAAGAGAAGAGAAATAATTCTCATTCCACCAATTCTTCCATCATCATTCACTTGCCTTAATCATCCGTCTCCCTTAGCCTAAAGGGCATAATCATTGGACGTTAAACTAAAAGATTTCATTTTATAAGAGAAGAGAAATAATTCTCATTCCACCAATTCTTCCATCATCATTCACTTGCCTTAATCATCCGTCTCCTTTAGCCTAAAGGGCATAATCATTGGACGTTAAACTAAAAGATTTCATTTTATAAGAGAAGAGAAATAATTCTCATTCCACCAATTCTTCCATTATCATTCATTTGCCTTAATCATTCGTCTCCCTTAGCCTAAAGGACATAATCATTGGACGTTAAACTAAAAGATTTCATTTTATAAGAGAAGAGAAATAATTCTCATTCCACCAATTCTTCCATTATCATTCATTTGCCTTAATCATTCGTCTCCCTTAGCCTAAAGGACATAATCGTTAGACGTTAGACTAAAAGATTTCATTTTATAAGAGAAGAGAAATAATTCTCATTCCACCACTTCTTCCATTATCATTCATTTGCCTTAATCATTCGTCTCCCTTAGCCTAAAGGACATAATCATTGGACGTTAAACTAAAAGATTTCATTTTATAAGAGAAGAGAAATAATTCTCATTCCACCAATTCTTCCATTATCATTCATTTGCCTTAATCATTTGTCTCCCTTAGCCTAAAGGACATAATCGTTAGACGTTAGACTAAAAGATTTCATTTTATAAGAGAAGAGAAATAATTCTCATTCCACCATTTCTTCCATTATCATTCACTTGCCTTAATCATCCGTCTCCCTTAGCATAAAGGACATAATCGTAGGACGTTAAACTAAAAGATTTCATTTTATAAGAGAAGAGAAATAATTCTCATTCCACCAATTCTTCCATCATCATTCACTTGCCTTAATCATCCGTCTCCCTTAGCATAAAGGACATAATCATTGGACGTTAAACTAAAAGATTTCATTTTATAAGAGAAGAGAAATAATTCTCATTCCACCAATTCTTCCATCATCATTCACTTGCCATAATCATCCGTCTCCCTTAGACTAAAGGACATAATTATTGGACGTTAAACTAAAAGATTTTATTTTATAAGAGAAGAGAAATAATTCTCATTCCACCAATTCTTCCATCATCATTCACTTGCCTTAATCATCCGTCTCCCTTAGCCTAAAGGACATAATCATTGGACGTTAAACTAAAAGATTTCATTTTATAAGAGAAGAGAAATAATTCTCATTCCACCAATTCTTCCATTATCATTCACTTGCCTTAATCATCCGTCTCCCTTAGCATAAAGGACATAATCGTAGGACGTTAAACTAAAAGATTTCATTTTATAAGAGAAGAGAAATAATTCTCATTCCACCAATTCTTCCATTATCATTCATTTGCCTTAATCATTCGTCTCCCTTAGCCTAAAGGACATAATCGTTAGACGTTCGACTAAAAGATTTCATTTTATAAGAGAAGAGAAATAATTCTCATTCCACCAATTCTTCTATTATCATTCACTTGCCTTAATCATCCGTCTCCCTTAGACTAAAGGACATAATCGTAGGACGTTTAACTAAAAGATTTCATTTTATAAGAGAAGAGAAATAATTCTCATTCCACCAATTCTTCCATCATCATTCACTTGCCTTAATCACCCGTCTCCCTTAGACTAAAGGACATAATCGTTGGACGTTAAACTAAAAGATTTCATTTTATAAGAGAAGAGAAATAATTCTCATTCCACCAATTCTTCCATCATCATTCACTTGCCTTAATCATCCGTCTCCCTTAGCCTAAAGGGCATAATCATTGGACGTTAAACTAAAAGATTTCATTTTATAAGAGAAGAGAAATAATTCTCATTCCACCAATTCTTCCATCATCATTCACTTGCCTTAATCATTCGTCTCCCTTAGCCTAAAGGACATAATCGTTAGACGTTAGACTAAAAGATTTCATTTTATAAGAGAAGAGAAATAATTCTCATTCCACCAATTCTTCCATCATCATTCACTTGCCTTAATCATCAGTCTCCCTTAGACTAAAGGACATAATCATTGGACGTTAAACTAAAAGATTTCATTTTATAAGAGAAGAGAAATAAATCTCATTCCACCAATTCTTCCATCATCATTCACTTGCCTTAATCATCCGTCTCCCTTAGCCTAAAGGACATAATCATTGGACGTTAAACTAAAAGATTTAATTTTATAAGAGAAGAGAAATAATTCTCATTCCACCAATTCTTCCATCATCATTCACTTCCCTTAATCATCCGTCTCCCTTAGACTAAAGGACATAATTATTGGACGTTAAACTAAAAGATTTCATTTTATAAGAGAAGAGAAATAATTCTCATTCCACCAATTCTTCCATCATCATTCACTTGCCTTAATCATCCGTCTCCCTTAGCCTAAAGGACATAATCATTGGACGTTAAACTAAAAGATTTCATTTTATAAGAGAAGAGAAATAATTCTCATTCCACCAATTCTTCCATTATCATTCACTTGCCTTAATCATCCGTCTCCCTTAGCATAAAGGACATAATCGTAGGACGTTAAACTAAAAGATTTCATTTTATAAGAGAAGAGAAATAATTCTCATTCCACCAATTCTTCCATTATCATTCATTTGCCTTAATCATTCGTCTCCCTTAGCCTAAAGGACATAATCGTTAGACGTTAGACTAAAAGATTTCATTTTATAAGAGAAGAGAAATAATTCTCATTTCACCAATTCTTCCATTATCATTCACTTGCCTTAATCATCCGTCTCCCTTAGACTAAAGGACATAATCGTAGGACGTTTAACTAAAAGATTTCATTTTATAAGAGAAGAGAAATAATTCTCATTCCACCAATTCTTCCATCATCATTCTCTTGCCTTAATCACCCGTCTCCCTTAGACTAAAGGACATAATCGTTGGACGTTAAACTAAAAGATTTCATTTTATAAGAGAAGAGAAATAATTCTCATTCCACCAATTCTTCCATCATCATTCACTTGCCTTAATCATCCGTCTCCCTTAGCCTAAAGGGCATAATCATTGGACGTTAAACTAAAAGATTTCATTTTATAAGAGAAGAGAAATAATTCTCATTCCACCAATTTTTCCATCATCATTCACTTGCCTTAATCATTCGTCTCCCTTAGCCTAAAGGACATAATCGTTAGACGTTAGACTAAAAGATTTCATTTTATAAGAGAAGAGAAATAATTCTCATTCCACCAATTCTTCCATCATCATTCACTTGCCTTAATCATCCGTCTCCCTTAGACTAAAGGACATAATCATTGGACGTTAAACTAAAAGATTTCATTTTATAAGAGAAGAGAAATAAATCTCATTCCACCAATTCTTCCATCATCATTCACTTGCCTTAATCATCCGTCTCCCTTAGCCTAAAGGACATAATCATTGGACGTTAAACTAAAAGATTTAATTTTATAAGAGAAGAGAAATAATTCTCATTCCACCAATTCTTCCATCATCATTCACTTGCCTTAATCATCCGTCTCCCTTAGACTAAAGGACATAATCGTTGGACGTTAAACTAAAAGATTTCATTTTATAAGAGAAGAGAAATAATTCTCATTCCACCAATTCTTCCATCATCATTCACTTGCCTTAATCATCCGTCTCCCTTAGACTAAAGGGCATAATCATTGGACGTTAAACTAAAAGATTTCATTTTATAAGAGAAGAGAAATAATTCTCATTCCACCAATTCTTCCATCATCATTCACTTGATTTAATCATCCGTCTCTCTTAGCCTAAAGGGCATAATCATTGGACGTTAAACTAAAAGATTTAATTTTATAAGAGAAGAGAAATAATTCTCATTCCACCAATTCTTCCATCATCATTCACTTGCCTTAATCATCCGTCTCCCTTAGCCTAAAGGGCATAATCATTGGACGTTAAACTAAAAGATTTCATTTTATAAGAGAAGAGAAATAATTCTCATTCCACCAATTCTTCCATCAACATTCACTTGCCTTAATCATCCGTCTCCCTTAGCCTAAAGGGCATAATCATTGGACGTTAAACTAAAAGATTTCATTTTATAAGAGAAGAGAAATAAATCTCATTCCACCAATTCTTCCATCATCATTCACTTGCCTTAATCATCCGTCTCCCTTAGCCTAAAGGGCATAATCATTGGACGTTAAACTAAAAGATTTCATTTTATAAGAGAAGAGAAATAATTCTCATTCCACCAATTCTTCCATCATCATTCACTTGCCTTAATCATCCGTCTCCCTTAGACTAAAGGACATAATCATTGGACGTTAAACTAAAAGATTTCATTTTAAAAGAGAAGAGAAATAATTCTCATTCCACCAATTCTTCCATCATGATTCACTTGCCTTAATCATCCGTCTCCCTTATCCTAAAGGGCATAATCATTGGACGTTAAACTAAGAGATTTCATTTTATAAGAGAAGAGAAATAATTCTCATTCCACCAATTCTTCCATCATCATTCACTTGCCTTAATCATCCGTCTCCCTTAGACTAAAGGACATAATCATTGGACGTTAAACTAAAAGATTTCATTTTATAAAAGAGAAATAATTCTCATTCCACCAATTCTTCCATTATCATTCATTTGCCTTAATCATTCGTCTCCCTTAGCCTAAAGGACATAATCGTTAGACGTTAGACTAAAAGATTTCATTTTATAAGAGAAGAGAAATAATTCTCATTCCACCATTTCTTCCATTATCATTCACTTGCCTTAATCATCCGTCTCCCTTAGCATAAAGGACATAATCGTAGGACGTTAAACTAAAAGATTTCATTTTATAAGAGAAGAGAAATAATTCTCATTCCACCAATTCTTCCATCATCATTCACTTGCCTTAATCATCCGTCTCCCTTAGCATAAAGGACATAATCATTGGACGTTAAACTAAAAGATTTCATTTTATAAGAGAAGAGAAATAATTCTCATTCCACCAATTCTTCCATCATCATTCACTTGCCTTAATCATCCGTCTCCCTTAGCCTAAAGGGCATAATCATTGGACATTAAACTAAAAGATTTCATTTTATAAGAGAAGAGAAATAATTCTCATTCCACCAATTCTTCCATCATCATTCACTTGCCTTAATCATCCGTCTCCCTTAGCCTAAAGGGCATAATCATTGGACGTTAAACTAAAAGATTTCATTTTATAAGAGAAGAGAAATAATTCTCATTCCACCAATTCTTCCATCATCATTCACTTGCCTTAATCATCCGTCTCCCTTAGCATAAAGGACATAATCGTAGGACGTTAAACTAAAAGATTTCATTTTATAAGAGAAGAGAAATAATTCTCATTCCACCAATTCTTCCATTATCATTCATTTGCCTTAATCATTCGTCTCCCTTAGCCTAAAGGACATAATCGTTAGACGTTAGACTAAAAGATTTCATTTTATAAGAGAAGAGAAATAATTCTCATTCCACCAATTCTTCCATTATCATTCACTTGCCTTAATCATCCGTCTCCCTTAGCATAAAGGACATAATCGTAGGACGTTAAACTAAAAGATTTCATTTTATAAGAGAAGAGAAATAATTCTCATTCCACCAATTCTTCCATCATCATTCACTTGCCTTAATCATCCGTCTCCCTTAGCCTAAAGGACATAATCGTTAGACGTTAAACTAAAAGATTTCATTTTATAAGAGAAGAGAAATAATTCTCATTCCACCAATTCTTCCATCATCATTCACTTGCCTTAATCATCCGTCTCCCTTAGCCTAAAGGACATAATCATTGGACGTTAAACTAAAAGATTTCATTTTATAAGAGAAGAGAAATAATTCTCATTCCACCAATTCTTCCATCATCATTCACTTGCCTTAATCATCCGTCTCCCTTAGCCTAAAGGGCATAATCATTGGACGTTAAACTAAAAGATTTCATTTTATAAGAGAAGAGAAATAATTCTCATTCCACCAATTCTTCCATCATCATTCACTTGCCTTAATCATCTGTCTCCCTTAGACTAAAGGACATAATCGTTGGACGTTAAACTAAAAGATTTCATTTTATAAGAGAAGAGAAATAATTCTCATTCCACCAATTCTTCCATCATCATTCACTTGCCTTAATCATCCGTCTCCCTTAGCCTAAAGGGCATAATCATTGGACGTTAAACTAAAAGATTTCATTTTATAAGAGAAGAGAAATAATTCTCATTCCACCAATTCTTCCATCATCATTCACTTGCCTTAATCATTCGTCTCCCTTAGCCTAAAGGACATAATCGTTAGACGTTAGACTAAAAGATTTCATTTTATAAGAGAAGAGAAATAATTCTCATTCCACCAATTCTTCCATCATCATTCACTTGCCTTAATCATCCGTCTCCCTTAGCATAAAGGAGATAATCGTAGGACGTTAAACTAAAAGATTTCATTTTATAAGAGAAGAGAAATAATTCTCATTCCACCAATTCTTCCATCATCATTCACTTGCCTTAATCATCCGTCTCCCTTAGCCTAAAGGGCATAATCATTGGACGTTAAACTAAAAGATTTCATTTTATAAGAGAAGAGAAATAATTCTCATTCCACCAATTCTTCCATCATCATTCACTTGCCTTAATCATTCGTCTCCCTTAGCCTAAAGGACATAATCGTTAGACGTTAGACTAAAAGATTTCATTTTATAAGAGAAGAGAAATAATTCTCATTCCACCAATTCTTCCATCATCATTCACTTGCCTTAATCATCCGTCTCCCTTAGCATAAAGGACATAATCGTAGGACGTTAAACTAAAAGATTTCATTTTATAAGAGAAGAGAAATAATTCTCATTCCACCAATTCTTCCATTATCATTCATTTGCCTTAATCATTCGTCTCCCTTAGACTAAAGGACATAATCGTTGGACGTTAAACTAAAAGATTTCATTTTATAAGAGAAGAGAAATAATTCTCATTCCACCAATTCTTCCATCATCATTCACTTGCCTTAATCATCCGTCTCCCTTAGCCTAAAGGGCATAATCATTGGACGTTAAACTAAAAGATTTCATTTTATAAGAGAAGAGAAATAATTCTCATTCCACCAATTCTTCCATCATCATTCACTTGCCTTAATCATCCGTCTCCCTTAGCCTAAAGGGCATAATCATTGGACGTTAAACTAAAAGATTTCATTTTATAAGAGAAGAGAAATAATTCTCATTCCACCAATTCTTCCATCATCATTCACTTGCCTTAATCATCCGTCTCCCTTAGACTAAAGGAGATAATCGTTGGACGTTAAACTAAAAGATTTCATTTTATAAGAGAAGAGAAATAATTCTCATTCCACCAATTCTTCCATCATCATTCACTTGCCTTAATCATCCGTCTCCCTTAGCCTAAAGGGCATAATCATTGGACGTTAAACTAAAAGATTTCATTTTATAAGAGAAGAGAAATAATTCTCATTCCACCAATTCTTCCATCATCATTCACTTGCCTTAATCATCCGCCTCCCTTAGACTAAAGGACATAATCATTGGACGTTAAACTAAAAGATTTCATTTTATAAGAGAAGAGAAATAATTCTCATTCCATCAATTCTTCCATCATCATTCACTTGCCTTAATCATCCGTCTCCCTTAGCCTAAAGGGCATAATCATTGGACGTTAAACTAAAAGATTTCATTTTATAAGAGAAGAGAAATAATTCTCATTCCACCAATTCTTCCATCATCATTCACTTGCCTTAATCATCCGTCTCCCTTAGACTAAAGGACATAATCATTGGACGTTAAACTAAAAGATTTCATTTTATAAGAGAAGAGAAATAATTCTCATTCCACCAATTCTTCCATTATCATTCATTTGCCTTAATCATTCGTCTCCCTTAGCCTAAAGGACATAATCGTAAGACGTTAAACTAAAAGATTTCATTTTATAAGAGAAGAGAAATAATTCTCATTCCACCAATTCTTCCATTATCATTCACTTGCCTTAATCATCCGTCTCCCTTAGCATAAAGGACATAATCGTAGGACGTTATACTAAAAGATTTCATTTTATAAGAGAAGAGAAATAATTCTCATTCCACCAATTCTTCCATTATCATTCATTTGCCTTAATCATTCGTCTCCCTTAGCCTAAAGGACATAATCGTTAGACGTTAGACTAAAAGATTTCATTTTATAAGAGAAGGGAAATAATTCTCATTCCACCAATTCTTCCATTATCATTCACTAGCCTTAATCATCCGTCTCCCTTAGCATAAAGGACATAATCGTAGGACGTTAAACTAAAAGATTTCATTTTATAAGAGAAGAGAAATAACTCTCATTCCACAAATTCTTCCATTATCATTCATTTGCCTTAATCATTCGTCTCCCTTAGGCTAAAGGACATAATCGTTAGACGTTAGACTAAAAGATTTCATTTTATAAGAGAAGAGAAATAATTCTCATTCCACCAATTCTTCCATTATCATTCACTTGCCTTAATCATCCGTCTCCCTTAGACTAAAGACATAATCGTAGGACGTTAAACTAAAAGATTTCATTTTATAAGAGAAGAGAAATAATTCTCATTCCACCAATTCTTCCATCATCATTCACTTGCCTTAATCACCCGTCTCCCTTGGACTAAAGGACATAATCGTTGGACGTTAAACTAAAAGATTTCATTTTATAAGAGAAGAGAAATAATTCTCATTCCACCAATTCTTCCATCATCATTCACTTGCCTTAATCATCCGTCTCCCTTAGCCTAAAGGGCATAATCATTGGACGTTAAACTAAAAGATTTCATTTTATAAGAGAAGAGAAATAATTCTCATTCCACCAATTTTTCCATCATCATTCACTTGCCTTAATCATTCGTCTCCCTTAGCCTAAAGGACATAATCGTTAGACGTTAGACTAAAAGATTTCATTTTATAAGAGAAGAGAAATAATTCTCATTCCACCAATTCTTCCATCATCATTCACTTGCCTTAATCATCCGTCTCCCTTAGCATAAAGGACATAATCGTAGGACGTTAAACTAAAAGATTTCATTTTATAAGAGAAGAGAAATAATTCTCATTCCACCAATTCTTCCATCATCATTCACTTGCCTTAATCATCCGTCTCCCTTAGCCTAAAGGGCATAATCATTGGACGTTAAACTAAAAGATTTCATTTTATAAGAGAAGAGAAATAATTCTCATTCCACCAATTCTTCCATCATCATTCACTTGCCTTAATCATTCGTCTCCCTTAGCCTAAAGGACATAATCGTTAGACGTTAGACTAAAAGATTTCATTTTATAAGAGAAGAGAAATAATTCTCATTCCACCAATTCTTCCATCATCATTCACTTGCCTTAATCATCCGTCTCCCTTAGACTAAAGGACATAATCATTGGACGTTAAACTAAAAGATTTCATTTTATAAGAGAAGAGAAATAAATCTCATTCCACCAATTCTTCCATCATCATTCATTTGCCTTAATCATTCGTCTCCCTTAGCCTAAAAGACATAATCGTTAGACGTTAGACTAAAAGATTTCATTTTATAAGAGAAGAGAAATAATTCTCATTCCACCAATTCTTCCATTATCATTCACTTGCCTTAATCATCCGTCTCCCTTAGCATAAAGGACATAATCGTAGGACGTTAAACTAAAAGATTTCATTTTATAAGAGAAGAGAAATAATTCTCATTCCACCAATTCTTCCATCATCATTCACTTGCCTTAACCATCCGTCTCCCTTAGACTAAAGGACATAATCGTTGGACGTTAAACTAAAAGATTTCATTTTATAAGAGAAGAGAAATAATTCTCATTCCACCAATTCTTCCATCATCATTCACTTGCCTTAATCATCCATCTCCCTTAGCCTAAAGGGCATAATCATTGGACGTTAAACTAAAAGATTTCATTTTATAAGAGAAGAGAAATAATTCTCATTCCACCAATTCTTCCATCATCATTCACTTGCCTTAATCATCCGTCTCCCTTAGACTAATGGACATAATCGTTGGACGTTAAACTAAAAGATTTCATTTTATAAGAGAAGAGAAATAATTCTCATTCCACCAATTCTTCCATCATCATTCACTTGCCTTAATCATCCGTCTCCCTTAGCCTAAAGGGCATAATCATTGGACGTTAAACTAAAAGATTTAATTTTATAAGAGAAGAGAAATAATTCTCATTCCACCAATTCTTCCATCATCATTCACTTGCCTTAATCATCCGTCTCCCTTAGACTAAAGGACATAATCATTGGACGTTAAACTAAAAGATTTCATTTTATAAGAGAAGAGAAATAATTCTCATTCCACCAATTCTTCCATCTTCATTCACTTGCCTTAATCATCCGTCTCCCTTAGCCTAAAGGGCATAATCATTGGACGTTAAACTAAAAGATTTCATTTTATAAGAGAAGAGAAATAATTCTCATTCCACCAATTCTTCCATCATCATTCACTTGCCATAATCATCCGTCTCCCTTAGACTAAAGGACATAATTATTGGACGTTTAACTAAAAGATTTCATTTTATAAGAGAAGAGAAATAATTCTCATTCCACCAATTCTTCCATCATCATTCACTTGCCTTAATCATCCGTCTCCCTTAGCCTAAAGGACATAATCATTGGACGTTAAACTAAAAGATTTCATTTTATAAGAGAAGAGAAATAATTCTCATTCCACCAATTCTTCCATTATCATTCACTTGCCTTAATCATCCGTCTCCCTTAGCATAAAGGACATAATCGTAGGACGTTAAACTAAAAGATTTCATTTTATAAGAGAAGAGAAATAATTCTCATTCCACCAATTCTTCCATTATCATTCATTTGCCTTAATCATTCGTCTCCCTTAGCCTAAAGGACATAATCGTTAGACGTTAGACTAAAAGATTTCATTTTATAAGAGAAGAGAAATAATTCTCATTCCACCAATTCTTCCATTATCATTCACTTGCCTTAATCATCCGTCTCCCTTAGACTAAAGGACATAATCGTAGGACGTTTAACTAAAAGATTTCATTTTATAAGAGAAGAGAAATAATTCTCATTCCACCAATTCTTCCATCATCATTCACTTGCCTTAATCACCCGTCTCCCTTAGACTAAAGGACATAATCGTTGGACGTTAAACTAAAAGATTTCATTTTATAAGAGAAGAGAAATAATTCTCATTCCACCAATTCTTCCATCATCATTCACTTGCCTTAATCATCCGTCTCCCTTAGCCTAAAAGGCATAATCATTGGACGTTAAACTAAAAGATTTCATTTTAGAAGAGAAGAGAAATAATTCTCATTCCACCAATTCTTCCATCATCATTCACTTGCCTTAATCATTCGTCTCCCTTAGCCTAAAGGACATAATCGTTAGACGTTAGACTAAAAGATTTCATTTTATAAGAGAAGAGAAATAATTCTCATTCCACCAATTCTTCCATCATCATTCACTTGCCTTAATCATCCGTCTCCCTTAGACTAAAGGACATAATCATTGGACGTTAAACTAAAAGATTTCATTTTATAAGAGAAGAGAAATAAATCTCATTCCACCAATTCTTCCATCATCATTCACTTGCCTTAATCATCCGTCTCCCTTAGCCTAAAGGACATAATCATTGGACGTTAAACTAAAAGATTTCATTTTATAAGAGAAGAGAAATAATTCTCATTCCACCAATTCTTCCATCATCATTCACTTGCCTTAATCATCCGTCTCCCTTAGCCTAAAGGGCATAATCATTGGACGTTAAACTAAAAGATTTCATTTTATAAGAGAAGAGAAATAATTCTCATTCCACCAATTCTTCCATCATCATTCACTTGCCTTAATCATCCGTCTCCCTTAGCCTAAAGGGCATAATCATTGGACGTTAAACTAAAAGATTTCATTTTATAAGAGAAGAGAAATAATTCTCATTCCACCAATTCTTCCATTATCATTCACTTGCCTTAATCATCCGTCTCCCTTAGCCTAAAGGGCATAATCATTGGACGTTAAACTAAAAGATTTCATTTTATAAGAGAAGAGAAATAATTCTCATTCCACCAATTCTTCCATCATCATTCACTTGCCTTAATCATCCGTCTCCCTTAGCCTAAAGGACATAATCATTGGACGTTAAACTAAAAGATTTCATTTTATAAGAGAAGAGAAATAATTCTCATTCCACCAATTCTTCCATCATCATTCACTTGCCTTAATCATCAGTCTCCCTTAGCCTAAAGGGCATAATCATTGGACGTTAAACTAAAAGATTTCATTTTATAAGAGAAGAGAAATAATTCTCATTCCACCAATTCTTCCATCATCATTCACTTGCCTTAATCATCCGTCTCCCTTAGCCTAAAGGGCATAATCATTGGACGTTAAACTAAAAGATTTCATTTTATAAGAGAAGAGAAATAATTCTCATTCCACCAATTCTTCCATCATCATTCACTTGCCTTAATCATCCGTCTCCCTTAGCCTAAAGGACATAATCATTGGACGTTAAACTAAAAGATTTCATTTTATAAGAGAAGAGAAATAATTCTCATTCCACCAATTCTTCCATCATCATTCACTTGCCTTAATCATCCGTCTCCCTTAGCCTAAAGGGCATAATCATTGGACGTTAAACTAAAAGATTTCATTTTATAAGAGAAGAGAAAGAATTCTCATTCCACCAATTCTTCCATCATCATTCACTTGCCTTAATCATCCGTCTCCTTTAGCCTAAAGGGCATAATCATTGGACGTTAAACTAAAAGATTTCATTTTATAAGAGAAGAGAAATAATTCTCATTCCACCAATTCTTCCATCATCATTCACTTGCCTTAATCATCCGTCTCCCTTAGCCTAAAGGGCATAATCATTGGACGTTAAACTAAAAGATTTCATTTTATAAGAGAAGAGAAATAATTCTCATTCCACCAATTCTTCCATCATCATTCACTTGCCTTAATCATTCGTCTCCCTTAGCCTAAAGGACATAATCGTTAGACGTTAGACTAAAAGATTTCATTTTATAAGAGAAGAGAAATAATTCTCATTCCACCAATTCTTCCATCATCATTCACTTGCCTTAATCATCCGTCTCCCTTAGACTAAAGGACATAATCATTGGACGTTAAACTAAAAGATTTCATTTTATAAGAGAAGAGAAATAAATCTCAATCCACCAATTTTTCCATCATCATTCACTTGCCTTAATCATCCGTCTCCCTTAGCCTAAAGGACATAATCATTGGACGTTAAACTAAAAGATTTAATTTTATAAGATAAGAGAAATAATTCTCATTCCACCAATTCTACCATCATCATTCACTTGCCTTAATCATCCGTCTCCCTTAGACTAAAGGACATAATCGTTGGACGTTAAACTAAAAGATTTCATTTTATAAGAGAAGAGAAATAATTCTCATTCCACCAATTCTTCCATCATCATTCACTTGCCTTAATCATCCGTCTCTCTTAGCCTAAAGGGCATAATCATTGGACGTTAAACTAAAAGATTTAATTTTATAAGAGAAGAGAAATAATTCTCATTCCACCAATTCTTCCATCATCATTCACTTGCCTTAATGATCCGTCTCCCTTAGCCTAAAGGGCATAATCATTGGACGTTAAACTAAAAGATTTCATTTTATAAGAGAAGAGAAATAATTCTCATTCCACCAATTCTTCCATCATCATTCACTTGCCTTAATCATCCGTCTCCCTTAGCCTAAAGGGCATAATCATTGGACGTTAAACTAAAAGATTTCATTTTATAAGAGAAGAGAAATAATTCTCATTCCACCACTTCTTCCATTATCATTCATTTGCCTTAATCATTCGTCTCCCTTAGCCTAAAGGACATAATCATTGGACGTTAAACTAAAATATTTCATTTTATAAGAGAAGAGAAATAGTTCTCATTCCACCAATTCTTCCATTATCATTCATTTGCCTTAATCATTTGTCTCCCTTAGCCTAAAGGACATAATCGTTAGACGTTAGACTAAAAGATTTCATTTTATAAGAGAAGAGAAATAATTCTCATTCCACCATTTCTTCCATTATCATTCACTTGCCTTAATCATCCGTCTCCCTTAGCATAAAGGACATAATCGTAGGACGTTAAACTAAAAGATTTCATTTTATAAGAGAAGAGAAATAATTCTCATTCCACCAATTCTTCCATCATCATTCACTTGCCTTAATCATCCGTCTCCCTTAGCATAAAGGACATAATCATTGGACGTTAAACTAAAAGATTTCATTTTATAAGAGAAGAGAAATAATTCTCATTCCACCAATTCTTCCATCATCATTCACTTGCCATAATCATCCGTCTCCCTTAGACTAAAGGACATAATTATTGGACGTTAAACTAAAAGATTTCATTTTATAAGAGAAGAGAAATAATTCTCATTCCACCAATTCTTCCATCATCATTCACTTGCCTTAATCATCCGTCTCCCTTAGCCTAAAGGACATAATCATTGGACGTTAAACTAAAAGATTTCATTTTATAAGAGAAGAGAAATAATTCTCATTCCACCAATTCTTCCATTATCATTCACTTGCCTTAATCATCCGTCTCCCTTAGCATAAAGGACATAATCGTAGGACGTTAAACTAAAAGATTTCATTTTATAAGAGAAGAGAAATAATTCTCATTCCACCAATTCTTCCATTATCATTCATTTGCCTTAATCATTCGTCTCCCTTAGCCTAAAGGACATAATCGTTAGACGTTCGACTAAAAGATTTCATTTTATAAGAGAAGAGAAATAATTCTCATTCCACCAATTCTTCCATTATCATTCACTTGCCTTAATCATCCGTCTCCCTTAGACTAAAGGACATAATCGTAGGACGTTTAACTAAAAGATTTCATTTTATAAGAGAAGAGAAATAATTCTCATTCCACCAATTCTTCCATCATCATTCACTTGCCTTAATCACCCGTCTCCCTTAGACTAAAGGACATAATCGTTGGACGTTAAACTAAAAGATTTCATTTTATAAGAGAAGAGAAATAATTCTCATTCCACCAATTCTTCCATCATCATTCACTTGCCTTAATCATCCGTCTCCCTTAGCCTAAAGGGCATAATCATTGGACGTTAAACTAAAAGATTTCATTTTATAAGAGAAGAGAAATAATTCTCATTCCACCAATTCTTCCATCATCATTCACTTGCCTTAATCATTCGTCTCCCTTAGCCTAAAGGACATAATCGTTAGACGTTAGACTAAAAGATTTCATTTTATAAGAGAAGAGAAATAATTCTCATTCCACCAATTCTTCCATCATCATTCACTTGCCTTAATCATCCGTCTCCCTTAGACTAAAGGACATAATCATTGGACGTTAAACTAAAAGATTTCATTTTATAAGAGAAGAGAAATAAATCTCATTCCACCAATTCTTCCATCATCATTCACTTGCCTTAATCATCCGTCTCCCTTAGCCTAAAGGACATAATCACTGGACGTTAAACTAAAAGATTTAATTTTATAAGAGAAGAGAAATAATTCTCATTCCACCAATTCTTCCATCATCATTCACTTGCCTTATACATCTGTCTCCCTTAGCATAAAGGACATAATCATTGGACGTTAAACTAAAAGATTTCATTTTATAAGAGAAGAGAAATAATTCTCATTCCACCAATTCTTCCATCATCATTCACTTGCCATAATCATCCGTCTCCCTTAGACTAAAGGACATAATTATTGGACGTTAAACTAAAAGATTTCATTTTATAAGAGAAGAGAAATAATTCTCATTCCACCAATTCTTCCATCATCATTCACTTGCCTTAATCATCCGTCTCCCTTAGCCTAAAGGACATAATCATTGGACGTTAAACTAAAAGATTTCATTTTATAAGAGAAGAGAAATAATTCTCATTCCACCAATTCTTCCATTATCATTCACTTGCCTTAATCATCCGTCTCCCTTAGCATAAAGGACATAATCGTAGGACGTTAAACTAAAAGATTTCATTTTATAAGAGAAGAGAAATAATTCTCATTCCACCAATTCTTCCATTATCATTCATTTGCCTTAATCATTCGTCTCCCTTAGCCTAAAGGACATAATCGTTAGACGTTAGACTAAAAGATTTCATTTTATAAGAGAAGAGAAATAATTCTCATTCCACCAATTCTTCCATTATCATTCACTTGCCTTAATCATCCGTCTCCCTTAGACTAAAGGACATAATCGTAGGACGTTTAACTAAAAGATTTCATTTTATAAGAGAAGAGAAATAATTCTCATTCCACCAATTCTTCCATCATCATTCTCTTGCCTTAATCACCCGTCTCCCTTAGACTAAAGGACATAATCGTTGGACGTTAAACTAAAAGATTTCATTTTATAAGAGAAGAGAAATAATTCTCATTCCACCAATTCTTCCATCATCATTCACTTGCCTTAATCATCCGTCTCCCTTAGCCTAAAGGGCATAATCATTGGACGTTAAACTAAAAGATTTCATTTTATAAGAGAAGAGAAATAATTCTCATTCCACCAATTCTTCCATCATCATTCACTTGCCTTAATCATTCGTCTCCCTTAGCCTAAAGGACATAATCGTTAGACGTTAGACTAAAAGATTTCATTTTATAAGAGAAGAGAAATAATTCTCATTCCACCAATTCTTCCATCATCATTCACTTGCCTTAATCATCCGTCTCCCTTAGACTAAAGGACATAATCATTGGACGTTAAACTAAAAGATTTCATTTTATAAGAGAAGAGAAATAAATCTCATTCCACCAATTCTTCCATCATCATTCACTTGCCTTAATCATCCGTCTCCCTTAGCCTAAAGGACATAATCATTGGACGTTAAACTAAAAGATTTAATTTTATAAGAGAAGAGAAATAATTCTCATTCCACCAATTCTTCCATCATCATTCACTTGCCTTAATCATCCGTCTCCCTTAGACTAAAGGACATAATCGTTGGACGTTAAACTAAAAGATTTCATTTTATAAGAGAAGAGAAATAATTCTCATTCCACCAATTCTTCCATCATCATTCACTTGCCTTAATCATCCGTCTCCCTTAGACTAAAGGGCATAATCATTGGACGTTAAACTAAAAGATTTCATTTTATAAGAGAAGAGAAATAATTCTCATTCCACCAATTCTTCCATCATCATTCACTTGATTTAATCATCCGTCTCTCTTAGCCTAAAGGGCATAATCATTGGACGTTAAACTAAAAGATTTAATTTTATAAGAGAAGAGAAATAATTCTCATTCCACCAATTCTTCCATCATCATTCACTTGCCTTAATCATCCGTCTCCCTTAGCCTAAAGGGCATAATCATTGGACGTTAAACTAAAAGATTTCATTTTATAAGAGAAGAGAAATAATTCTCATTCCACCAATTCTTCCATCAACATTCACTTGCCTTAATCATCCGTCTCCCTTAGCCTAAAGGGCATAATCATTGAACGTTAAACTAAAAGATTTCATTTTATAAGAGAAGAGAAATAAATCTCATTCCACCAATTCTTCCATCATCATTCACTTGCCTTAATCATCCGTCTCCCTTAGCCTAAAGGGCATAATCATTGGACGTTAAACTAAAAGATTTCATTTTATAAGAGAAGAGAAATAATTCTCATTCCACCAATTCTTCCATCATCATTCACTTGCCTTAATCATCCGTCTCCCTTAGACTAAAGGACATAATCATTGGACGTTAAACTAAAAGATTTCATTTTAAAAGAGAAGAGAAATAATTCTCATTCCACCAATTCTTCCATCATGATTCACTTGCCTTAATCATCCGTCTAACTTATCCTAAAGGGCATAATCATTGGACGTTAAACTAAGAGATTTCATTTTATAAGAGAAGAGAAATAATTCTCATTCCACCAATTCTTCCATCATCATTCAGTTGCCTTAATCATCCGTCTCCCTTAGACTAAAGGACATAATCATTGGACGTTAAAATAAAAGATTTCATTTTATAAAAGAGAAATAATTCTCATTCCACCAATTCTTCCATTATCATTCATTTGCCTTAATCATTCGTCTCCCTTAGCCTAAAGGACATAATCGTTAGACGTTAGACTAAAAGATTTCATTTTATAAGAGAAGAGAAATAATTCTCATTCCACCATTTCTTCCATTATCATTCACTTGCCTTAATCATCCGTCTCCCTTAGCATAAAGGACATAATCGTAGGACGTTAAACTAAAAGATTTCATTTTATAAGAGAAGAGAAATAATTCTCATTCCACCAATTCTTCCATCATCATTCAGTTGCCTTAATCATCCGTCTCCCTTAGACTAAAGGACATAATCATTGGACGTTAAACTAAAAGATTTCATTTTATAAAAGAGAAATAATTCTCATTCCACCAATTCTTCCATTATCATTCATTTGCCTTAATCATTCGTCTCCCTTAGCCTAAAGGACATAATCGTTAGACGTTAGACTAAAAGATTTCATTTTATAAGAGAAGAGAAATAATTCTCATTCCACCATTTCTTCCATTATCATTCACTTGCCTTAATCATCCGTCTCCCTTAGCATAAAGGACATAATCGTAGGACGTTAAACTAAAAGATTTCATTTTATAAGAGAAGAGAAATAATTCTCATTCCACCAATTCTTCCATCATCATTCACTTGCCTTAATCATCCGTCTCCCTTAGCATAAAGGACATAATCATTGGACGTTAAACTAAAAGATTTCATTTTATAAGAGAAGAGAAATAATTCTCATTCCACCAATTCTTCCATCATCATTCACTTGCCTTAATCATCCGTCTCCCTTAGCCTAAAGGGCATAATCATTGGACATTAAACTAAAAGATTTCATTTTATAAGAGAAGAGAAATAATTCTCATTCCACCAATTCTTCCATCATCATTCACTTGCCTTAATCATCCGTCTCCCTTAGCCTAAAGGGCATAATCATTGGACGTTAAACTAAAAGATTTCATTTTATAAGAGAAGAGAAATAATTCTCATTCCACCAATTCTTCCATCATCATTCACTTGCCTTAATCATCCGTCTCCCTTAGCATAAAGGACATAATCGTAGGACGTTAAACTAAAAGATTTCATTTTATAAGAGAAGAGAAATAATTCTCATTCCACCAATTCTTCCATTATCATTCATTTGCCTTAATCATTCGTCTCCCTTAGCCTAAAGGACATAATCGTTAGACGTTAGACTAAAAGATTTCATTTTATAAGAGAAGAGAAATAATTCTCATTCCACCAATTCTTCCATTATCATTCACTTGCCTTAATCATCCGTCTCCCTTAGCATAAAGGACATAATCGTAGGACGTTAAACTAAAAGATTTCATTTTATAAGAGAAGAGAAATAATTCTCATTCCACCAATTCTTCCATCATCATTCACTTGCCTTAATCATCCGTCTCCCTTAGACTAAAGGACATAATCGTTGGACGTTAAACTAAAAGATTTCATTTTATAAGAGAAGAGAAATAATTCTCATTCCACCAATTCTTCCATCATCATTCACTTGCCTTAATCATCCGTCTCCCTTAGCCTAAAGGACATAATCATTGGACGTTAAACTAAAAGATTTCATTTTATAAGAGAAGAGAAATAATTCTCATTCCACCAATTCTTCCATCATCATTCACTTGCCTTAATCATCCGTCTCCCTTAGCCTAAAGGGCATAATCATTGGACGTTAAACTAAAAGATTTCATTTTATAAGAGAAGAGAAATAATTCTCATTCCACCAATTCTTCCATCATCATTCACTTGCCTTAATCATCCGTCTCCCTTAGGCTAAAGGGCATAATCATTGGACGTTAAACTAAAAGATTTCATTTTATAAGAGAAGAGAAATAATTCTCATTCCACCAATTCTTCCATCATCATTCACTTGCCTTAATCATCCGTCTCCCTTAGCCTAAAGGGCATAATCATTGGACGTTAAACTAAAAGATTTCATTTTATAAGAGAAGAGAAATAATTCTCATTCCACCAATTCTTCCATCATCATTCACTTGCCTTAATCATCCGTCTCCTTAGCCTAAAGGGCATAATCATTGGACGTTAAACTAAAAGATTTCATTTTATAAGAGAAGAGAAATAATTCTCATTCCACCAATTCTTCCATCATCATTCACTTCCCTTAATCATCCGTCTCCCTTAGCCTAAAGAACATAATCATTGGACGTTAAACTAAAAGATTTCATTTTATAAGAGAAGAGAAATAATTCTCATTCCACCAATTCTTCCATCATCATTCACTTGCCTTAATCATCCGTCTCCCTTAGACTAAAGGACATAATCGTTGGACGTTAAACTAAAAGATTTCATTTTATAAGAGAAGAGAAATAATTCTCATTCCACCAATTCTTCCATCATCATTCACTTGCCTTAATCATCCGTCTCCCTTAGCCTAAAGGGCATAATCACTGGACGTTAAACTAAAAGATTTCATTTTATAAGAGAAGAGAAATAATTCTCATTCCACTAATTCTTCCATCATCATTCACTTGCCTTAATCATCCGTCTCCCTTAGCCTAAAGGACATAATCATTGGACGTTAAACTAAAAGATTTCATTTTATAAGAGAAGAGAAATAATTCTCATTCCACCAATTCTTCCATCATCATTCACTTGCCTTAATCATCCGTCTCCCTTAGCATAAAGGACATAATCATTGGACGTTAAACTAAAAGATTTCATTTTATAAGAGAAGAGAAATAATTCTCATTCCACCAATTCTTCCATCATCATTCACTTGCCTTAATCATCCGTCTCCCTTAGACTAAAGGACATAATCATTGGACGTTAAACTAAAAGATTTCATTTTATAAGAGAAGAGAAATAATTCTCATTCCACCAATTCTTCCATCATCATTCACTTGCCTTAATCATCCGTCTCCCTTAGCATAAAGGACATAATCATTGGACGTTAAACTAAAAGATTTCATTTTATAAGAGAAGAGAAATAATTCTCATTCCACCAATTCTTCCATCATCATTCACTTGCCTTAATCATCCGTCTCCCTTAGCCTAAAGGGCATAATCATTGGACGTTAAACTAAAAGATTTCATTTTATAAGAGAAGAGAAATAATTCTCATTCCACCAATTCTTCCATCATCATTCACTTGCCTTAATCATCCGTCTCCCTTAGCCTAAAGGGCATAATCATTGGACGTTAAACTAAAAGATTTCATTTTATAAGAGAAGAGAAATAATTCTCATTCCACCAATTCTTCCATCATCATTCACTTGCCTTAATCATCCGTCTCCCTTAGACTAAAGGACATAATCATTGGACGTTAAACTAAAAGATTTCATTTTATAAGAGAAGAGAAATAATTCTCATTCCACCAATTCTTCCATCATCATTCACTTGTTTTAATCATCCGTCTCCCTTAGCCTAAAGGGCATAATCATTGGACGTTAAACTAAAAGATTTCATTTTATAAGAGAAGAGAAATAATTCTCATTCCACCAATTCTTCCATCATCATTCACTTGCCTTAATCATCCGTCTCCCTTAGCCTAAAGGGCATAATCATTGGACGTTAAACTAAAAGATTTCATTTTATAAGAGAAGAGAAATAATTCTCATTCCACCAATTCTTCCATCATCATTCACTTGCCTTAATCATCCGTCTCCCTTAGCCTAAAGGGCATAATCATTGGACGTTAAACTAAAAGATTTCATTTTATAAGAGAAGAGAAATAATTCTCATTCCACCAATTCTTCCATCATCATTCACTTGCCTTAATCATCCGTCTCCCTTAGCCTAAAGGGCATAATCACTGGACGTTAAACTAAAAGATTTCATTTTATAAGAGAAGAGAAATAATTCTCATTCCACTAATTCTTCCATCATCATTCACTTGCCTTAATCATCCGTCTCCCTTAGCCTAAAGGACATAATCATTGGACGTTAAACTAAAAGTTTTCATTTTATAAGAGAAGAGAAATAATTCTCATTCCACCAATTCTTCCATCATCATTCATTTGCCTTAATCATTCGTCTCCCTTCGCCTAAAGGACATAATCGTTAGACGTTAGACTAAAAGATTTCATTTTATAAGAGAAGAGAAATAATTCACATTCCACCAATTCTTCCATTATCATTCATTTGCCTTAATCATCCGTCTCCCTTAGCATAAAGGACATAATCGTAGGACGTTAAACTAAAAGATTTCATTTTATAAGAGAAGAGAAATAATTCTCATTCCACCAATTCTTCCATTATCATTCATTTGCCTTAATCATTCGTCTCCCTTAGCCTAAAGGACATAATCGTTAGACGTTAGACTAAAAGATTTCATTTTATAAGAGAAGAGAAATAATTCTCATTCCACCATTTCTTCCATTATCATTCACTTGCCTTAATCATCCGTCTCCCTTAGCATAAAGGACATAATCGTAGGACGTTAAACTAAAAGATTTCATTTTATAAGAGAAGAGAAATAATTCTCATTCCACCAATTCTTCCATCATCATTCACTTGCCTTAATCATCCGTCTCCCTTAGACTAAAGGACATAATCATTGGACGTTAAACTAAAAGATTTCATTTTATAAGAGAAGAGAAATAATTCTCATTCCACCAATTCTTCCATCATCATTCACTTGCCTTAATCATCCGTCTCCCTTAGCCTAAAGGGCATAAGCGTGGGACGTTAAACTGAAATATTTCATTTTATAAGAGAAGAGAAATAATTCTCATTCCACCAATTCTTCCATTATCATTCATTTGCCTTAATCATTCGTCTCCCTTAGCCTAAAGGACATAATCGTTAGACGTTAGACTAAAAGATTTCATTTTATAAGAGAAGAGAAATAATTCTCATTCCACCAATTCTTCCATCATCATTCACTTGCCTAAATCATCGCCTCCCTTAGCCTAAAGGTCATAATCGTGGGACGTTAAACTGAAAGATTTCATTTCATTCTCTGTACCAATTAACGTTAAAACCAGAACTAGTTGATTTCTGCCATTTCCAGTTTGAATAAACGGCCAAGAGAGAAGGAGGTACCTCTTCTTAGAACGCTATAACAATTAAAAAAATCTTCTGGTTATCTGTTTATTATTTCTGCTCCATATTGAAAGCAGAAGTTGCAGTGAATATTGTTTTAGTAGGGAATTAAGGTTGAACATGAGATGTATTATTGGGGTGTTAATCGATTAAGGAAACCGAAATCTTTAAGTTTTACATCCGAGTGTTATGCTGGCTAGGCTAAAGGAAACGATGCTTATGAGAAATGAGGGAAATCGTGGAATGAAGAAAGTGGAAGGAAACGGGAGAACCCCGAGAAAACTCATGTACACGGTGTTTGTCCACCACAATGTTCACTTGGCGCCAGCTGGGATTGAACCAAGGATCCCCTGCAACAGATGTGAACGCTCTATCATTGAGCCACCGCGGCCCAATTGAAGAAACCGATTCTCGCTATAGTGATGAATATTACAACCGTAAATGGTTGATTTCTACTTTTTCGGATTGAATATTACTCCATGAACGAATTTCTACTATTTTCGGATTGAATATTACTCCATGAACGAATTCGATTTCTAACTATTAACCCTCTACATTAGGGCTAGAATTGATGGTTGTTCACCAAATAGTAGTTGATTTTTTTCCCCCTCCCGAACTGACGGACAGGGTAAACATGTAAATGAGTTTTGGTAAACGTAACTCCTTAGAAATCGAGACTACACTTTCATATTTACGGATATAATTAAGTTGAGAACATAATGTCATACTACATAAGTACCTTTCCAACATTCACTGTCAGCGCTTATGTTCGTTCCACTGCTACAGTAGCTCCTGCTGGTAATTGAATTCGGTCCGTGAACGCTAACAATTTACCTTTGGGGGAGTTCTAAGAACAGACTAAGATTCTTCTCTGTCCTGTGTTGCTGCTTCGTTTAGTCTTAACCCTAGAAGAGCTACACCGATTACAATTTTGACCGTAAACCATACAACTAGGGTTGTCCCGAATCAGGCGCAACAAATTCGAATTTCAAGAAAACTGTCAGCGTCCCAAATTACGCCTCGGAGGGACGCATTATATGGCGGAACAAATTATCCAAAAAACATTTAAAAAATATACAACACAAATTCTTAGTGACGTTTGTAAATTTTGATCTGCGATGTGCACCTGTGACTTTCGAGGTATCGATATGCTAGTATTAGTAAATTTTTTTGTGTTTGCAGTAGTTTAATCATTGCCAATGACGTTATTCTTTGTTTGTATTGGCTCTATGGTTTATCTTCTGTTCAACTAATCGCCAACAAGTTGACGCTATGAATTTTATGTTTTGTGTGTTTTTCATTTAAATTTTCACTTATGAATAAAAGTATATCTGTTTATTGTTGTTAATAAATTGTTCCACATACACGGAATTAGCAAATTTGTACGTGTTCAATAAATGTATCGCGCTATAGGCTTACCAAAGGGTGGCCACCCCATCTACAACACTACTTTCAATGTTGTAGCCAAATTGTTTTAAAAATTTAAACGTAATAAACTCATGTAATACATCAGATCTCTAGAATATCATAGGTTATCTCCTCAAAGAATATAGAAGTTAAAAATAAGATTATTTCTGAGAGCATTGCAATTCATGTATCACTTACGCTATTTTTAATCTAAAATTTGCAGCAATTCGAGATGGTCCATATGATGCTCATTTCGCATTACTAGATATTTAATTCTGATCCCTGTAACAGTTTATAACAGGTGATAATCAAGTTTTTTAAGATTGAGAACTACTTGTCATTTCAGAAATCATTGGCGGTCTACTGGTTGGTTCACTAGCGCGAAAAAGGGACTTATAAAACAAAAACAAAGATAGGTGCAAACAATCGTGGTCTACTAGCCAGCCAACGCGTTGGTCACTCTCGGCTTAGAAAATAAAGGTAATTATACAACTTAAAGAACTCAGGTTTGCAAATATGAAAGAAATATAAAATAACTAATGTTTATGCCCTATAGGAAAGGAGAATAGATTGTGTGTCGTCTATTTTCTGTGTTCTATTGTTCGTCATCTTTAAAATTGGTTAAGATTTGAGGCAGATAACATAAAAGCTTATGGACGTGTCGTAAAACCACGTGCAGTAAGAAAACTCTTCCGGGTTTCTTCCAGAATCTCTTCCGAGTCCGGGTTCCAGAAGTGCCAGAATAAATTTCGGAACTTCAGAGAGAAAGAAAGAAACAGGTCTGTTCCACCTTTCCATAATGATATCACTCGTTATAGTCTAGGCATCGGGGTTTAAAAATTGAGTTCTAAGGGCAAATCATGTAACAATTTGGCAACCTATATTTTTTGCATATATACCTATAACTGATCACAAAAATGTCGGATGCCAGGAAAAACACCTCACGGGAGGAGAGGGGAGGGAGAGAAAGCAGAAATTTTAGTCACTTCTATTATTTACTACCTAGTAGAACTTCGTAACCGTTCGAGCTAGAGCATCCAAACGTTTTTCATTTTGTTTGTCTAATTGTCTTCTACAATTTATTTTAGTGCATTTTTGAGCAAAATATAATAGTTTTCTTGTTATTTTCAATTTTACTCAGTATTGGTTGCGCGTGACGTCTGTTTCTTAGCCACATATTCTTTACAAGATCGAATTCGGACAAATGTTTCCTCTAAACGTTTTTCGTCATTTTATGCTCTTTCAAAAAAATGTATACTTATATTAGTGTAGGACTAATAGTGCCTGAGTTATAAGCGACTTTATTCTGTCGTGTGCGAAACTGATCACGGCGCGGCCCAAGAGTTACCTGCCCCAAAACGGTAGATATTAGCAGCTGATGATGATTAATATATACATAATTTTGTCTCCCTGCGAGTATATAATCCTGATGAATAACTCTGTCTATAATCTAATTAAAAATATCCAGTTTTAATATCAATTGAGGGGATTTTCGTAAAATAAACCTTGTCAAAACACAAAATTTCTCTGTAGAATAAAAAGAGAGTCTTCTCTAGTACACAGTATGAGAAACTCTGCAAATCTGTTTCTTTATACTTGTCTCTGATACTTTCTAAAACATGCACAAACATGCAGCTTTCTATTCATTTTTCTTAATAAAAAAAAAAAAAAAAAAAAAAGTTTTGACAAGTTGGTTTTGCTACAAGTCCTTCGATTTATGTACTACAATGGTACTGAGCGAAATAGAGCAGGAGCCAGATTTCAAAATTGCCTTCAAGAGAGAATCATGAACAATTTGCCATCCACGTTTTTTTTTTTTTTTTTAATTACCACCTTTCGCCCTTAATACTTAATGTAACGGTAAGAAAAAAAAAAACATAGAATAATATATGTGTAACACATTTTATAAATGATCAGTTTTTAAACTGTAAAAACTTATTTACAGAAAAAGCACTTGCCTATTATTAAGATTGTGTACAGTTGCTATAATACAATAAATCTATAATAAAAGAAACGTAATAGAAGGAAGCCATGTAGAAGACAATTAGACAAACAAAATAAAAAACGTTTGGATGCTCTAGCTCCAACGGTTACGGAGTTCTACTAGGTAGTAAATAATATAAACGACTGAAATTTCGTCTTTCTTCCCCTCTCCTCCCGTGAGGTGTTTTTTTCTGGCATTTGGCATTTTTGTGACCAGTTATGGGTATATATTCAAAAAATATTGGATGTAAAACCCTGTGGGCGACTTTATCAGATACATAACCATACCTAATTCAATATAGGAATCTTCTTCTCCTAGCCACCATGATGTAGTATTATATCCATAGAGGGAGTCTGCTATAGCCGTTACAAGATGCTGTCCTGAAATAAATAATAATATAGTGAATAAGACTGATTTTATTATTTTGCGTTCTAAATGTGTTTAATAGAGACAAGTGTGAATTAATAGCATGCTGATCCACATCACTATTAACTTTCTAACCAACACAAGAAAGGCCAAGGGTGCTGGGTTTGAGAAATAACCGGAGGTATTCTAACAGTTCACGACCGTTGGATATCAGGACGCGGAACACCACTCAGGCTTATGGGGAAGGGGGGGTCCCTTCCTCAAAAGCCTTCGAAATTAACCGTTTTGAAAATGCAGTTTTAGATATTTTTGAAGGAAAATCGATTTCTTTGTGAGTGTTTCTTTTCCTCTTTGATTCTGTAATTTCCACATTAAAAAACACGTATTCTTGAATGAGAGTATGGCGTAGCAACCAGGAAGGTTCTACGGTTCTACGATTCTAATTCTAATCTTCGATCTAAGTTTGCATCGCGCCATTTTGAACGCCGAGAGCTTGCGATATAAAAAGTGCGAAGAACTTTAGTTGAAAACAACACGGAGAAACGCTTGTTCAATGTATCTCTTAAAAAAAAAAATCCTCAGCGCCATAATCTCGGAATTTTACATTTTCATTCCTGGTAAACTGTGTTCAAACTTTATATCCATTCTGTCCGCTCTATGAGGGTCCATACTATTATTTAAGAAATGCGGTGAAATATTACATTTTTTTTCTTTTCTTTTCTTTTATCCCTTCTTACTTTTCTTCTCTCTTTTTATATGGGTACTGGGTACTTTCACAAAAATTATGGAGGGTGTTCGTACACCAGAACAGCCCCGGAATCGGCGCCTCTGAAAAGGGTATATAAAACCTAATGTTATAATATAGGTGATTTATATTATAAAAATAATACAGTAAAACCTGTCTTTAACAGAGCTTTTATTAAACGAAAATATTTCACGGCCCAAAAAATTTACTGGCGAAAATTGTGTAAAATTCCCTTCCTTAAACGGAAACTGTATTACGCGGACAACGGAAATCAAATAAGGCTCTTAACGGAAAATTTCAAGTTTCGGAGATCAGCATTTAGTAAGTTTTTAGACATCCTGTGAGAGGTTGCATATATTGTTAGTAAAACAGACAGAGTGCAAACCGAAGCAGACAAGACGGATATATGCTTTAGTTAAGAATTATACAGGATGTTTGAAAGGAGAAGAGGAGGTGGAGGAAGAAGGGAAATAAGGCATTGAGTTGGAAGAAGAGTGTAGGCTAAAGGCTTATCAAGATTATGTCAAAAGGAACTGCAACATTTGCCTTAAATCGAAATGACACTGGTATACGTACTGTGGTTCCTCAGGCTAAAGTCTTTGTGTATAGTTGAGCAGACAAGCAGCGACGTACAGAAAATCCTCCTTGGCTATTGGAAAAATTAAGTTTACGTACTTTTTCTGTTTATTGTAAATTTTGCGTGTATTGACTCGTAGTAGAGATAAATATTGTAAAGTGACTAAGGTACGTACAGCATCTTATTTTATCTCAGTATGTCCATTATATGCATGCACTTGTTTATTTTATTTTATTTTATTTTTGCATAGGTCTACTTTCGTTAACCGGAAAACTATCTTTAACGGAAATTTTTGCGAGTCCCGTTCGATTTCGCTAAAGGCAGGTTTTACTGTAGAAACAGGTTTATACAGAGATTGTTATACTACCTTTAATGACGCATAAGGTTACTTTTATAAAAATAATGTCCTGTGTTCGAAAAACGGTATCAACCAAAACTAAGAGTAGTAAGGAATAACTGAAATACTTTACAATGTTAATTATAACAGAAATAAACGTAAGATACAAATACTTGCTGGATGTATTAGAGATTAGCATCCCTTTAAGCAGCAAGGCTATATTGGACGTGGACCTACAGCTTGTGTGGGGTCCGAACCACATGAGCTTCTGCAGGAATCGAACCCGAGTCTTGCGGCAACGGCCTGTACGTTAACCATATAGCAACAAGAGATCTCAAAACAGGGCAGAATATTTTCAAAAACTTTTTGGTGAAATTAGGAACGAAAGTAAACTGTTATGTACAGCTGCATATTAAGATTTTGCCCAGTATATCAAAGAAAGTATGGAAAGCGACCTTCCTTCCTAACTTATGGGTATTTAAAAATAAAAAGGAAAACAAATAAACTGCTCTTAGCACTCTATTCTAGTGGTAAAACATTAGCTCAATATCAACGACATTTTGCCAATGTATTTCTTTAACACTTTCAATCGAAATTTTTTGAGAAGAAATAATAAACACTTCTGACCAGAGTATATACACACTTGTTTATTGAAAACTAAATTACAGTGTAACGGTTTCGACAACTTAACGTTGTCTTCATCAGACACTAACTGAAAGAGATATCTTAGAGCGTAGATATTTAGTGAAATTCCTTGTGTGCATGGGAAGCCACCTGGGTCGTACTTCCCCAGCCGTCATCTTTCGGCCAACTGCCCTGACTTAATTACCCTCCCACCTGTGTTTATCTTTTCCAGACACACCTGTTGTTTATACTTGACCAATTGCCTTAAAACTTTCTCTTAATGTTCCTCTGATGCTATTTAAATCAGTCGCCTGTAGAAATTGGTTCCTTGTAAACATCTTTCCATCTTACCGTTACACTGTAATTTAGTTTTTAATAAACAAGTGTATACACTCTGGTCAGAAGTGTTTATTATTTCTTTAGTGAGTTCCAGAGTCGTGATGGATAGAGTTGCTTTTGAGAAGCCTGCCACTTATAATACTAAACCGATCATATCAATGAATTCATTCACTAACAGTAGTGAATCAATTACATCAATGAATTCAGTCAACTAAAAAGCATTTAGGCTGGAAAGCATAGCAATGAAGTGAAAAATGTCACTGGGAACATATTATTTCCGAAAAAAAAAAAAAAAAATTGGAAATGTCATGACCAAATATTAGCCAGTATTACCGAAGGCTGGTCTGAACAGCTGAACACGCTATTGACAGTGATATTTACTTCATCATTAGCAACTAAATGGTTTGTCCACGTTTTGGAGATTGATGTCATTTTTCATTACGGAAGCAACATTTGGCGCGGACCTACAACTTATATGGAATCTAGACTGCATAAGCTTTCTGTGGGAGTCGAACTTAGGTCTCTAGACGAAAGGTGCGTACGTTAATCATATATCCAAGTTTCCATTTCTATCGGTCTGCCATTTTATAATGAAAACGGACCTCTTTGACAATGGAGATCTAAGCTGTTTCAACATCTTACCAAATTAAACAAATTAAAATTCAATTATTTTTTTTAACCTATGATATTGTTGCTGTCTTCTGAAATTGGGGATGCATCGAAGCTACATTCTATTTTGAAGAAAAAAGCAGAGCAGCGTCCAAATTTCGAAATCGTGAATACGTGGCAAAACACTCAGGAAAGCAAATGTTTGAGCCTTAATTTAAAATTCAAAAACTTGAAAATACACAAAATCAGGCCTCAAAGCAAGGCATTCAAAAAAATACAGGACAGTTTGGTTTATACTAGGGATGGTCAAAATTTTCCGGAATTCGGATTCTAGAAAACTTATTTTCCGGAATCGGAAATTTCCTGTTCCGGATTTCGGAAACATTCCGGACTTTTTCCGATTTTACTTTACAGATTCCGGAAAGTAAAAATTTCGGAATTGGGTATCCCTAGTAATAGAATATTACGCTGTGATGCACAGAAAAAATACAAATGTAAGATAAGGATACCCTTCACCCCAATGGGCAACAGGAAACAAAATTTGGATTAATACAGAATCAATTGAGTTGAGTTGATTTTGAGTTTAACGTCACTTTCAGCAGTGAGGCTATATGAGACGGGACCTACTAATTAACGTGGAATCCCAACCACATGAGCTCAAGCTGGGAAGTTGTTGAATCAAATGACAACACATCAGTACGTTATTTTTTGATTATTTTGTTTGGTTTTCAATAGGACTTATTAAACTAAAGTTAATTGCAACAGTTATCCTACACACAACTAAGCTCACCTGAATGCTGTTGCATATGGTCAAATCTTCTTTCCCAGTCCACAACTTGTTTCACTGAATCTCCGACGGTCAACGGGCTTTCTACAAAATGAACTGCAGTTGTACCTTTTCGAGTGACTTGCAGCACAGGAATATCATTCATAAGTCCATGATCGCTTGGCTGAAAAGGTACAGAAGAAAAAACGTACTAAAATAAGTTGATATGTTGAACAAGTTGATATCTATTTAAATAAAAATGAAACTGACCTTGTGTGGGACGCAGAAAAACGGCTGGACTGTTTGAAATTAACACTTTCGATCCTGGGCTAATCTGACCTTGTTTATTCCAGTATCCTGGAGTTTTTAGGCCTTTTTTTAAATATATATATATATATATATATATATATATATATATATATAGCACATTGCTAAATAATAATAGACGCACTAAAAACATTGCAAACAAGTTTTTGGACTTTTAGATTTTATTATGAATATATAATTTGGTGATGTAAGAAGGGGTAATTGGCTACACTGCTGTTTGAAATATGTACTTTTTGAACAAACGAAAAAAGTTCACAATAGAAAAATAATACTCCTGCTGCATGTGAAGTGCGAACAGTGACAATGGTGTGTAATAAGGAGCGGGAAATTTGTGGGAACTGACCGCTGAGTTCCGTTATTGTAAGGATTCGGGAGGAAAAAGGACAGATATATATAAGATGGAAGGAAAAAGTAATAAAAAGTGCTCAAAATCAAGGAAAAGCAGTGTTTATTTTTGAAAATTTTCTTGCTTCCCGCCAACTATGGTGGCGCTGGCGCTTTGTGGCTGGTCTGTCGACTTCATGCATATGTACGGGGAGGAGGGTGAGGTCGTATACTCTTGCCCTGGGCACTGATTTTCTACAGCACGAAACAGCTCATGTACTTACCTGCTTTTCAAATTTCGAAATCAGGATCTAAATCTGAATCGTCAATTTCACTTTCCGAACGGGATCTAAACTGAATTCTTCTAAAATCTTTGATAATTCTTCTATATTCATTTTATTTGCTTCAAACAGGACAACTTCTGTAAAATTAAATAGTTTTCTAAACAAAATATTTCACTATATTATCGAGCGTGTTGCAGTCAAAAGAAGAAAGTTAATCACAACACTCAAGTTGCAAAAGTTCGTTTACTCTTCGCTAAATCAGGTTACTAGTATTTCTTCAAGAGCTGAGTCTCAGTAAGTATTTAACACGGCCGACAACCGACCGGAACCCATAATAAGTTACATAGGGGCTATTACGTAATAATAATAATAATAATAATAATAATAATAATAATAATAATAATAATAATAATAATAATAATAATAATAATAAAACGAGTTGGACTCGGGCTTCGGCGTTTTGGAATAAACAGCCAACCCGAGTCTGACTCGGGCTTAGGATCGAAAGTGTTAATTTTTGAATATACATAGGTTGTATAATATGTAGTGGCAACACTATTCTGATATCAGAGGGCTGTGTCTCAGTATTACAAGCTCCGTGGTTCTCAACCTTTTTTGACTGACGGCACACATTACTGAAAGTCCCGGACATCGTGACACTTGTTTGATGCTTATATTATAAATAATAATAATAATAATAATATCTATTATAATAGTGAAAGCAAATAGTTTTCATAATGATTCTATATAGCACTAACCATTATTGCTACCGCTGGATGTATTGACTGGTACAATCCGTTACGATTTTAACTAATTATTATAAAATTCTTCAGGATTTTTCAATTCTAAAATTTCGCGACACATCGGTTGAGAACCACTGCCCTATCTGATAAGGGAATGTTTTCAGGGATTTCCTGACTACCTTTTCGACAAAATGAAGGAACCGCTTCGCAGGAAGGATTACAATACAAGGGAAACCCTCATCCGTGGCGAATGGAGGTCTCTGCGGTATATAGACAAAGACTGACGCGCTGAAGGAGTATGATACCTTCCACACATGTGAAAGAAGGTGATAAGAGATGGGAAGCGATTATAATGAAGAGGCGTAACAGGTGTTGTTCTGTGCATAAAACCAGATAAGAATTATAACAATGTTAGTATTACCTTTTATTCAGTCCTTGCAGTTATCATCTACCTCCAACTGGATTTATCATATCACCTTACATAAGGACCACCCTAATATATATATACTCTGGCATATTTAAGGGGGGCTTCCGGGCTTAAGTCCCCCCTTAAAGTAAACGAAACATCTTGCAGAATTTTCACATTTCCAGGAATAAAGTTAGCAAAGCCCCCCGGAACAAAATCGTAAATACGCCACTGTATATATATGAAATGAAATGAAATCTTTAAGTTTTACGTCCCACGGTTATGCTAATAGACTAAAGGAGACGGTTATGATGAGAGATGAGTGAAATGGTGGAATGAAGAAAGTGGGAGGAAACGGGAGAATCCGAGAAAATCCACGAGCACGGTGTTTGTTCAGCATAAATTCCACACGGCACGAGCTGGGATCAAACCAGGGACTCCAAGCACCGGAGGTGAACGCTCTACCACTGAGCCCGGGACTCCTATATATATATATATATATATATATATATATATATATATGTGTGTGTGTGTGTGTGTGTGTGCATGTGTATAGTATAAACACTCCTGGCGACAAAAATGTATATAATGATAAGCAGCAATAAATTAATACTCCATTATTTTACGCGATATAATTTGTTTCATACGATTTGTTGTTATCGAAGTGTTTGTAGTATATACTTTAACTAACTAACTAACTAACTAACTCTATGGCCTATGGAACCCGAAGGTTCAGTGCCGCGTTCACAAAAGCTCTCCACTGACTTCTATCCTTAGCTAATTGCATCCAGTTTCTACTTTGTATTCCTATCTCTGCGAGATCCATCTTAATATTGTCCTCCCATCTGCGCCTAGGTCTTCCTAATGGTCGTTTTCCTATGGGTCTACCAGTCAAGACTTTGAAAGCGTTTCTACTTTCTTCCATTCTAGCTACATGACCTGCCCACCTAAGCCTCCTAGACTTGACGACCCTAACAATGTTGGGTAAACCGTATAAACTATGTAGTTCTTGTAGTATATACTTTACTTACCAAAATAAATGTTTTAGTTTTGATATTTCTATATCACGACAATAGATGCTCTCTGATGGAATAAGTTTGCTGTAGATGCTTTAAAGAAACACCGATGAAGAAGATGGAAGTTCTTATTGAAAAGGTCTGCAATTTATAGATAACAGAAGTATACCAAGATTAATTCAAATAAATATTTCGTATATAGTGTAGTGTTAGAATTTTTCAGTTTTAGGTCAAGATTCAAAGTCACAATTATGGTAAGTAAGAAGAAACTGGGAATGAAATTCCAAGGAGGATCTTCTAATGTACTTGATAGAGAAGGAAGGCTTCAGGACCTGCTCATGCCGAAATATTGACACAACATTTATTATATTATACATAAGCAGAAGGCACTCACAGAATATAAATACGGAAAGTATTAGACTTCACATTTCTACGTTTTGTGAATGCTTACTAGTTGATTAATGGTCGTTGTTGTTTATTGTTTCATTTATATTAGTGCAGTTTTGCGTGTTCTGGTTCTCGAAAAATTAGGTACGTGGATATTTTCTAGACAGAGATTATATTGTGTTTTCGTACGAAGAAGTTATAATTTCTGAACATTTAATTTTGACTACTAGGTATATCAATTGTTGGCGTTAGTTTTTCTTTGTATACCGTGGCCAATAAAGGAAACAGAAGACTTCTTGCGGGGAGGGAAGGGTGCACGGATAAGTACACAGCCACAGGGTGTCTACAAAGCAAGCATTCCCTGACTGTCGTTATCTTTATTCTTAGTATAACTCATGAAAAATACCTTATATTTAAAGTGAACTAAGTTTTCATCATTGTTTATATGGTTATACAATATTCTACAAACGTACAAACGAATCAATTCATTTATCTGTAATTTATGAACATTTTAGTGGCATCCCTTCACCCCTCACAACCTTGGAAAGATTTTTCCCTGACACTTAATAAAATTCCCTGACTTTCCCTGATCCTACAAATTTCCTGACTGGTAGACACCCTGAGGCATAATAAATTCAGTTCTATTATTAATCAAATCAAAATTGTTTTTAACTGCTTCCATAACACTAGACCGTAAGGGAGAGGCTATAGGCTAACTCAGTTATGAGTGAATATATATATATATTTTAGATATTGACTTTTGCGTAGCAAAACGCAAAACAAATTTAAATTAGCATTGCAATTTGCAAATTTTGTATCGCACTCTCTGCAGTCAAGACAAACATTATTATTATAATTTCATACAGTGACATAGTAAACATTTTCCATGCATCACAAACAAGTATGATAATAAAAAGCAAAGTAAGGAAAAAGTAACAACAAGTAAGTTGGTAGTTGTTTTCGAATGTGCCCACGAATGTGCCCATATAAAGTTATTTTAAAAAAATTAAGTTTTGAATTTATAATGACTTGAAGAAACAGGTAATTGTAAGAACGCATCACAACGTCAACTTTTTTTTTTTTTTTGTGATAAAACAAAACTTATTTCTCACAAAATCTAGTTTCTAATTGTAGCCAACTGCTACTCGGACCCAATTTGTTTTCCATATTTTAGACATTTTAAGCCGAACACTACTTTTTTCGTAACTTCAATGTAAAATAAGCGAGCATATCAGAACAAATATATATTTCTAGGAAAATATTATGAGAGAAATATGAAAAAATAGGACAGAAAAAAGTACTGTTAAGGTCCCGTATTTTAGCTAGTAATTTAGTTCTTGAAAAGCAAGCTCTAGTCTTGGATATTTGCAGAGTCGACTGAGCCACTTTCTTTACAGATAGAATAAAGTGTCGAAGAAGATATGGTCTCTGTCATCAGTTCTACACTCTGTTTCCAATAATTTGGTTTGTAGTCAGGAGTAGAGATTGTGTTCAGGAATTTTCATTTAGGATTTCACTAGGCGGATTGCTGACTGTAAATCTAAAATAAAATTTCTATGTAACGGTTTTAAAATGAGAATGCTTTAAAACTGCACATACAAATCAAGAGGGTGGCTGAATGATGAAATGCATGGAAATAGCTATAAATTAACACCATCTAGATTTAGTCCTCTTTTTTTTTATTATTTATATTTAGCAACAAAATATATAAGTAACAAAAACAAACTAAATGGAAAATATTAATATAGTTTTTGTCTTTAGTTTTTAAGTTCAATTTCTAGTTTCAATTTGTAAAGATTTTTTTATCTTTTTCTGAAGGTCCAATTAGCAGCAGACATTAAGTGAATTCACAACTCGGAGCACATGGTTAAGTTTACATTACAAAGGGATTTTTATGTTGCCAAAACAGTGTTTTCGAATTATTAGCACAAAACACGAAACATTGAAATATTAAAGTACATTAAACAGTAATAAAGAACTTCTAAGCAATAGAATAGAGGATTAATATAAATCATGGCACAGGTACGAAAGCAAAAATTAATGTTCCTATTTTCTCACTTCATAATTTTGACTACACAGGCAATTTAACATACATACCAGAATATTATTTAATCTAACCTGTTTTCTTACCTTTTCCAATTTCAAAGCCTAAACGGGATCACATTCAACATTTTTGGAAGAGAATTTTCTTGCCACATCTCATGGACGGAGTTTACAGCCAGCAATGATTGACCTTCTTTACGCAACAACTCAGAACATTTTTAGTTCGGTAAATTGCCACTAGCCAAGGTTAAATATCCTCATTCTATAGCCAGATCTGGTGCACAAGGAATACTTACAATTAAGTTTACAAAACATCCATTTATGTGTCGATTACGTTACATTCTTGAGAGCCAACACAGACGTAAAGGTAAACGTTGGGTTTTCAAGAAGACTGATCGCTGAGCTTTAACTGTACGTAAGATCGAAAGAGAACCAATCTCACATAAAATAATGAAAATGATAAAACTGTTTTCTTTTGCAACCGCCCACTTCGGTAATAAATTATGATCATAGATGCATTGCATTTTGCGATACAATTTTTCGTTTGCATCGCATTTCTAGGATTTTGTGTAGCAAACTGCGATGCGATACCACTTAAATAAAACACTGACATATATATATATATATATATATATATATATATATATATATATATATATATATATATAGATAGATAGATAGATAGATAGATAGATGGATAGATGGATAGATAGATAGATGGATATAGATATACGAGGGCTAGTCAAGAAAGACTTGGACTGATTTTTTTCCCGGCAGTTCTGTTAACGCTGGAGCTTCATAGTTTGGCATACAAGTAGAGTGGGTCTTGCTGTGCATATATATAAAATGTTGTTAAGGAATCATTGCATGTTTGGTAACCACTACTTTTTATTGCAGGTGATGTTCTGCGCCGCCTCTAGAAGTCGCCTGTAGAAGAAATGGACTCATTACGAGATGAACAATTTGCAGCTATACGGTTCTGCTATCGCCTGGGGAAAAGTGCAACAGAAACTATAGGAATGTTGAGAGCAGCCTACAAAGATGACGCTCTGCCACGAAGTACCGTGTTCTGGTGGTTCAAAGAGTTTCAAGAGGGCCGAATGACAATCACGAAAGCTGGTGGACCAGGTGTATCAGCGTCAGCTGTTACTGAGGTGAACATTAACACGGCAGCAGTCTTTGTTAGAGAAGATCGCTGCATCAGTATCGACGATCTGGCAGCCGCACTACGCATATCTCATGGCAGTGCCTTCACAATTTTGCATGACCACCTCCACATGAGCCGAGTGTGTGCTCGATGGATTCCGCGACTCCTGACACCAGAGCAGAAGGCCGTTCGAGTGGAGACTTGCAGGAAGCTGTTGCAAAGGTTTGAGGGTGGTGGAGACGCCTATATGGAGTCAATTGTCACCGGCGATGAGTCATGGCTTCATCATTTCGATCCTGAGGGCAAGCAAGCCAGTACGCAGTGGAAGACACCAGGTTCTGAAGGCATCGGAGGCGGTTTTGAAGGACCTCTCAAAGAATGGCCTGCGACACGTGTTTGAGGACTGGAAGACTCGAATGAAAAAGTGCATTCAAATGGGCGGGGACTACTTTGAAAAGGATCATGTGCCTGTTGCTGAGTAATAATAAATTGCCTAGGAAAAAAATCAGTCCAAGTCTTTCTTGACTAGCCCTCGTATAAAGGAAAATTGTTGAAAATATGTGGTTTTCAAACTAAAATGGTGGAATTTCCCCAATCGCATCAGCCATCTGGACTCCACACTGATAAGGGACCTTACGTTAATTAAAAAGCAACGTTGACAGTTTAGCAGGTTGCTTCCTTGGATTGTTGGGAAATGTATTCGAGGTGTTTTAGATTCCTTCACATAACAATGTGCACGCTCCATGTGTCATTATGTTCTATTCGAACAGCAAGCTGAACGGGAAACGAGGGATTTTCATTCAACATAGGCCGCCTGACCAGTGTAGAGACTAAATGTCTGTTCCGATTGAAACATTTCCACCATTTTATATTGAAAACAACCCATTTCCAACAACTTTCCTATCTTTCCATTTTTCCATATATGTACTCATAGCTGTGTTGGCCTACGGCCCCGGACGTTTAATACACACGATATTATGCCCATCTCCAGATACATTTTCTTGGTTCATCTAAAGGTTTGATCTTTACTATCCATCTTGCGAGTTCTCATGCGAGCTGTATGTTCTGTCTTTAACGTTATTTTATTGCCCGGAGGAATGCCATTCAAAGAACAATGTAAAAACAATGTGAATTATGCTATTTTAATTCTCTGATTGACTATTTTACTTTTCGATTAGTTATTTTTCCTAGAATTAGTTTCCAATATTGTTGTTCGTGTCTTCCACGACCACTATTGCAAAGGTTAAAAACAAAAATCTATGAAAAACATATAAGAATACTAAAAGAAATGACAATTCTTGGTATGAGAAGAATAATAAAGTGTAATAAATGTACAACAAACAAAGTTTATTTCTTTTTACTTAATTATCGAAGTTTAGCCCTTTTAGTTTCGAGCTTCAACAGATGTGAACACACACTTTAAGGTGAAATCCGAACTACCATAATAAGCTCAAATTTCAAAGTTATCCCACCAGAAATCAAATTCGTGACCCCGGGCACCACTAGCCACTAGACCAGGGTGGATCCAGGGGGGGGGGGGGGAAGCGATTGCCCCCCAGAAGAGGAACCTTTCTTATTTTATATAGAAATAAAATCCATCCCAGAGTTTGGAGCTCTTAAAAGTAGCTCTAAGTAGCAGTATTACAACCCCCTCCCCAGAAGTCCGTTCTGGATCCGCCCCTGCACTAGACCAGCGCACAGGGATTCCAATTCGCCAAAATGTGATCAAAAGTCGAAAATGTAATTTATTTTATGTAAAACTCAGTGTTAATGTCAAATTTGAAATTAAAACAAGTGAGTTTACTTTCACAGTGTGAAATTATGATAGATTTCCAACCTAAGGGAATTCAATAGTCAAACTTGAAGTAGTACATCTATAACTAATGGCTGCAATAGCTTAATAAGATCAAAGATTGACCCTGTTCCTCGCACACTGAATCCATATCAGAAACAGATTATCCGTTATTGCTTTTGTTTCATAGAGATAAATTTTAAAACCGGAAGTGGTTAATTCTAAGCACTTCCGGTTTGAATAGAGGGTTAATGGAGAGAGCTGAAACTATTCTCGGAAAGCTGAATCAATTCCAAAAAACCGCTTCTCGATATCTTTTAACCGTTTTTCCTCCATGGAAATCAGTATTGAAACCGGAAGTAGCAGTAAATTTCAACCAGTTCCGGTTTTGATAAAGTCTGGGGGGTTGTTATGGAATGGTCTCTTAATACCCTGAATCGTTTGCAGAAAGCCGCTTGTTGCTATTTAATAACCATTTTATTCTGTGGTCATAAATGTTGAAACCGGAAACAGTTTATTTCAACCACTTCCGGTTAAACATAGGGTTTATGAGGGAGACAAAACTTATTCCTGGGATGCTGAATCAATCACAAAAAGCCGCAAAACAATATCTCTTACAGTTTCTATTCTATAAAAATCAGTACTGAAATTGGAAGTAGCAGTAAATTTTAACCACTTCCGGTTTAGAGTGTTCGGCATTGTCGCGGTATGTTGCTTTGAGACTGAATCATTTGCAAAAAACGCATCTCGCTATCTGTTACTCTTTTTCGCTTTATAGGAACAAACGTTGAAAACGGAAATGGCTAATTTGAATTACTTCCGTTTTGAAAAAAAAAATGAAATTTTTAAGTTTAACGTCCCACGCTTATGCCGGTTAGGCTAAAGGAGACGGTGATAATGAGAAATGAGTGAAATGGTGGAATGAAGAAAGTGGGAGGAAACGGGAGAACCCCGAGAAAACTCACGAGCACGATTTTTGTCCACCACAAAGTTCACACGGCGCGAGCTGGGATCGAACCAGGGACCCCAAGCACCGGAGGTGAACGCTCTACCACTGAGCCACTGCGCCCCCTACTTCCGTTTTGAATAGATGTTAATGGAATAGATAGAACCCATTCTTGGGACGCTGAATCGACTACTGAAAACTGCACCTCGATATCTCTTACACTTTTTCCTTTGTGTAAATCAGTAATGAAACCGGAAGTAATATTAAATTTGAACCAGTTCCGTTTTAGGCTGAGTGTTCGAGACAGTCATATTACGTTGCCTTGAGATGCTGAATCATTTGCAAAAAACCAGCTTTCGCTATTTGTTACCGTTCTCGTTTTATTGCGATTAGCGTTGAAATATTAAATGACTAATTTGATTCACTGTTCTGGTTTGAATTAGTGGTGGGCACAAAAACTAATTTTTCACTGAAATCGGTTTTCGCCGAATCCGGTTTCGGTTTTCTTCAAGACCGTTTCAGTTTTTCATCTAAACCGGTTACAGTTTTTTCAAAATTGGTTCTGTTTCTGACCAGAATAGTGTTTCGTTGTTCTCTGAAAAATGATTCCATTTCCAGAGAAATAGTTTTATGTGTTTTCCAAAACAGTCTTAGGTTTTTAGTTACGGTGAAAACCGAACCAGTTTTTTGAGAAAACCTAACCGGTTTTTGGAGAAAACCGAAACCGGTTTTTGTAGAACCGAAATGGTTTTTCAACAAACTGGTTTCCAGTTTTTATAAAAAACCAGTTGTACCCATTACTAGTTTGAATAGAAGTTTATTAGCAAGAAGGAACATATTTTTGTGACGCTGAATCGATAGCAAAAAGCCGCATCATGATATCTTATATTGATCTTGCTCTGTGGAAATCAGTATTGAAACCGGAATATTAAATTTGGTTCCGGTTTTGGTAGAGTATTCGGAATAGTCATGGTATGTTGTCTTGAGACGGTGAATTGTTTGCAAAAAGCCGCTTCTTGCTACTTGTTACCTTTTTCGTTTTATGGCGATAAACGTTGAAACAGAAAATAATTAATTTGAACCACTTCTGGTTTTGAATAGAGAATTACCACAGAATCAACGGATGCCTTTGTCTTGATTTTGAAAGCTTGTTATCGGCACTGAAGTCCAAATTTTCTCAATTTCTTCACGGTTTTTCTTTGTTTTGCCTAAATTGCATTATGGCGAAAACGTGTATAAGTAACATAACGAGGGATACCGCATTTCAAAACATACTTTTATTAAAGAAGTGCAAACTTGTTTCAAATCTATACTACGCAAATAAAAGAAGACATTATTACTGTACAGGAAAGAAAGAAACGAATAAGTAAAAATATACCTGTCCACCGCCTTCGGGGAACAATATAGTGTCTTGTAAAATGACATCATAACCATTCACCACTACCTTCTTACTGTTTCGAACAAGTTTCAAAGACGATGGAACACAAGAGATCACTTCCGTCGTATACTGAAAAAACAAACAAAATTAAACTATATTAGGAATACATTATGCTGATATAAACATGCATAATAATAATAATAATAATAATAATAATAATAATAATACAGTGAAACCTCTACTAACGGACACCTCTATAAAGCGGACACCTCCCTTAACGGACATATTTTGTATTCCCCAAACACTGGAATAGGAAAAAGCATATTGACAAACCTCTCTAAAGCGGACACACTCTAGTACGGACACGGACAGTCTTTTCTGTCTTTTATAGGTATTATTTACCTCCGTATTACGGACACTTTCTCTAGAAATAAGTGGAAAAGTGTAGTAAAAATGCATTTTTAGTAATTCATACGTGTATCACCAAGAAAGCATTGTGACAACATTTTGCCCCCTCAACTGTCTGCTCAGCAACCCAGACGAAGTGTCTCTGTTTAACAACACTCTTATGTCCTTTGCTTGCATCCCACCCAAGCTGTTTTAGACACAAAAGTGATTGACAGTTGCCCGCCGTTAGGGATGACACATTATACTACTGTCCCGTTGGAGTCTCTAACCAACCAGAAGACAAGTGTAGTACTTTTTGCCCTCAGGTATGTATATTGTCTCAAAAAGAACACTTCAGGACTCCAATTATCCCACAAATTAAAGCGCCATACTGAAAACGAAGAAAGTACTGATAAGTGTAAAGTGCAGAGAACTATAATATGTTATTTCCATGTTGTACCTCGAACATAGAGTATTGGATGACAGAGAATAATGCATGTAATATTCGTAAATACGTGATTCTTGCAAAAATATTTTTTCTAATTGTATATTATCTTGCTCACTAATTTACATAAAAAATACTGAAACCTCTTGAAGGCGGACACCTCTCTATAGCGGACAATTTTTGATTCCCCGCGGCTGTCCGCTTTAGAGAGGTTTCACTGTAATAATAATAACCTGAATAACGTTCCTTTTTTTTATGTATTTCTAGTCAATATTTCCAGTACTTCCTGCGGGTACTCGTCGTTGGGACTATAATTTAAGATTGTTCTTTCTGCTGGTCTTCACATAGTTTTGTAAGAACATCAGTAGTGGAAAAAAATTTCAACAAATTTTAATTTGTTCGTGTACTAATCTAAATCAAATTTTATTCTATATGCTTTAGTATCTACTCCTGTAATCTTCTGTGTTGCATATATTTTCCAACACTCCGAAATTATAAAGCCTTGTATGTACAATGCTGCCAATTAATGTACAAATTCAACCCTTAATCTGTAATCTTTGTATCTTCTAAAGAATATATAACACATTAATAGTCTTAATTTTGTTTTCATTAATGTAGTGTGTAATAATTCTATCCCAGTACTTCTCATTTTTTGTTTTTCACCACCTTGTTACAACAGAACTGTGTGAAGACCAGTATAGAGGATAGTCTTATGTGTTAGCCCCGACGAAATGTACCCGTGAGAAGTATTGGAAATATCAGCTAAAAACAAATAAAGAGGAAAATTATTCAGCTCTATAGCTTTCTAATATGTCAGCCATAAGTGAAATATCTATTATTAAATAATTATCGTAAAATCCACCTAATATACTGCAATCGAATGATTTCTGTATTTCTTCAACACATGCACAGTCCTCATCAGTACACTTACTTCCGTATATATACATTAGGGTGTCCCTTATATAAGGTAACTTCGTGTTACGCTACACAGGCCCGTGAAATGTATTCTATGTGACCGTAAACATGCATTAACAAAATAGCAGCTCTCTAGGAGAACGTTAACCAGTGCCGACTTGAGGACAAAATCATGAAATGACGCTTGCACATTATAGTATAATTTAGAATGTTTAATTGTGATAACGGAGAAACTAAAAAAAGACAGAGAAACGAAACTTTGCATGAAGCAACTAGAGAAAGGAAGATATCTACCCGTGTATGGACAAACATCACAGGATGACCAGTGTTGCAAACCCAAAAGAAAGTTATGTTTTTGTAAATCGAATTTCCTAAATTGGTTATTAACATTGGAACAACAATAAAAATAAAGACAAAAGAGTTGATTAACGCAGGTCAGTATTGCAAACTAGTACAGTATGGTTTAAAACCTATAACGCAAGGCGGTAGAGCATGAGGAGCAATGCTGTGGTTACGTGAGATCAATAAGTCCATTACTGACTGAGATATTCGGTATCTTGTTAAAGCTGAGAAGTATGGTTTGTAAAATATGGCAATGCTGCGTACGCCAGCGATGTTTGCATTTAACACATGTTTCACATTATTTCTCAAAAAGTTTGCAACACTGATCTGCGTTTACCATCTCTTTTGTCTTTATTTTCATTGTTGCTTCCAATGATGATATCCAATTTGTCATTCGATTTACAAAAACATAACTTTATAAGAATAAGAATAAGAATAAGAATTATTTATTGTCGTTAAACAACATCATGATGTAATAGACAACGTCAAAATTTAAGTTTGCGTACATATAATATTTACAATTTTAATTAATCAATACAATATTTTATATTTTACCTCTTTTGGGTTGGCAACACTGTTCATCCGGTGATGTTCGTCAATACACGGGCAGGTGTTCTCCTTTTTCTAGTTGCTTCGGGCAAAGTTTCGTTCCACTGTCTCTTTTGGTTTCTCCGTTATCACGGGTGGAGTTTCTAAATCTATATATATAAAATTGAAAATCCTATGTTTGTGACTCTAAATCTCCTGCACCGCCCGACCGATCTCGATTAAATTTGTAACATAGATGGGTTCGAGGCTGGGCTGGTTTTAGGCTATTCACTTTGATGGCAGAACTGAGGGGAGGAGAAGGAAGTATATATTAAAAAAAAATAAATAATACTTAATAACTCCTGAACCACTCGACCGAACTTAATCAAATTTTCTACATAGATGAGGTTCCGGCCTGGGATCGTTTTTATGATTTAAATTTGACGGAGCAAGAGAGGTAGGGGAAGAGAAAGAGGTGGAGCTATATAAAAATCAATTTATATAACACTGAAAGTGATTATTTTTGTAACTTAATAACTCTTGAACTATCCGACCGATCTCAATCAAATTTTCAAGGTACACAAGGTTCGGATTTGGAAACATTTTTGTAATTTCGCTTTAACGGTAGATCCTAGGGGAGGGGAAGGGGAGGGGAACGAATAAATTAAACTAATAAAACCTAATAACTTTTGAACCATCCAACCAATTGCGATCAAATTTTCAACATATATGAGGGTCGGGCTTTGGGTGTTTTTTTTTATCGTTTCACTTGGACGAGCCAACCTAGGGGTGGAGGAGGGGGGATATATATGTAAAAAAAAAATTAAATTAAAATGACTGCTTTTGTGACTTCATCACTCTTGAACCACCCGACCGAACTCAATCAAATTTTCAACATACATGAGTTTAGGGGCAGGAATTGCTTTAGGCTATTCACTTTGACGATGTAACGTAGGCAAGGGGGAGACAAATTTAAACATGATAGAAAATGATCGATATTAGTATTGAATCCATAGTTTTCGGGGTCGATTAGAGAAACAGACACACTTCTGATGCTGTTTCAATTCAAATTCAGCTCTGATAGCTGGGAGGGGGAGGGTACAACGTAGAAGAGGGGATCAACATTTAAAAATAATAAAAAATGACTAATATTAGTGTCGAATCCATAGTTTTAGGAGTAGCTGAGATTAACAGTGACAATTCTGATGCTGTATGCCGCAGCACGGAGGAGGGGAAGCTATATATGAACAATGATACTTTCGATCCCGTTTAAATGCAAATTCAACCCTACAACTTGGGGGAGAAAGAGATTTAAAAATGATCGAAAATGGCCGATATTTGTATTGAATCCATAATTTTTGTGGGCGCTGAGATGAACGGTGACACTTCCAATGCCATGGTCCGCAACATGGGGGAGAGGGAATATATCTATATACATATAAATGATCGAAAATGACCAATATTAATGTCGAATCCATGGTTTTCGGGGTTGCCGAGATGATAAATGATATTTCCGATGCTCATTAAATCGATGCCATTGAAAACGAAAACAGCGTATTTCACGGGTACTAAACACATGAGATACAGAGTTGTTCATTTAAATTTTCATTTCAACCCATATGCTAGTTATGTTATAATATGGAAACCTAATTTCATGACTTTAAATGAAATGAAATCTTTAAGTTTTACGTCCCACGTTTATGCCGGTTAGGCTAAAGGAGTCGGTGATGATGAGAAATGAGTGAAATGGTGGAATGAAGGAAGTGGGAGGAAACGGGAGACACCCGAGAAAACCCACGAGCACGGAGTTTGTCTACCACAAAGTTCACATGGCGCGAGCTAGGACCGAACCAGGGACTCCAAGCACCGGAGGTGAACGCTCTACCACTGACCCACCGCGCCCCCCATTTCATGACTTTGTCGTCTAGTCGGCGCAGGTTAACGTTCTCCTAGAGAGCTGCTATTTCACTAATGCGTGTTTACGGTCACATAGAATACATTTCACGGGTGTGCGTATTGTAACGCGAACACTTATATAAGGGACACCCTAATATATATATATATCGGGTGTTCTAAAAATAGCGCCCACGGGCCACAGAGCATTATTCTACAAGTCAAAATAAAGCAATATATATATATATATATATATATATATATATATATATATATATATATATATATATATATATATATATATACTGTATATACGTATTTATTATACGATATGTGTTGGGGCCTGTAATTCAAGGCTGAAGTTCCTCAATTACATTCTTAGTGTGAGGTTTAGACTCATTACTTTCACTTCGTGTGTGAGTCTCATGCTTTCGTCGAATGTACTTTGGTCTTTTGGGAATTGAGATTAATTTGACACAAAACGAGCAATCGAAATGAAATGAGATCTTTAAGTTTTACATTCAACGATTATGCCTGCTAGGCTAAAGGAGACGGTGTGATGAGAAACGAATGAAACTCGTGGAAGAAAGTGGGAGAACCCTGAGAAAATCCATGCACACGGTGTTTGTCCACCACAAAGCTCACTTGGCGCGAGCTGGGATCGAACCAAGGTCTCCACGCTCTACCACTGAGCCCCGCGCCCTCTAAAACGAGCAATTATCAATGTTTCTCCACATTACCTTTTTGATCTATGGATGTTAACATTTATGTATGGAAGTATAGGTGTTTATTTATATATACACACAGGTACATAAGGTAGGTAAGTCTGAATTCTTTGCAGAATACTTTCATTTATTTATACACCTCATATGCTGGCCATCTGGCAAAAATATTGGAAAATCAGTGCTTTGAGAAATGACAACTACATATATATGGGTCTTTCCATTTGAAATCAACAAATTAAACAGGGATTTCTGACCCAACCATCTTAGATTTTTTTTAAAAAAAAAATAGTATTTCGTAGGGATGGTCGAGATATGGAAATGTGCAAAGTTGTAGCTTCCTTTGTGGCGAGATTTCTGAATTATGGGGGCTCAAAAATACGAAAAATTCGCCCACTTTGGTACATACACGAAACTTTCGGACAACACTGCTCTTGATATAATTGGCGTAGAGAGCTGATTCTTGTTTTGTTTGAAAGAGCATAAAATAAGCTTTTCAACGATATATTGCATGCCTAATTTTGGAAGAATATCTATTTAAGGTCACCCAGTGTGACCTTCTGACCTTGAACTTTTGAGAATGCATATCTTCAATTTTTCATAAAACTTGCATATAATTTACTCACAAGCTTACTCTATAACATAACGGAAATAGAAGTTGGAACAGGAATGGGAACTTTCAATAAAATGTTTTTTTTAGTAACAATTTGTTTGTACCAGACAGAGTTTTAATGTGTAAAGCAGTTTGCAACACTGTAACATTGCGCAGTCACCTGCTACAGAAAGGTTTGGAAGATTGAGAGGTGTGGATACGTTAGTTAGAGGAATGTGTTGACAGGGGACTGAGTCCACATGTTCAAATGTGCGATTGAGGTGGTACTGACTTTGTACTTGGAAACAGAAACTTGATTGTGGTGTCTGTTAAGTCAGTGTTCCAATGGTCAGTCTTATTTAACGAATTATTACATCAGAATAATATCATTGTCAAGATTTAAGAAGACAGTTTGCTGCAATGTATTTAATATAGAAGGTCATGGGAATGTCAAAAGAAATTTGAGAAATATGTTGCCTTGGATGATTTCAAAGTGTTCATCGCTAAAAGATGGATTTAAAATTTGTGATTCCTGTCGTAAAAATCTAGCAACACCTACAACTTTGCACAATTCCATATCTCGACCATCCCTACGAAATACAAAAATTTGGTAAAAATCTAAGATGGTTGGGTTGTGGGCTCTGTTGATTCCACATTGAATGACCCATATAACTGTTGTTATAATGATCTTTTTAAAATTATTTTTTATTGATCATATGCCAACGAACTCAGAAAACTCTACGTTTGATATTTACTTTCCAGACTACGTTAATACTGGCCAGAGATTTCCTAAAATGAAAAATGAGGTCAAAGCAGTATAATTTTCGTGTGTATCAATGAATTGTATATCTGGCGTAAATATACAGGGTGAACCACTTAAAGTGACCCCTCTTTATAACTTGTAAAATAAATGACAGCAATAGCTAAAATGTAGCAAGCAAATATAGGAAGGCGACACTGTCGAGAGGGTAGTCTGACACACTCGACAATATCTCAGGTTAACAGTGTTGCCATCTCAATATAAAGTTCTATTTTTTCAAATGGAACCTTTATTAAGTTTGTGTTGTTGACTGAGGATATTAACTTACAGAATCACAAATATCCAAACTTTGGAGGGCTCTACAATAGTAACATACCTGACATCAACATCTAAATCTAAAGTAACTTACCATCGACTACTATTGTGAAGATATGTGTATTTGGACACATAATGAAACATTTTATTTCGGACTTTGGGACATTTTATTTTAAAATTCTATGCATTGAAAAGCATCATCGTTTATTTAACGTTGAATCACTGTTCGATTCTTTTCCCTAAGTTCATTTACTCTTCCTAAAGGAAGTTTTTTTGCTGTCTGTTTATTCCTTCTACACATGTAATTTCTTAATCAATAAAAAAGACATATTGTTTCCCTGTCAGCATTCCTATCATCACCTCACCTTTGTTTAATCTATGAGTACACACCTTTCATCGAGACTGAAGAAACAGTCAACGACCCAGGATATTAACCCAGAAGGGACATCGAACAAAAACATTGAGAGACTTTTGGAAGAGGTAGTCCGGATTAGATTGGAGACGAGTCAACACGTAGGAAAGCGAGCTACAATTCCGAGTTTACGAGAAATTTACCTTGCTCTAGCCTAGAGAGTACGTTGTCTTAGCTAACGTCATAGCTATCAACTACAATGGATAGTTCGTTAAAGAGCAATTTCGATTTTGATTGAATTTACTGTCTTCGCAACGCTAGTTTTTCTGCCCGCGTTTCGCAGACCCTTAACTCACGACTACTTGGACGCCCCGTAGACCAGAAAGAAAGGATGGACGGACAACAACCCACTGGAAGAATCGTCGAGGAGGAAACACCGAAATTTGCAAGTAAGAGCGAGTAGATTAATCAATCCCAAAAGTTATTCCCTTCTCACCCTTTTCAACCCCTTTGACATCAGAATCTGTTTCTTTTGTATATGCTCGATTTTATTTGTATGCAACCCAGGTCAGATTCTGTACTTTATGCCCTACCAAATTCAATGTTTACAAAATCCTGGGCGCAACTTGTCAGTTCTGTCATCCCCAATTACACAATTAATTAGCACATCATCTGAGATTTCAGACTGACAATGGGCGACTGCACATGGCGGAGATGTGATTTTTAACATTTAATCTTGTGCGCTGTATGTACATGGTAGTGATGCTATGAGGCTTACGTCTTATGTATAACTCTTAATCTTGTGTGGATGCATACATGTGTGTAAACCGAGATTTTTCTCATCTAGCTGAACATAATTAGGAGTCATTTTTCCATTAGTCTGTTTTCCGCCCACCGTTAGAACTTGCTGAAATTCTATTTGTTTTACCACCCTCCCTCCACCCTCTCAATTTCTTGTGTTATTTTGTATTTTTGTGTGCATTTTTAGACACACTATTTAGAGATATTTAGAGAAAATTGTGCATTCTGGCATTATGGCACAAGCTCGACTTACGTTTCTAGATTCGATTGTGCGCCCCACATTTTTTCACGGCAAGTATGGGGAAACATTATTCATTTCTTTGAGTAGTTTGAATCTTACTGCGTTATTTACGAGTTTAACGCAGTCAAGAAGTGTCATTTGCTGCCATATCTATTAAGGGACGGGGCCCTGGCGTGGTTTTTAGCTTTAACTAGGACAGACGAATTTGTAAACCTGTCGTATGTAGACATAAAGAGACGTATGATTACATTATTTAGAGGTTTTGTAGTTAAAAAGGTTACGGAACACACCATTCGATCTAGAGATCAAAAAGAAGGGGAGCCCATTATAACATTTATGACAAGCTAGATCTCATGCTTAGTTTCGATAAAGCCATGTCTATACAGCAAAAAATCAATTTTCTAATCGAAGGATTATTGCCTCAGCACTTTAAACTGACATGTAATAAGTCGTTTACGTTGGTTGATGCGTTGTGTGAACTCTTATTACAAGAACAGTGAAAGGAATTAATTGTGGATTATAAGACGCTTGTTAAAGCTTAGTCTACAGAACAAATCTTGCAGTATAGTATACCGGAATTTATCGCAATGATAGCTGATGTTTCGTTGCGCGATAACTCTCATGTTTCATTTCTTCTCGAAGAACAGCAGCAGAGGAAAGAAAAGCTTGCAGTTTTAGAACATCATGATATCTTATCCGCTAGGAAAGAATGCGGTAATCAACAGTTTGTAGATTCCATCCCGCTTCATCAACAGAAATGTGACTCTTTCTTTTCTTTTTGTACTTCTGAATGTAAGAGTGATATGATTAATAATATGCATAACAGAATGAGCTCTTCATCGAATGTTTCTGTTATTTTCAAGAATAAGCAGAACGGGCGAAAAGAGGATTCTAATACGTCTCACGCGAATAATAACATACACTGTACGGAAAAAATATTAGTATGCAACATGCCACAATTCAAGGGTAATGATGAGAGTAATGTTTTAAATAGAGAAAATAGTTCAGGAAATAGAGGGAGACCTGCTCTCAACACCCACACAATAACTACGCCTATTTTTATCGATGGGATTTTGCCTTGTATTAAAAATTGCTATTGGAAATAAAGAGTATAAGGCGTTGTTGGATTCAGGCAGTCAAATTTCTATCTGTACTAGGCAGCTTCTTCGTCCTAACACCAAATTAAAAGACGTACTATCATCTGTGGCATTTCGGGTAAAGAACTTGAAATTAACACGTCAGCTCTGTTCAAGTTCAAAATTGCGGCTGATTTCTTTTACGCATACTTTTAGAGTTGTAGACAAATTTGCATCTTCTGTTTTGCTGGGGAATGATTGGCTGCTTCCTCAACATGTTATTAGTAACCGACATTCACGTAGTTCACATAGTTAGGTTTGGGAAGCCTACTGATTACGCGCTACCTGAGAGTCATGCTACAAGCACAGTTTCCGAACAAACAACGAACTTAATGCAAGCGTATTTCATAACGGCGAAATCTGTTACTTTACCACCAAAATCTAGTGTTTCAGTGCTTGTTGGTAAGATTAATGATTTATTGGGAGTTAAGAATATTTTGCAACCCAATGAAAAAATCTGTTTTAAAGCTGAAATTTTTGTGAATGAGTCTATTGGATTCTGTCATTCCTATAATTAGAGTAGTCAACCCTACCAACAAAATGTGTTTAGAGAAAAATCTTCACTTAGGTGCTGCTATTGACATTAGGCCGGGTGCACATTACCCAAATGATACAGATAGTGCTCAAAATCATGGTTTAAACAGTAAAAATGAAAATAGTAACTTTCCTGCTGGTTTTCACGTTAAGCGTGTAGACATATAACCTTCAACTTTCTGATGATCAGAAGCAAATGTTTTATTCTGTTATAGAGGAGTATAGACTGTTTTTCTTGGTCAGAGGATGATTTTGGAGTGGCTAAGGGTTACGTACATGAAATTAAAATGCTAGGTGACGTCCCAGTTCATACGAATTAGTTTCCAGTTCCCTTACACTTAAGAGAATTTCAAAAACAGGTTGATACTTTGCTCAAACAAGGAATAATTAAGTGGTGTGTATCTAGTTACAATTCACCCATTCTTCTCGTGAAAAGGTGTGGATCGTTCAGATATATTTTGGACGCTAGATTTTTGAACCTTCATATAGTGCCTGACAGCTATCCAGTACCGTCGATAGAGGACATTATTTCGCGTCTTAGTGTCGCTACCTGTGCTGCACTGATTTGTTTAGTGGTTTCTTCCAGGTGAGGATAGCTGAGGAATATCAACATGTTACTGTTTTTTTAATCCCAGGAATTGTTTCTTTTTGTTTTACAGCCCTCCCACAGGGTCTTGTCACTAATTCTGTTTGTTTAACCCTTTGGCAATCCCATGGTACAATTTGTACCATACGGGTGTTTCATGGTACATTGCGTTATAACTCTTCTATTTGAGCTTTTTCGTCCGGTTTCCTTTGTTTTGTTTTGTTTTTTAAGTCCAGAGGCATTGTAGAAGACCTTACGTATGGTTTCACACCTTCCTGCGTCGAGACAAGCAGGTGATGACGTCATAATTCTAAAATATATATTTTGTTTTATTATTTTTTTGCGGGTCTATGTTCATTATTTTTTGGCGGGCTTATTTTTGCACGTAGAAGATTGAAATTTTGCACAAACATTTAGTCCACCGAGTAGTATTTACCAGATTTTTTTCAGATTTCTGCGTTAAAACAGGGGGGATCCAGAGGGGCAAAAATTAGAGAAAAGGGATATTTTTACCAAAAAATCCCTTTCTTCGGGATTTTCCCGCCTTATATACATGATGGAGACATGTGAATGGTACCGCCTGAAAGGCAGTTGTATTCTGAAGAGAATGATGGGTGAAACATGACCCTAGGGTAATTAGGGAAGTGTCAGGGAATTTTTATCAAAATATACTTCTGTATAGGGGAATTTTGGACATTTTCGGTATTATTTTTTTGCGGGCTTATTTTTGCACCTAGAAGATTGAAATTATGCACAAACATTCAGTCCACTGAGGAGTATTTAACAGATTTTTTTTCGTATTTCTGTGTTAAAACAGGGAGGTCCAGAGGGGCTAAAATTTGAAAAAGGGAAATTTTTACCAAAAAATCCCTTTCACGGGATTTTCCCGCCTTAGATACATGATGGAGACAAGTGAATGGTACCGCCTGAAAGGCAGTTCTATTCTGAAGAGAATGATGGGTGAAACATGACCCTAGGGTAATTAGGGAAGTGTCAGGGAATTTTTATCAAAATATACTTCTGTATAGGGGAATTTTGGACATTTTCGGTATTATTTTTTTGCGGGCTTATTTTTGCACCTAGAAGATTGAAATTGTGCACAAACATTCAGTCCACCGAGGAGTATTTAACAGATTTTTTTCGTATCTCTGCGTTAAAACAGGGGGGTCCAGAGGGGCTAAAAGTTGAAAAAAAGGATATTTAGACCCCAAAAATCCCTTTTTTCGGGATTTTCCCCACTTAGATACATGATGGAGACACGTGAATGGTACCGCCTGAAAGGCAGTTCTATTCTGAAGAGAATGATTGGCGGATTATAATCCTAGGGTAAATAGAGATCTTAGGAAATTTTTTACCTGAGATCATGGTGTTTTACGGTAATTTGGGGCATTGTGGGGATTCTTGATAAAATTTCTCCCGCCCTTAGTATTCAAGATAGATACTTGAAATTTGGCACACACATTCCGTATACCAAATGCTATTTATCAGATTTTTTGGAGATATCTACGTTTACATAGGGCCGTTCCAGAGGGGCCCAAAGGGCCGTTCCAGAGGGGCCCAAAGTGTGAAAAAAAATTCCCTCGAAATTTTCCCTTTGACATCACTTTTCCCTCTCCTGGTATACGGTATGAGCATGCAAGTGGTACCATTTGAAAGCCAGCTCCATTCTGAAGAGAGTGGGGTATGAACCATGATCCTAGGATAAATACTAACGATGCAGTAGCTGCTTGACTGAAAGTAAAAAATAACCCAAAAACCCCGGATCCGGAAAGGGTTAAACAGATTAGTGAAGATGATATTGGAAGGATTAGAATCAGAACAAGTTTTTGGGTACCTTGATTATTTTTTCTGGGGTGGAAACACTTTTGAGGACGTTACTAATCTCACTAAGAAGTTATTTCATCGATTTAGAGAACGTTGTATAAACATGCACCAGAAAAAACAAAATTGGCTTATTTCTCATTAACAATTGGGACACGATATTTCGTACGACGGCTTGCGAATTTCCAAAAGAATAACTGACTCCATTAGTAATTATGAACGTCCGAAGACGGAAAATACCTGAAAAGTTTTCTACGATTAGGTAGCTTTGTAAGACGATTTTTACCTAATTTTTCTGAAATCGCGGAGCCTTTGAACTCGCTTCTAATGGAAAAAAATGAAATCTTTGAGTTTTACGTCCCACGGTTATGCCGGTTAGGCTAAAGGAGACGGTGATTATGAGAAATGAATGAAATGGTGGAATGAAGAAAGTGGGAGGAAACGGGAGAACCCCGAGAAAACCCACGCACACGGTGTTTGTCCACCACAAAGTTCACTTGGCGGGGGCTGGGATCGAACCCGGGACCCCAAGCACCATCGCTTCTAATGGAAGATGTACCGTTTAAGTGGACACAAAAACAAGAGGATGCTTTTGAGAGAATCAAAGACCTTATCATAAAGTCGCCATATTTAATGCATTATAATCCGAAACACCCTGTATATTTGTCCTGTGATGCATTAACTCGCGATCTAGCTGCCGTGCTCAAACAACCGATAAGTTCACCACGTGACCCAGAGTTAGCACCCATAGCTTAAGTAAAAGTGAAAAATCTAGACATCCATATGAACTTGAACTTTTGAGAATTATATGTCTTTCGATCCTTTCGTTATTTTTTATTAGAACGTCACTTTTACTTGAAAACTGATTGTAAGAGCTTACTGTTTCTGAAACAGACAAAAATGTAGGTAAATTTGTGAGGTACCTGAGTTTTATTGAACAATATAACTTTACTGTGACACATATATCCGGATAGTCCAATGTAGAGACAGATTTTCTTTCTCGTTTTTCTTGTGCCCCTTGGGACATTTCTGATGAGCAACAGAATGAGGAAGATCCTCGAGTATTTTCGTCCCTATTACTGAGTGTAATATGTTAAGTGACGAACCTTCTGTTAGAGACGAACAAATGAAGGATCCGTTTTATAAGGATATTTTTGATTGGTTAGAAAATAAGGAAAAGAAACATTCCAAAACTAAGACAAGCATTTTACTTCACGGTTAAAGAAGGAATTTTGCATAGAAAAAAAAATCTAGTGGTATGAAATTTTTAGTTGCTGTATCTGTTTCATTGCGCTATAAAGTTTTTAATGCGGTTTATACTTCTGCCGTTGGTTCAAGTTACGGAGGTTTTTCTAAGACGTATGACCCTTTTGGTGAAATCTGTCTATTTCCCTAATATGAAACAATACGTCTATCAGAAATGTAAGGAATGTTTAATTTGTCAAACAACCAAAAACAAACCTGGTTCTGCTTATGGTATATTGCAAACGTATCCTCAAGTACCGTCCTTCTATCGCTTATTTTTGGACATCGGAGGATTGTACTCCCCGAGTAATATTTTGAGGCATAAATATTTGATTGTGGTTGTCGCTGCTGCCCCTCGTTATACTATTTGTGGTTCAGTAGCAGATATAAGAGCGTATTCTCTAAGAAGTTTTCTTTATGAAAATGTAATTTTGAAATACGGTATTTTTAAAGAAATAGTCACAGACAAAGGTCCATGCTTTACTAGTAACTTATTCAAGGAGTTGTGTGCGATGATTGGGGCTAAGATTCGATTTGTAAATGTTCAAGCCCATTACGCTAATGGGACTGCTGAGATAGCTATCCGAAACATTGAACAGAGACTGAAATCTGCGTTGTGTAATAAAGATCAAGGAAAATGGGTCGAACTGCTGCCATCTGTTGTGTTGGCCCACAATTTAACTGTTAATTTATCCTCTGGATACAGCCCTTTTGAACTTTTTGTTTGGATTCCGAGGTAGGATGATACACGAAGCAATTCAGGACAATGCTGAACGTTTGCATAAATGCGAGGGAAAGCCCCTGACAAATGGTTCCAGAGACATAAGACGGTAACGAAACTTTATGACAAACGTTATTCGAAACCCAATTTCGAAGTCGGAGACAAGGTGTGGATTTTGAACAGTACCATGAAGAGAGGATCCAGAGCTCTTAGTAGACGTTATTTTGGTCCAGGTATCATTCAGCATATTGACCACCCAGATTTCTTTTTTTAAGACTGCGAGGAAGATTTAAGGTTGATTCGATTGCAGTACAAAGGTTGAAAAAGTACGAGAAACAGAGGGAAAAAGAGGAAGAGGGAGAAGACGTTGAGTTGGATATACAAGACGTTGTGGAAGATGCTACTAGGAATGCCTGCCGTGCGGAAGTACCGGAAGAGAAACTGAAGAGAGAGAAAGAAAAAGAACATTGTGAATTTTTTTAACCCTGCGGTGAACATGATAGGAAAAGAAGATATTCCATCTGTGATATTTCGTGAGGTTGTAATTGGTAACCAATTACCCACTTGGGCTGAAACAGGGAAGAATTGTTCCGGTTTGAAAGCAAAGTTTTGTGCCAATTCTGCAATCAACAAGAAAATCAGTGTTTTTCGAAAATACATCTCTATGATTAAAGCTGACGCTGTTGTTAACCCTACGAAAAAATTACTTATTCCATTTGGAGGAGCACACAGAAATATCCAAGCTGCAGAAGAACAATTTCGTAAAGATTGTGAGGAAATACGTTTCTTGAAACCGGGACAAATGAAGATTGCTCCAGGCTATAATCTTCCCGCTGATCATGTATTGTTGACGTGTGGTCCCAGAGATGCAAACAAGAAAACTTTGGAGAATTGTTATAACAATTGTTTTGATTTTGTATTGAAAAATCAGTTTTCAACTGTAGTTTTTCCCTGTATCGCTGCTGGTGCATTTTATTTCCCTAAGGAACCTGCTTGCGAGAATTGCGTTGTTAAATACACGAAAAGTTTTAGAGGATCGTTTGGACAACGTAGAACGTATTGTATTGTGTATTTTCGACAAGGAGAATTGGGATCTCTATCAGCGTCTTTTAGCTATGTATTTTCCCTTGGAAGAAGGAAAAGAAGCGAAAGCTGTTTCTGTGCAATGATTTTTTTTTTTTTTTAAAGACGGTTCTCTAAGGAAGAATTGATGGATTAGAAACATCCTGTGAAGTTGATGACGAATTTTGTTTTAACACTGGCCATGTCATCATCGAATTTGTTTTGGTTTGTTTGTGTTTCTAAGTCTTGCCGGCAATAACAATTACAACCAAGAAAACAAGCACCGTCCAATTATCACCTGTTTCATTTTTTTGGAAAATTACCTATGAGGAAACCAGTTCAAATTCCTAGTAGAGGTGTACAATGCACTTGATACCTTCTTCCTTTCACGGTCCATCAAATTCTACCGCTATGGAATCCATGGTCTTCCAGAACGTTGGCAGAAAGTCGTCGATGCTGATGGAGATTATATTGATCTTCCAGGTACGTCTTAGGTGACATATCGATGTTCGAAGGTGGTTGGTGAAAAAGCGAGAGAACTTTCTTAGTTATTTATATAAGAAAACTTAGTGACGGATCCTCTATTTTCATCAGTGATTCTTTCAATAAGTTGAGACCTAGAGCGCTGACGTTCACGCAATATTTGATATACAGACACACTCATCATAATCCGTGGATATATAAAGTTTTTACAATGGATTTGTAATAGTTTTGCCTTCACCTCTTTAATGGATGATATTCGTTTGATCCCTTGAAGAGCCAGAGCACATAAATTATGTAGTACACCATAATAAAAGTTCTAAAGTACATTTGAAACCCTGCACCTTATCTTTGCAATAAGAGATAGGCAATAACGAAGCGTGCGTTTAACACTGTATTTCCAATGCCGACGCCAGGATTGGTCAGCAATAATTTTACAAGAACGACTCTGAACCACGCGGTGCCCGGTTTTCGTAAACTCTTGTACATATAATTGTTCCACGAGAATAGATGTATTTAGATACCAGAGACTGTACTTCTTGGTATTTTGTTGACGTTTAACATAATACTTAAATGTAGTAAAAAGTGGTCAGAAGCACATGTGGAGGAAATCTGCATATGAAGTAGCTTGCGAAGCAAAGGTTGAGAAAAAAAAAAACTCTCCTGGACGAACTTGTATGCGTGAAAAAGGTAAAACCTGGGGAAGCTAAATGTAGCGTAAGAAAACAATCTTTCAAACCAAGGCCTGTTACCGACCTATACAGAGTAGCATAATAAATGTAGCCCGGTATTTGCTGTGGCTGATGTAGAACACAATTAAAATCACCCCCGATAATGAGACCAGATAATGGCCGGCACATTCCTGGGCAACAACTCTTTCGGAAAATTGCGGCAGCCCTTTGATTGTTCCCCGAGGGAAAGTACAAGTCCAAAATTTTGACATCACCTATCATACCACTAATTAAGTGGCAAGACGGTTGGTAAAACACATTGTCAAACTGTATACCTTGACGAACAAGAATAGCTGTACCTGTAGCATTGTGAATGAAACTATTATAAACATCGTAGCCTTGAATATTCACAAAGGATGCAGTACCAACTGCCTGTAAGAAGCAAATATCAATTAACGTAACAAATCCTGTAAAGCATTAAATTTCAGACGGCTGGTAGATTTGTTAAAGTTAATTTTTGCAAAATGATGGGAAAACATAATATATGGAGTAAAAACATTAAGGGAATTCACAAACACCAATATGTAAACAACATCTTGAAGAAAGAGAAACGGGGAAATCACTCGAATCAAAACGATAACAAAGCACCATAAACGTAAACACTATGGTTGAGTAGGAACTGCTGAAGTAACCTTGGGAGGGAATTGACCTTCACTTGTTACTTCGGAAGATTTTGCAGTATCTACCGTATGTAGTTATTGCATGAGGATGACGTTACGTTTTCTTAGCTGTTGAAACCTTCCGTTTTTTGTTTCGTCCAGTCGTATCTTCGGGGAAGGGATGGGGGGAGGGGGGTAGGCAGCAATAACTTATCAGTACAATTTTCACTTATAGAGTTGTCAAGGAAAGCACTTGAGTTAGCAGACATGCCATCACTATTGAGGGGTAGACTTGAAGGAAGAGAGAGGGGAGGCACAGGAGCAGGCAGGGAACTTTCCGAAACTTCGGGAGGAGTTACACTTTTACGAATATCAGAACGTGTCATGATAGCACTAGTAGTAACAGAGGACAACGCTTGTGAATCAGGTGGACGTAAAGGGAAAAAGTTGTACATTTTGTATGTTATGACACCTGGTTCAAGTTCGGTCATATCCACAGCTTCTGATCAGGCAGTGTTGTGACAAGACGAAGTAGGGCTTGAATACTGTTGAGTTTGGGGTATAGGTCCGACGAACAACTCACTCATGTGTAGAGGACCAGGTAAATGTTGGGCAGGTAGGTTACGAGGCTGACGTTTAGTATATTCACTATAAACATGCGTACTACTGCAACAGTAAAAACACATAGGGGCTGACCAGGATACATAATTGTAGCACTATGACCCTGAAATGTCAATTTAGACGGAATGTGCTTTTTGAGTTATATACACAATGCGAACTCCATTATACACAGGAAAATGTAATTAATCAGATCATTGTTCATTGAGTACTTTAGAAATAGATCCATAAGGGCTTAGTGTTGTGTGAATCACTTCGAGACTGAGTTCCACTGGCAATTCTAAAATTCGCACTCGTATGACATCTTCACAAACACTCATAATATGGACGAAACTTTCAGTCCCAACAGAAAGAGTAAAAATCATCTTTTCAGGTTTTGTACGCAAAAAATTATCATAGGCACTATTGGCACTAAACTTAACATAAAGACAATAATATTCGTTGTGCAGTTGAATGGCCTCAACTTGGTCCAATGTGACCTTCAATTTATCGGTAAGCCAGGTATGAACCTCAAGTGGCGTCGATTTTAAATGGGATAAACTCTTATCAAACTCAAATTTGACGGTATTTTCAAGTATTGTATTCATGATTCACTGATAAACTGAACACCAACAGAGAACTATACGTTTTCTAGCAAAAAGCTTTCAAAACAACACGCTATAGAAACACACTCACAGAACACTTTCCACACGCCCACACAGTAAGTTGGTTAGCACTCGAGTCACCACTGAGTCACCGCGGCTCCACTTGCATTCAACATATACTTTAAGCACGTATCTTATTGTAATAACTGCAATTCATCATTTCATAAGTTACATATTTTCATATCCTGGATGGTGATACCCTTTTAATTAACTTATATCAGCTGTTTATTGTCCTGCACTAATTCGGACGAAATCACTTCATTTACGTAACTTTACAATTAATCGTTGGCATCACTAGGCAATAATACTACAAAATGGTTCCGGTTATTTAGAGCTATGTATATGGGATTTTGTCTTCCTTCAGTTGAATTAACGTATCGTCCAGGTTCTGCACAATAATTTCTCCTCCGTTTACGGAATTCCAAATTGGAGTCGTAAAAGTACGTTGTAATAGATCAACTAAGTGCACGTTCCATTGCCACCATGTTTCCTTCATGAGCCCATTCTCCATCAGTTATTATATTTCTAAGTTGGCACAATGAACTTGGGAAATTTGGCCTTCCGTCTTCCACTCTTTCATCTTCTCCAAACACAGAAAGGGACGTACTAAATGCAGCTAGGCTGCAGCATTGCCAATATGCTTTGCAATTGCCATCACCAGTTGTTACTACTGGTACCAAGTTTGAGAGTTCAGTTTGATGGGCGAGTTCAAGTGAATTCCAATTACTTTCGTCATGAAATAAACTTATAAAATTTTCATCAACAACGTGCATATTTTCGTTAAATTTTTCATTTGGTGGACTCTAAATATATCTCAGTATTTCTTTAATGTCACTTTCATGACTTCCCATTACCGACTTTAATTCTTCAATAACATCATTTGTATCACGGAGAAACACATTATGTAGAAGTTCAATAATACGATTGGTCTTTCTAATATTATTGGAAGATAAACTTCGGTTGCTCATGACCGAGGTAGGCTTGGTAGCATCTTGCGCAGTGGCATCCTCTTGAATATTTCTTCTACTTTCTTCTAAGTCTCTCTTATATTCTGCAATGTCAGTATCGTTGGAGTATGTTTTCGATCTAGCTTTATAATCTAGCTTGCTTTTGAGATCATTCATAGAAAAATCACTAAAGTTCAAGAGCTCCATCAAGTATTTGTGAATTGACAGCGACACTTTATTAAGACCAGGATACAGCCAATGTGCATGGTATAGAAATTGCTTTACTCGTTTCGAGACCACCAGCTTTTTATTTTCGTAATCACGGAAAAACAATCTTTACATCCAATCACAGATTTCTAATGATATATTTTGCAAAGTAAATAGTTTTATACTTCTCCTAAAGGACCTCCACACTAATTCTATATAATTTGTGTGTAGAGATGGATTTTTTTGGATTGACAAAGTACTTTCTGTGATTAACCCATTCATGGCTCTCAAATAGTTCATTAAGACCTTTGTATACTTTTGCACCATCTGTCACTATATGTGTGTCGTAATGAATAAACCTTTCCATTATAGGCAAAAGAATTTCTTTCGTCCTGTCCTTCACGCATACAACAAGGATGTCATGTGTTTCTCTGCATATCATTCCAAAAACCCAATAAGATTATCAAAGTAACTCTCTTCCTTTGTTATACTTCCTGCTTGTTATGTGGCATTCATCCATCTCGACCGTGCAATTAAATGCACCAAGCTTATGATCCTCAAAATGTTTTATTATTGCACATTGCATAACTTCACGGGCGTAATTCTGCCAATTTGCTACCGTGTCGGTGGCAAAACCTGTATTTTCTATCATAGAAGAATATGTTTCACCACGGCAAAATAGGAAAATGAATTTCAGGTGACTTGTTAATGAAAGTTTGTTGTCAGTCCCAATCCAAGTATTCTTTAAAGGATTTGTCTTTTTCCCACATGAACCACAATTGTAAAACCACCCAAGCTTATAATGACCTTTATCGTCGTACACTCGGCGCATCAAAACATATTTTCTACACTCTACTTTTCTCTTCTTAGGAAGCAATTTGTACTCTTGTTTCACTGAACATTTTTCACATATTGGCTGGAATGGATCTTCACCATTTTTAGGTTTTGGATCTGTTACAGGCATAATTCTACAGTGCTCCAGTATTCTTCATGCTACATTGTCAGTGAGAAGAAGGATGTAAAAGTTTTTCACTGTGAGTGCGTCTAGAAGTTTCTCAGGGTTGAATTCTTCGTTTAGATTTGGAATCCATTCTTCTAACATGCGCTGCACCTCGTGCAAAATTTCAGCAGAGTAAGTTCCATATGTAAATACGTCACCAGTACAAGCCTGTGAAGGAAATGTATATTACGAAATCAATATTTCTATTGTAATTAAAAATGTATATTTTATTCCTATTGAAAAATGCTTGCAGATGATGTGTATAAATAGAAGGAAGGAACATAATGAAATAAGATTTCAAATTTGGCTTTTTATAAATGAAATATTTTAGTTTTACATTCAAAGGTGATATAGCATGTAGACTAAAGGAAATAGTGATGATGAGAATGGATGAAATTTTATAACCAAGAATGGAGGAACCTTAAGGAAACCCACTCACATAGTGTTTGTCAACACAAAGTCCACTTGGCGCAAGTTGAGATCGAACCAAGGACCTCGTGCACCAAAGGTTAGAACTCTACTACTAAGCCAATGAGGTCCAATTTCGCATTTGTAGTAAGTACTTAAGAGGTAATTTTCTTTATCTGTTAGTAATCAAATACTATTATTATCACTAACTCCTCCCATATAACAGCAAATATTATTTTTTTCTGAGATAAATAACCAAACACAAAATACTTTATCTTCATTGAATGGTTTATGATAATAACATGATACCAAGTCTCCTTCTTAAAATAAAATTTCGTAACATAGTTGAAGAACATATTTACTGACTTCTGCTAGTTATGAGTACACTTTATTAAATCAAAACTAAACAATTTCATCAATATGAAAAGTTTCTAGTGAAGCGTCCTTAATTCTTTCGAGTTATTTACTGTTGATTCCACTCCAAGTTTGCAATACACACCCCTCACTTCAGCACTGATCTGAAGTGTGTAGGTCCTTATTTAATTAATTAATTAATTTTACATTTAAGGGAGAAAGCTCAAAAGCGAAAAAGCAACACCAGGATTGGTTGGATTAGAGTTTAGCGTCCGTTCAGCACGAGGCTGCATGAGATGTGGATCTATAGCTTAAAGTGGGATCTGAACTACATGAGCTCCAGCCGGGTATTGAATCCAGATCTCCTGCGCCGAAATTGTGTGCACTAACGACGAGGGAGCTCAACGACCCCAGGAATTTTGCAAAAATTGTTTATTTGTGCTTCATGATCAGTGGGTTGCAGAACCCAGTTGATCAGGGTTGATATGTTTAAAACAAAATGTTTAAAACAAGTGTTTAAAACGAGGGCTGTTGTTTTATTCAGTTTGTTTTAAACGTTTTAAACAAATTGTTTTAAACGTGTTTTTTTTCGATGCTGGTTGGACATGTTTAAAACAACTAAAATATCAGATTGAAGAAGCTAATTTAATTTTCTAACAAACAACCCATCCTCCGCAGGGTTTGTGCATGGAGTAAATTACAAGCAGAGTTATATTCTTATTATAACAGCAATTACTGAACGAAATTCTGCACATCAGTGTGCTTGTAACTAAACCAACAGAAGTTCAAGTGAAGTATTTGAACATTTCATGATATATACACCATTGAAAAGCTTATAAACCACAAATTCCAACGAGATAATATGCGTGAAATTCCCGCCGTATTCGCAGAAAAAGAACAGACATAAAAAATCATTAAAAATATGAAAATATTGACTTTGTGGGGCCCTGGCAACCCTTGCAGTTACCTGCGCTGACAAAATGATGCTAATGTGTAGGCCACATACTTGTGACAATAATATAAGAAATGGTAGCCATTGCTGCCATTGCGTAATGAATTCGTTTTATGTAGGAAATATTAAAAAAAAAAAAAAAAAAAAAAAAAATATGCGCAGAAAAACATTCATTGAATTAGACATTCTCTCCCCTCCCCCACTATAGTACCACGTCCATATGCAAATCATTTTTGCTGCACACATCATGTATACGAACAAGAATTATGCTTCTAGACCACTTCAGTGAAATATATCTTGTGTTATACGGGACCGTCCCGAAAATAAATGTAAATTAACCAAATTTGACCCCCTCTTCCTCTATAAACAACAAGTACACATACAGGTTACTATCATGTAGGGGACTACTTCATTGCTTCACATACCAATTTTTATGGATGTACCACACAGAGGGGAGGAATACCCGCCAAAACCTGATGAAAAAAAAATGATGAAAAAAAAAACTTCATCCTTCCTTTCTCGGCCGTACATACGTACCCCCTATATACATAAAATGCAAGTGACGGAAAGCTTTATCTCTCAAAAATACTTTGGTACCAAATTATCTTTCTAGCTTAATTAAGGACTGAGCTATTGATGTTTGTTGTAAAAATAAATGTAATTTACGTCAAAAACTGAAACTCCAAAAATTGGCTAACTTTGTCCCCTCCCTGCTCCCCATAATAAGCAAGAAGTACAAATCAGGGTTGGCAAAAACCATGGTTTTTATTGAAAAAACAAAAAACCGTTTTTTTTTTTTTTTTGGTTTAAACCAGGTTCTTTTGGTTTAAATAATTTGCTCTACATATTCATATCATATATGGACAGAAATAAGTTTGTTTCGCCTTGATGTTATTATGCAACTACCGGGTTATGCTGGAAGGGATCACATAAGCTTAAAGCGGAATAAAAATCGTTTCTCGAGTTACATCCGAGAGAAATTGTCCTCCATTTGAACTCGGAACCAGGACTAATTGGCCACAAATGCGATACGTCTGCCGACTCACTCACGAAGGAATTCTGATAAAAATACGTTGTACTGATCTTTACATGCTTCTTAATATAACTGTCAAGAGTCATTTCAGAAGGACAAAAAGATAAACAGTTGCACAAGTGAAACCATTATACAGAATTACATATGGACAATTTCAAAGTACTACGGAGTACAGAAGAACTAATTTAGTTCGAGTTAGTTAACAGCAACTTATATTGGTCCAAATTAAAGAAATACAACGACTTAATTTGCATATTAGTAAGAAAAGGGAATAAAGATACGAATTATTTGAGTCCACTTTGGCTCAGACTCATTTATACATAAATAAATACCAAAGAGACTTCTCATTTCACTAAATGTCTCTCGTGGGGTCTGACCCCCCCTCCCCCCACACACAAAAAGTACGGCATTTCGATGTATTTTATCAATAGTAAACATTGAAACGAAACAATATTTATAATTTTTCTTTGATTGCAATTAAATAAAAACAATAACAACAACTACAAAAAAAATCACAAAACAAACATTTATAAACTTATATATATATATATACATATAAAGTTGCTTATGCAGTATAATCTTTTTGAGTAATGAATGGGGAATTTAGGTCTGAATATAATACGAATAATATACGGGAGTGAAACGTGATAACCCACAAACGTGTGTTCATCAAGATTTTACAAACACTTACACTTTTAGGAACATTTTTCGTTTTTTGGTTTACACCAGCCAACCCTGGTTCAAATACACGATATTACCGTGTAGTAACCTACTTCATTGCTTCATGTAACAATTTTTATGAATCTATCCCCCAAGAGGGGGAACGGCCCCCAAAAAACTGTTGAAAACAAAACAAAAAAACCACGATATTTACCCTCCTCCCACATACATAAAATGCACACCAGGAAAGTTGCATCTTTGAGGAATAAATTAGTACCAAAACCAACTTCCAGCCTTAATTTGAGGTTTAAGACTGAGCAATTGAGGTTTAAACCCCTGAGCCAGTTGCGTCAATGGGAGTTTAAAGATGAAGAATGCAGACGACCAGTAGGACGTAACACAAAGAAACTAAACTACATATTCTGTGAACGGAGATCGGGAAAATCCCGATTTTTTCTCCGGAATTGAACATTTGGGCGGATCGAGATTAGGGAAGTTCCCGAAATTTGATCTAGCGGTTGAATATAGATGGCAAGCAGTACCTAAGAGTGTAAAAATGTAATATATATGCTTATGTAGATTATTGTTTTAAACAAAATAAACGTTTTAAACATGTTTTTTTCTTGTTTAAAACAAAGTACTTTGTTTTAAACGTTAAAAACGTTTTAAACAAAAAAAAACCATGTTTTAAACATAAAAAACGTTTTTTATGATTTTAAAAAAAAACGTTTTTTTTTTTTTCAACTCTGCAGTTGATTCGTGCTTGAGTATGTGAATGGGAGTCATGTGTGACGTGATGCATTGCAGATTTGTGATGGATGCGAAAATCATACAGGGAAACCCCATTAGTGTTTTGTTGACGCTGGTGGATTGAATTTAGTTAGTGTAAATGTATGCTGAATAGAAGCAATACCCTTACAACATGATTTAGGGGAGCATGTGAGTAGGAGAGCGATCGGGAGAAGCTAATACACTAGCAGGTAGCAAGAAGCCTGCGAGTGTCTACTAGTGTTATTTTCGACCATATGAAGATAGAAATCGTCGTATGTAGTCCAAGAGAAGACCATCCAAGTGAAATGACAGCAAACAGCAAGAGAAGACTATTATTTAATGTTATAGACCCGTCGGAGTAGGCGACAAACTCAACTGACTTACAATTTAAGCTTTTCATGGCAACGGGGAACAGGATACCAGGTAAACCCTTACGCAACAGACTACAGGGAGGTGATATTCATGCACAACAGCCGTTTCTTCTGTATCTACAATGCAGCACCGAGTCTTAGAGCTTAGGCTGCAGAACATTGCGAATGGTTCGTGATGACTAAATTTGTGTTCCTTCAGGTGTCATGCTTTAATCTGCAGTCTAACAATCGACACATGCACATCTAGAGAGACACATCAAAAACTAAATTGTCCCACAAATGTGCGTAAAATATTCAATATGGTGGTGAAAAAAATTCATATATGGGCCGACATCTCTAATGACTATTGTACCGACCTGTATATTATATGGAATTGGAGCACGATAGCTTAGTGATAAAGATTATTTATTTATTTATAAATACTTCGCGGCATTACTAGCATCTAAGCCCGTCGCGTATAAGGGATGATGTTCATCGGCAGCTCATTATCCGGTGAAGTTTGAAGGAAGAGAGCCGCCCGGGACCTTTGTATAAGGTACCATCCCGATATTAGCGTGGTGTGAATGAGAAAAAAACAGGAAAAACATTTAGGATGCCTGGCCGGAAAAAGCTGTTATACTTTTCGACCGAGTGTCCAAACTGAGAATTGAATCCGGGACCCAGTGAAAAAGAGTTAACAACCTTAAATCTAATACAGTACTATTGGTTTTAGTACTCTTCTTAATCCATTTCATGAACGATAACGTATGCACTTACTTCACATGCTCGTGGACAATATGCTGCAGAGGGAGGACATTGAGGGTAGTATGGCCCTATTTCCAGCACTTCAACCTAATAGAGTATATATGAGACGACCTGGAAAGACTCATTGCGAGTTGTTCGAAACCTCTTGAGACTACGCAACATTTGGAAATGGTGCTTCTGAATGAATGGCGAGAACTACTTCAAGATTTTATCGACAATATGATTGAGTCCATGCACAAAGGTATGTAATGATGTCAACAGTTCTACGAGACTCATACCGGTCAGTTGATCTTGTGTTCACACATACATCAACTTATGGACACTTGTACACGTTCCTGCTTTGTGTCGTTTCCCGTGTTCCATAAACAAAATGCTATAATCATAATCCTTCTTTGTATCCTTTTCCGTGTCCCACAAAAACCATGTCATAATCATAATCTATATATTAATAGTGGTGTCTGTGAGCAAGAAATTTCAGATCCAAATTGAAAGTGACTATGTTTGTAACTCTTAATCTCTTGAACCAACAGACCGATCAAGATCAAAATTCTGGCCTGGGAGTGTTTTTAGCTACTCACTTTGACAGTAGAACTTAGGGATGGGGAGGAGGGGGAATTATAGAAAATAAATAGAACTTCATAACTATTGAACCAAACCACCAATCTCGATCAAATTTTCAACATAGATGGTGTTCGTGCATGGAATGGATTTTACCATTTCACTTTGACGGAACAACGTAGCGGATGGAGAGAGAGGAGAAAGAGATATACAAAAATCAATAAATAGAAAAATAAAAGTGACCATGTTCGTGAGTTAATAACTCTTGAACCACCCGATCGATCTCAATCAAATTTTCAACATAGATGATGTTCGAGCTTGGAAAGTGTTTTATTATTTCATTTTGATGGTAGAACTTAGGGGAGGGGAGGGGAGGAGGGTAAATATATGAAAATGAATAAAAATAACTCTTGAACTCCTCGGCCGATATCGATCAAACTTTCAACATAGATAAGGTTCGGGCCTGGGATGTTTTCGTCCTTTCACTTTGACAGCACAATGTAGGGGAGGAGAAGGGGGACATATATGTAAAAAAAAAAAAAAAATAAAAAAAGTGAGTGTCTTTGTGACTTTATTACGCTTGAACCACCGAACCGATCCTAATCAAATTATCAACATAGATGATGTTCGGATCTGGGGTGGTTTCTATCATATTCCTTTGACAGTAGAACGTAGGATACTAAATATTGTCAGAGTGTATAGTTTCAAATATCTAGTTAACAGAGGAAAATCATATTCACGGAGAAATTAAATGTCGACTGAAAGCAGGGAATTCGTGTTACTATTCGGTTCAAAATCTTTTGTCGTCGCGAATTCTGTCGAGGAATTTGAAGCTTAAAATATATAAAACGATAATCATGCCTGTTGTTTTGTATGGCTGCGAAACATTGTCACTTACTCTGAGGGAAGAACATAGACTGAAAGTATTTGAGAACAAGATCCTAAGACGAATATTCGGACCCAAGAGGAACGGGAATGGGGAATGGCGGAAACTTCATAACGAGGAACTACATAAGTTATATGGTTTACCCAACATTGTTAGGGTCGTCAAGTCTAGGAGGCTTACGTGGGCGGGTCATGTAGCTGGAATGGAAGAAAGTAGAAACACTTTCAAAGTCTTGACTGGAAGACCAATCGGAAAACGGCCATTAGGAAGACCTAGGCGCAGATGGGAGGACAATATTAAGGTGGATCTCGCAGAGATAAGAATACAAAGTAGAAACTGGATCTAGTTGGCTAAGGATAGAAGTCAGTGGAGAGCTTTTGTGAACGCGGCATTGAACCTCCGGGTTCCATACGCCATAGAGTTAGTTAGTTAGTTAGTAGAACGTAGGATAGAAGTAGGGGAGGGGAGAGATATACAAAATAAATAAAACTTAGTAACTCTTGAACCACTGAACGATCTCGATCAAGTTTTCAACATAGATTATATTCTAGCCTGGAAAGTTTCTTTTTTATTTTTTTAAAAATATATTTTCACTTTGACGGTAGAACCTAGCGGAGAGGGAGAGGAAGGGGAGATAAATATATAAAAATAAATAGAACTTAACTCTTGAACTACCAACTGATCTAGATTAAATTTTCAACATACACGATAGTCATAAATATTTTTAATTTTGTATCATATTCAATCATTCAGACAACAACAGTGTCCTGCGCTTGCGCCGGACGTGCGAATTTGCTAACAACAGTATATCGGCTAAGGTACTGAACATCAAGACACATAAATTATTTTCGCAGAATTACTGGGGTCGCTTTTGCTACTTTCATACATCCTTATGTGCTTTGTTCAGTCTACTTTGGTTTCTCTTACTGAAAACGTTTGAAAAGTATTAGTTTTTAGCTACTTTGCGTATAAATTTGAAATGGGTAGCATTTGAATTATGACTTTCTTTAAGATTTCCGAAATTACTTTGTCTTAAACAATGGTTCGCAAATCGTGGCACCGACCTCCTTCAGAAGAGTGCACACATTATTGACAGACCTATTGTGTTGCATTAAACGAGATGACAAGATGTAATAATTCATACCAATCTCATCTGAAACCAAACCCTGGAATACACATATCAGAAACGCATCTACACTATTTTTCTACATATTACAGATCTGATATGCCACTAACTTATTCGCTTGGTTTTGTAAGTAAATATGACTTCCAATATTATGAGTATAGAAATACATTGTATATATACGAGCACGTGCGTCGTGTAAGCATATGTATGGCTGTATTGTTGCGTATCGTCTGCAGGGTTTGAAAAAACCCGGGTATTTTTAAAAAATCCAACGCACCTGGGCCCATGTGTTTTTTTTAGGGTATTTTCGTTTTTTTCGGTTTTTATTGGTTTTTTCGAAATATTTCCATGTCTTTGGGGTAAAAGTGTTAAAATGTGATTTATATTTCAAGATTGTCATTGTCGCAACTTGCAAGAATTTTCTGTTCACTACTGTTTTGAAAAAATGGACGCCATTTTGAAATTTTGTATTGGATCGCCGAGAAAATCTATACAGCAAATTTAGAATACCTTTTGTTTCTACCCTCAAAATTTCAACTTAAAAGTCCGAAAATTGTACCCTGCAGCGTGGGTATACGTTAGTTGAAAAATTGTCGCCATTTTAAAATTTTAGGTTGCATCGCCGCCAAAATACATATACAGCTAATTTAGAGTGTCTCGTGCTTCTAGTCTGAAAATTTGTTTTTGAAAGACCGAAAATTGCGCTTTGTCGTGTAGATACCTGCTATTTTGAAATTTTACGTTGGTATGCCGCCAAAATCTATGCAGGGAATTTAGTGTGTATCGTGCTTGTACCCTGAAAATTTAAAATTAAAAATTCCTATCTCAATCAACAGCAATTTTTTTTTACCTCCAAGAAAACACACTTCGGTTAATACAAATAATAATAATAATAATAATAATAATAATAATAATAATAATAATAATAATAATAATAATAATTTATTATTGACTGATTGCAGCTATCGTCAAACATGAACTTACTGTTGGATGAATTTAGTTTTGCCCTTTTGCCATTGATTGTTTTAAAAGGAAAAACAAATCATTTGTGTGCGTGGGTTTTCTCGGAGTTCTCCTGTTTCCTCTCACTTTCTTCATTCCACCATTTCACTCATTTTTCATCATCACCGTCTGCTTTAGCGTAACCGGCATTACCTTGGGACGTAAAACTCAGAGATTTCATTTCACTTTTTTACAAATCATTTGTTTCTAAAATCATAAAGATAAATTTACAGAATAAGTTGGAATGGCGGAACTTCTCCCTGGTCCCTCCACTTTCAAATTTAGATTCAAAGTCCATTAATTATTTTGAAAAAAAAAAGTTTTTTTCATAGTACTTAAAGACATATTTGAAGAGTGAAGAACGTCCTTACATAAGTTTTTAGTATTTCTTTACGTTATATATATATATATGTATGTGATTTCTTCTCGTTCTTCCTAAAGGTCCTTCAGCGCTTTCTAGAAAATATTTTAAATTCTTTTATCTTTAGGCAGAACTGGAATTCCCGTTCTGCATAACCTTTCGAGACGGAGAATTCTGTGCAGGAAGATATTTTTCTTTAATACTTATAACAGATTCTGTAAGAAGAAAAAGTATTTCTTCAAGTTTCGTTATAAATTTTAGATGCTATTCTACTTATTCTTCGCGGAAAAAGTAACTAGGATGCAGTTCTATTATTACTAATGTTAGGCACATCTAATTTAGTAAAGATGAATGTGAATTTTTAATATTTACAGGGAAATGGAAAATTAGCTGACTCAGTTGCAAGGAAACCATTTGATATTGTAACACATCCGAACATAAAACAAACATACTTCAGTCTAATATCAAGTCATTTCACAACAAAATTCGGGTTTTCAGTAGTTTATTTTCAGCATGCTAAGGCCTGTAGTACTTAAAGGGTGTCACAACCTACATCCTCAAGATATTAGTCATATATTAAACAAAGAATGCAACAGGATGCTAAAGGCGGCCTCCCCCCCCCCCAAAAAAGAGCCTTTGTCTTCTACATCACAACTCCCTTTTTCGATATGACCTGATCAAGTGATTTGTCTTGTATACATGGTTCTATACTTCATGTAATACGCCATATGTATTTATATTGTCCATGTAAATACTAGTAATACTAAAAAACACATATCGTTAAGAAGGCTATTTTCCCTCTTCTTGGAAAAGAGCCCGTGTCTCCCTCATCTATAAATCCGAACCGGAAGAGCATGGCCTATCTCGCAACTCTCAAATATATCCATCGTCTGGGAGAAAATAATCGAAGACAGACTTTTCAAATACACCTCTCACTATATTAACACAGTCTAACATGGTTTCATGTCAAATACCTCTTGCCTCACTAACCTCAGTAACCTGCTCAATCATGCTATAAATAGTGTTTCCAACAATGAACAACTTGACACCATCTATTTCAATTCATCTAATGCATTCGATTCCATTAACAATTCGTATCTAATTTTCAAAATCTCCTATAGATTCGGTGTTTATGGACCACACTTATCTTTGTTGAATGGGGGAATCGAATGATACCCATCTCGTTTCTGTCGAAAACTGGTCCCATTTCCCAAAATCCCAAATTTTTAATAATTTCCAGGGCAAAAATTGAATTCTCTGGAAAATGATATACCAATTATTGAATTACTTGTTAACACGAATCAAATGAAAAACATCTCGTCCCTGTAGAAAAGTGGTCCCCATTATCCAAAATCCCGGATTTTTATTAATTTTGATGGGGAAAAATTCAATTTTCTGGAAAATGACATACCAATTATTCCTCTACTTGTTAATACGAATCGAATGATACCCATCTCTTCCTTGTCGACAACAGGTCTTCATCGCTCAAAATTCCGAATTTTTATTAATTTCCCGGCTAAAAAAATAATTTTCCGGAAAATGACATATCAATTATTGATCTATTTGTTAATACGAATAGAATGATACTCATCTCGTCCCTGTCCACAACAGGTCTCCATTGCCCAAAATCCCGAAATTTTAATTTCCCGGATAAAATTTGAATATTCGGAAAATTACATAGTAATTATTGATCTGCTTGTTAACATGAATCGAATGATACCCATCTCTTCTTTGTCGACAACTGGTCCCCATTGCTCAAAATCGGGAATTTTTATTAATTTCCCGGGTAAAAATTGAAATAAAATGAAATGAAATCTTTGAGTTTTACGTCCCACGGTTATGCCGGTTAGGCTAAAGGAGACGGTGATGATGAGAGATGAATGAAATGGTGAAATGAAGAAAGTGGGAGGAAACGGGAGAACCCCGAGAAAACCCACGAGCACGGTGTTTGTCCACCACAAAGTTCACTTGGCGGGGGCTGGGATCGAACCAGGGACCCCAAGCACCAGAGGTGAACGCTCTACCACTGAGCCACCGCGCCCCCTGGGTAAAAATTGAATTTTCTGGAGAATACCATACATATTATTGATCTACTTGTTAATACAAATAGAATGATTCCCATATCGTCCATGTCGAGAACTGGTCCTCATTGCCCAAAATCCGGAATTATTAATGTCTCTGATAAAAATTGAATTTCCGGGAAAATGACATACCAATTACTGATCTACTTGTTAATACGAATTTAATAATACCCATCTCTTCCGTGTCGGCAACTGGTCCCCATTGCCCGAAATACCGATTTTTTTAATTTCCCGGGTAAAAATGGGATTTTTGGTAAAATGACATACCAATTATTGATCTACTTGTTAATACGAATCGAATGATACTCATCTCGTCCCTGTTGACAACAGGGCCCCATGGCGGAGAATCCCGAAATTTTGTTGTTCCTGGGTAAAATTTGAATTTTCGGGAAAATGACATACCAATTATTGACCTAATTGTTAATATGAATTGAATGATAGCCATTTCTTCCCTGTGGATAACTGGTCCCCATTGCCCAAAATCCCGAATTTTTATTAATTTAATTTCCCGGGTAAAAATTGAATTTTCTGGAGAATGACATACCAATTATTGATCTACTTGTTAATACGAATCGAATGATGCATATCTTGTCCCTGTCGACAACTGGTACTCATTGCCCAATTCGTCCCCATTTGTGGTTTATAGTAGGCAGCTAACACAGGTTTGTTTGTTTTATGCACTATTTTTTTTATGCCATACATACGGAAACTGTATTTATTAGCAAACCGTAAAAAAAGTCGGGTTAAGTTCCAAAGTTGGGCGTCCGTTTAGAGCATTTTTTTTAAAATTTACAGGGAAGATATGAATAATTTGATCGTTTGTGTGCTTGATCTCGAAAAATATCTTTATATGTTATATTTACCGCTTACAAACATGGGACTATTCAGGGAGCGGAGGGAATTACTTGGCGGAAGGTAACAGAATAGTTGTATTGCGGGAAACTAACGAGCATTTATATTATCAACATGGCGGCAAATCAGGGTTGGCAAAAACCATGGTTTTTATTAAAAAAACCAAATAAACCGGTTTTTTTGGTTTAAACCAGGTTTTTTTTTGGTTTAAACCAGGTTTTTACGGTTTAAATAATTTGCTCTATATATTTATAACATATATGGACAGAAATAAGTTTGTTTCGCCTTGATGTTATTATGCGACAACCGAGTTATGCTGGAAGGGGTCACATAAGCTTAAAACGGAATAAAAACCGCTTCTCGAGTTACATCCGAGAGAAATTGTCCTCCATTTGAACTCGGAACCAGGAGTAATTGGCCACAAATGCGATACGTCTGCCGACTCACTCACGAAGGAATCCTGATTATTAAAAAAAAACGTTGTACTGATCTTTACATGCTTCTTAATATAACTGTCAAGTCATTTCAGAAGGACAAAAAGATAAACAGTTGAACAAGTGAAACCATTACACAGAATTACATATGAACAATTTCAAAGTACTACGGAGTACAGAAGAACTAATTTAGTTCAAGTTAGTTAATAACGACTTTTATTGGTCCAAATTAAAGAAATACACCGACTTAATCTGCATATCAATAATAAAAGTGAATAAAGATACGAATTATTTGAGTCCACTTTGGCTCAGACCAGGGTTGGCAAAAACCATGGTTTTTATTAAAAAAACCAAAAAAACCGGTTTTTTTGGTTTAAACCAGATTTTTTTTTGGTTTAAACCAGGTTTTTATGGTTTAAATGATTTGCTCTATATATTCATATCATATATGGACAGAAATAAGTTTGTTTCGCCTTGATGTTATTATGCAACAACCGGGTTATGCTGGAAAGGGTCACATAAGCTTAAAGCGGAATAAAGACCGCTTCTCGAGTTACATCTGAGAGAAATTGTCGTCCATTTGAACTCAGAACCAGGACTAATTGGCCACAAATGCGATACGTCTGCCGACTCACTCACGAAGGAATCCTGATAAAAAATACGATGTACTGATCTTTACCTGCTTCTTAATATAACCTGTCAAGAGTCATTTCAGAAGGACAAAAAGATAAACAGTTGCACAAGTGAAACCATTACACAGAATTACATATGAACAATTTCAAAGTACTACGGAGTACAGAAGAACTAATTTAGTTCAAGTTAGTTAACAACGACTTTTATTGGTCCAAATTAAAGAAATACACCGACTTAATCTGCATATCAATAAGAAAAGTGAATAAAGATACGAATTATTTGAGTCCACTTTGGCTCAAACTCATTTATACATAAATAGATACCAAAAATACTTATTTCACTAAATGCCTCTCGTGGGGTCTGTATGACCCCCCCCCCCCACACACACACAAAGTACGGCATTTTCGATGTATTTTATCAATAGTAAACATTGAAACGAAACAATATTTAGAATTTTTCTTCGATTGCAATTACATAACAATAATAACAACTACAAAAAAATCACAAAATAAACATTTATAAACTTGTAAAAAAAAGTTGCTTTTGTAGTGTAATCTTTTTGAGTAATGAATGGGGAATTTAAGTCTGAATATAATACGAATAATATACGGGAGTGAAACGTGATAACCCACAAATGTGTGTTCATCAAGATTTTACAAACACTTACACTTTTACGAACATTTTTTGTTTTTTGGTTTAAACCAGTTGGTTTTTTTGAAAAAAAACAGCTGGTTTAAACCATGGTTTAAACCAACCAACCCTGCGGCAAATATACCGAAACGATGCACAGGATGTGAACTCTGTCAAATGTCGTGAAGCAATACGTTCATAACGAGCAAAATCTTGTAAAACTACGGTATGTGAAGAGCATGAATTAATGAACCTAAGAACAAATTGTGGGAAGTGTGCAAAGGAGGTGACAGCGAAGAAACGTGAAGAAAGTTATTGTTTTCACTACGAACCGAAGTTCTAAGGTAAGTGTAATATATAATTAACACTAATTAGTGTAATATATAATTAACACTAATATATATACATTAATTAGTTTAATGAAGACTGAAAACAAAGTGCCCTGCGGGGCTCTAACCCGCCTTCACTCGCTAACGCTCGCTCGGTGATACTATGTAAAATAAATAGTAAACTTTGTTCGGACGTCCAAGGCATCTCTGTTGTATGTGCAAACCAAACCTTTCCCCTACCTCACCATCTAACGAAAGGAACCCTAAAGTCAGTTAAGAACGTAGGAATTGAAAAATTATGAATTTTAATAACTTTTATGAAGATTTTGCTTGAAAATTACCGGACGCCCAACTTCGGAATAAATGCCAAAAATTCCAACAATTAATTTAATGGCTTCTTCGAATTTTATCTATTCCAATTTAGGTATTATGTCGCCCAGCGCAATCTTTAGGAGACGATAAGAATGAAATTAGTGAACGGATATTCTTCAATAATTATTTCGAGTGGTGTGCCAAAATTAAACCTGCACGTTCAAATTTCATTTCATTTTTAACATGAACTTATGCTCTTAAAATGAACAGAATAAAGCAAAGCTAGCCAAATAGAAAATAATGCAAAGCACACCAAATAGCAAATAATCTATCTCTATAAACTTACCTCTTGCAGGTAACTATCTCGTTGACAAGCAAATGCCATAATTAGTAGAAAATGAGTAAATAATTTATAGGGAAAAAGTCACGCAGTAGGGAGCCTTATATTATTATTGCACAACCTTATATTATTATTGTTATTTTAATTAAGGAAGTATTATACTCTGTAAATACCCTTGTATCTACCACCAATTGTACGGACAAATGAAGTACGAATTACGTACCTTGTTTGTTCATTTCTTTGTAACTGCTGCCAGGTCATATTTATGATCATGGACATTTTTCCCACGACATAAGAATTTAACAGTAATGGAAATAACAAAAATACTTTTGTAAATAAAATAAATCAGTTATTACCTAAAATAAATTAAACCAGATATAATTATGTTAAAGGTATGTCAATATGGTATATATTTTAGGAGTATGAGGGCAACTGTTTGCAAATTAATCAAAAGAATAATATTTCTACGTAAGGGAAATTTCTCATAGAAAAGGGATTTTTTATTTAGCAAAAGGGAAAAATATTAGAAGAAAACTACGTTCACTTAATGTAACAGTAACTCAAGTTAATCCTGTACGTTGTGTTTGGGTGAAATAAAGGTAATTTACTTTTAAATAATTAAAAACAGAACTAATTTAAAAGTTAAACACATTTTAATGAGTACGTCTTTTTCATATAATCATGCTGTACGGAAATTTTAAGCACAATTGTAAGATATGGCCGTTTTGACATAAGATGGGTTACTTATTTTGTACGTTCGTCGTATACCTCTTGCTCATTTTGAAACCGATTTAGTTTCTATGCATGATATACATGAGGCTGTGCTATCCCATTTTATGGGGGCATATTCATGAAATATAAAGTTTTCTTGGACAATGTTTAGCAGACGGGGTTACAATCTCGTAATATTTTTTACATTTTTTTCTAAAAAAAAGTTACAATCTCTATTTTCTGTTCACTTAGGTTAGGTTATTTTGGGGTAGGTTTGGTCAGTTTATGTTGGATTATATTAGTGTAGGAGTACAGCATAATTTCCGAAACAAATATAGAATTTCGTTTATTTCTGTTAATATGTTGGTTTAGATTATTTCAGGTTAGTTTAAGTTAGTTCAGTTTAGGTTAGGTTAGATTTGGTTAGATTATGCTAGGACTTAGTACTTGCATCTTCCATTTCTCCTGTAAATTTTGTATTTTTTTACGTACTTCTAAACCCCATCTGCTAAACATTTACCCGATTGACTTAAAAGGGCTGAGTATAAATTCAGCACGAGACATGCGCATGTCGTAAAAGCCACAGTACTTGAAACACAAACCAACTAAGTCCCTCGAATGATATCTAGCAGAGTTGGCAAAACCATGGTTTTTATTGAAAAAAACAAAAAAAAAAAAACGGTTTTTTGGGTTTAAACAATTTTCTTCATATATTTATATTACGTATGGATATAAACAGGTTGATTTCGTCTTGGTGTTGTGCAACAACTGGGTAATGCTGGAAGGTATCACATAGGCTTAAAGCGGAATGCAAACCGCTTCTCGGTTTACATTCGAGAAAAATTGTCCTCCATTTTAACTCGAAACCGGGACTAATTGGCCACAAGTGCAATACATCTGCCAACTCACGAAGGACTCTTGATAAAAATACGTTGTACTGATCTTTACATACTTGTTAATGTAATTGTCAAGAGTAATTTCGGAAGAACAAAAAGATAAACAATTGCACAAGTGAAACAAATACAAAGAATTACATATGGCAATTTCAAAGTTTGCAGAGTACAGAAAAACTAATTTAGTCCAAGTTAGTTTACTGCGACATTTGTTAGTCCGAATTAAAGAAATACAACGACTTAATTTGCATATCAGTAAGAAAAGTGAAAAAAGATACGAATTATTTAAGTCACTTTTGCTCTGACCCATTTATACATAAATAGATACCAAAGATACTTCTGATTTCAATAAATGCCTCTCGTGGGGTTTTATATGACTCCGCTCCCAAAAAAAGTAGGGCATTTCGATATATTTTATTAATAGTAATCATTATTAAAACGAAACAATATTTAGAATTTTCCTTTGACTGCAATTGCACAACAATAACAAACTATAAAAAATAACTAAGGAAACATTCATAAACTTATATATATAAAAAAAGTTGCTTTTGTAGTATAATCTCTTTGACTAATGATTGAGGAATTTAGGTGAATATAATACGAATAATATACGGGAGTGAAACGTAATAATTCACAAATGTGTGTTCATCAAGATTCTACGAACACTTATACTTTTACTAACATTTTTCGTTTTTTGGTTTAAACCACTTTTTTTTTTTTTTTTTTTTTTTTTTGTGAAAAAACCAGCTGGTTTAAAACACCTTGGTTTAAACCAGCCAATCCTGGTATCTAATAAGCTATGCAAGAGCACAGGAGGGAGGCCCGCGCGGGGATTCCTCTGGACGGAGCAGGTGCGTGAAAGACAGTGCATATACGCATAAACGATGATAGTGAGGAAAAAGCACTGCATTTATTCATATTTTCCTGGAGTGCTTCATGGTAAAGAACATACTTTGTACTTCGTATTTTAGCTTACGAATCTCTGCCGCGATTGAAGCCAACGAAGAATTTCCTCCAAGACAGACAGATACAACATTTTTCGTTTTTTGGTTTAAACCAGCCAACCCTGTCACAAACCAAAATAAATCTCCAATTTGATAAATTTTCTATAATTGGTCTGGCGATTCAGGAGTTAACCCCAAGATTGAATTAAGGTTGGATAGAGTCACTTCAAAATACATGGAAATCAGTATTGTTTTCTTACTTTTTCCTTCTAAATTTATGATCTAATGCATTAAAGAAGCTCTATGTATTGCACCTTGAACATTAAAATATAGAATTCTGTTGCTTTTTTTTTCCTTCTAAATTTATGATCTAATGCATTAAAGAAGCTCTATGTATTGCACCTTGAACATTAAAATATAGAATTCTGTTGCTTTAGTAGGTATGTATGCGAGAGGGATTTTGCTCTGTGACCTACTGGAAAATGTGTAGGGTGGAGGCAGTAGATGCAGGCGCCTAACTTAGTGTAAGGTGATGGGATCGCTATTCGAGATTTGAATTTGAATATCTGGTTTTCCATCTTTACTCAGCAGAATCTATTCGAGTTTACGGATGAATAAATTTGTTACTGAAGCGATATTTAATGTTATTTTACAGGAGGAATAGGGTATAGTCGAGACGTTCTTTTGGTCCCCAACCGGCTTCCTTTGTACTTAAGCAGAAAATTTACCCTAACCGCCCTCATAAATAACACTCCAAATAAGCCATAAACGGCACGTGTTCGGTGTCGAAGTAATACGTTGTTGCCATCGCTAAACTTTTGTAATCGAGGATACATTATATAATAATAATAATAATAATAATAATAATAATAATAATAATAATAATAATAATAATAATAATAATAGAAAAAACAATCATTAAAGGAATTCAGTATAATAGTATGGACAGGGACGGTCAAGGACGGATTTCTGGGAGTGGCAAAGAAAGATTGTATTTTTTTCTCATCGGGCTTTTGCGGCACTGCCTTCCGGGAGGGGAAGGAGGAAGCGTTATCGTTATGGAAGTTACATAATATTAACAATATGCTATATTTAAGAGTAATATAAGCACATTTCATGAAACTAATGATTGATTTCTGTTTTCTCTTCCTTACAACATATCCAAATCGAATTCAAATTAAATGAAATATTTCAGTTTAACGTCCCAGAATTATGTCCTTCAAGCTAAGGGAGACGGAAGGAGGAGGATGCAATGAAAACAAAAGTATTGAAAAAACTGAATAAATCTGTCTTTCTGCGAAGACTACTGAAGAATCAGTAAGCAAGAGGGTGAAAATTGCAACATCGCTTTCTTTTTCAGCAGGTCAACTGGCAGGCCACCCTCAACTGGAAAGACATGTTCAATTATCCTTCCCATGTAACAAAGAAACACGCGGTTTCCTTCAATTGTGTTCCGCTTCCTTTGTAGCCGCGTGGGGACGATTTGAGCGATTTTACTATATTATTTGGTTTTATCCTCCAGATCACGTGGTAGTCACTCTGGTTCACTTAGTAATGATTATAGTTCGTTATTTGTAATTGTGATTAGTATAAATACAGTGTGGACGTATGGCATAAAACTACAGTGCATAAAATAAGAACCAACTTGTGCAGAAAAAGTACAAATTTTATCTAACCGAGTCAGATCAGGAACACAGCGGGGGGCCCGAGCGGCAGTGAGGGTTGCGTGCGTAGTATACGCATAAACGAGGTCGTTTTACGACTCATTTTAAGTCACAGTACTGACCCGGAGCCGTCGATGGATTTGGGAGATAAGAGTAAATGCCATCCGTGGAATATATAATGCAATAAGTAATCAAAATGTATGAGTGTACTACCATGATATCTTAAATAATGCAAAAAACCAGGGTTGGCAAAAACCATTGTTTTTATTGAAAAAACCAAAAAACAGTTTTTTGGTTTAAAACCTTTTTTTTTTTTTAAACCAGGTTTTCTTGGTTTAGATAATTTACTCTATGTATTTATATTAGATATGGACAGAAATTAGTTTGTTTCACCTTGGTGTTATTATGCAACAACAAGATTATGCTGGAAGGAGTAACATGAGCTTAAAGCGGAATCCAAACCGCTTCTTGGCTTCAAGAAAAATTGTCCATTTCGACACGAAACCGGGACTAATTGGTCATAAATGCGATTGCCGACTCACTCATGAAGGACTCCTGTTAAAAATACGTTGTACTGATCTTTACATAGACCTAGTTAATATAATTGTCAAGAGTCATTTCAGAAGTGCAAAAAGATAAACAGTTACACAGTAAAAACATTATACAAATATATATAAATCGGGAAACTCCCTCCTTAGCCATTGGGAAAATCCTGTTATTACTTTAAATGCATTTGTATATAAAATTTTAAGGTCAAGTATCATAATCACTACGCTAGAACTGAGGTATTAAATTACAAATATGGTATGTAGATATCATTCAATAAAATTAAAACAAAGTCAAATCCAAGCTGACGTTGGAAGCTGCGTAGGAAGTTGATTAATTTTGCCAATTTTTATAAATATATTTAAGGAACCTTGGCTTCTTTATAAAACAACAGGCATTCAGGCAAGTAGAAATATATAATTTAGTTTCGTTTCGTATGCTTAGGCTTAACATCCTTATGAAATACTAAGGTTATCACGGAAAAGACTTTCACTTAAAGGGACACCTCGAATCGCTACTTGGTTTACACTTGAAAGATAGGTTGTGGTTCGACCGAGAATTGAACACGGGATCCCTTGATTAAAAGATGAAAAGTACACAAACGTAATGCAGATTGTTTCATATGTGGAGACGTCACTATGAACTTCACACGATTTAAAGCATTTTCGTTCTTTTTTTTGTTTGGTTTAAACCAGCCAACCCTGCAAAAAACAATCCAAATTCATAATTTCCAAGTATGTAGTTGTCCAAAAGGAAGCCATGATGCACTGAATTTGTATGTGAATGCTGTGTGTTTAGTCATAGTGGTAGCGATAAATCTGTCTGAGACGTAAGGCATCTAGTAACATGAAGAACACAGTTTGTTTCGACTATCCTTGCTTAACGCATATTCCCATCGTCGTTGAAGCGCCTAGGGTTTTGTTTCATAGCTGTGAGCCAGAAATACTCAGGAATTGAAAAAAAATTACAGGACAAGAGGAGTAGTGAGATGATTTCGGATATTATCTCTCTTATTCATCGTGGAGCGTGTGAATTCAACATTCAATTCTTTTGCAACATCCTTGTTTACGCTCATACCCAAGGTTGCGGACTCGTCTGCTCCTTACGGATCCATCTCCGTACTCCATCTCGGGCCCATCTGCGCTCCTTTGGTCAGATGCAGTTCGTGCTTTTTTAGTTACAACCTAGCACAGGTTTGGTTATATATATTCTTTGCACTATATTTACGGCATATGTTCTTTCCCTTTGTAGCATGCTATAATGTAACTAACTATGTAATAGTAACAAAGGATTGGAAATTGTTTTCAAACAGCTAGTTCAGTGAAACATTTTGCTTACGTCTGCGGAATATACATACCGATCCTGTTCCCTTCATCTTCACCCTGCTCTGACTCTCTTAGATAGGATTCGTAGTTTTTATTCAATTGCCAACTAGCAGATAAGATTTGTGTTTTTCTCGTTGTTGTTTTTATAGCATATGTCCCAACCCATAATGGTTAAGTCCTCCTAAAGTGAATCTGCACCCAGAAATGGAATTGCTCTCACAAGAAATAGTTTATAAGGTACTTGAAATGATGGAAGAAGTACAGAGTACATGATTTCATGGATGTGTCCTTAAGCTTTTCTAATTTGTGGGCTTTGTAACCTATACGAAAGTGATATTTAGGACAATCTAGGAAATTTAAGAGAAAATGGTGTTCTTGACAAAATTTAATTAACCTCTTTTGGCATAAGATTCGGTTGTCAGTTCGTGACCCTTGTTAAGATGTGTACAGAATAAAACTGCGATATTTTCCTATCGAACGACTTGCAGTGGAGGCTGAAATCCATAATGTGAAAATGAATTTTGGATTCCAGCGGTAGTGGGACTGGAAAAAGGGAAAACTGCCTTATAAGTAAATAAGGATATCAACCGGATTGATATTAAATAGTAATTTTGATAAAGTTTATACTTTCAAATATCTAGGATCAATATTAACAGAGGAAAATTATATTCACGAAGAAATTAAATGTCGACTAAAAGCAGGGAATTCGTGTTACTATTCGGTTCAAAATCTATTGTCGCGAATCCTGTCGAGGAATTTGAAGCTTAAAATATACAAAACGATAATCATGCCTGTTGTTCTGTATGGTTGCGAAACATGGTCACTTACTCTGAGGGAAGAACATAGACTGAAAGTATTTGAGAACAAGATCCTGAGACGAATATTCAGACCCAAGAGGAACGAGAATGGGGAATGGCGGAAACTTCATAACGAGGAACTACATAAGTTATATGGTTTATCCAACATTGTTAAGGTCGTCAAGTCTAGGAGGCTTACGTGGGCGGGTCATGTAACTGGAATGGAAGAAAGTAGAAACGCTTTCAAAGTCTTGACTGGAAGACCAATCGGAAAACGACCATTAGGAAGACCTAGGCGCAGATGGGAGGACAATGTTAAGATGGATCTCGCAGAAATAGGAATCTAAAGTAGAAACTGGATCCAGTTGGCTAAGGATAGAAGTCAGTGGAGAGCTTTTGTGAACGCGGAATTGAACCTGCGGGTTCCATAGCCCATAGAGTTAGTTAGTTAGTTAGTTAATATACCAACCGGAGGGTTCATGTTGGTGAATCCTATAGTATTAACTGATTGTAATAGGAAAATAACGTGAATATACTAAACAATTATTTCGTAAAAGTAATTAAATACAGATTATGGTTTGATTGGTGTTGAACTGCATTCCGTAAAAATGAACCTCTGCTAAACCATCTTATAACAAGTTGAGAGAGGAAAGGACTGTCAATGCGAGTAATAAAGACCATGTATTCTTATGAGTTTATTTGGTTCGGCACAGGGTTGGCTGGTTTAAACCAAGGTTTAAACCAAAAAACGAAAAAATGTTCGTAAAAGTGTAAGTGTTTGTAAAATCTTGATGAACACATTTGTGGGTTATCACGTTTCACTCCCGTATATTATTCGTATTATATTCAGACCTAAACACCCCATTCATTACTCAAAAAGATTATACTACAAAAGCAACTTTTTTTTAAAAGTTTATAAATGTTTATTTTGTGATTTTTTGTACTTATTATTGTCATGTAATTGCAATCGAAGAAAAATTCTATATATTGTTTCGTTTCAATGTTTACTATAGATAAAACACATCGAAAACGCCGTACTCTTTGTGTGTGTGTGTGGGGGGGGGTCATACAGACCCCACGAGAGGCATTTAGTGAAATAAGTATTTTTGGTATCTATTTATGTATAAATGAGTCTGAGCCAAAGTGGACTCAAATAATTCGTATCTTTATTCACTTTTCTTATTGATATGCAGATTAAGTCGGTGTATTTCTTTAATTTGGACCAATAAAAGTCGTTGTTAACTAACTTGAACTAAATTAGTTCTTCTGTACTCCATAGTACTATGAAATTGTTCATATGTAATTCTGTGTAATGGTTTCACTTGTGCAACTGTTTATCTTTTTGTCCTTCTGAAATGGCTCTTGACAGTTATCTTAAGAAGTATGTAAAGATCAGTACAACGTATTTTTTTTATCAAGATTCCTTCGTGAGTGAGTCGGCAGACGTATCGCATTTGTGGCCAATTAATCCTGGTTCCGAGTTCAAATGGAGGACAATTTCTCTCGGATGTAACTCGAGAAGCGGTTTTTACTCCGCTTTAAGCATATGTGACCCCTTCCAGCATAACCCGGTTGTTGCATAATAACATCAAGGCGAAACAAGCTTATTTCTGTCCATATATGATATGAATATATAGAGCAAATTATTTAAACCATAAAAACCTGGTTTAAACCAAAAAAACCTGATTTAAACAAAAAAAAAAAAAAAAACGGTTTTTTTAATAAAACATGGTTTTTGCCAACCCTGGTTCGGCATATGTCCCTCGGTAAATAGTAACGTAATAAATTATACATATATGAATTTCTTTTGATAATTCGTGGTACTTATGCATACTAGTCTCGTGTATATATTTCATCACACTTTGCCGTTGCATATAGGCAAAATGACATAGGACGTTGTGGGTATTGCTAATTAGACGGGTCGTTGCGTATTCGTCGTATTAGTATCATTGTTATTTGTTTCTTGTCTGTTTTGTTGTCCTTGCTCAGATTTTTTTTCTTTCCTTTGCGAGAACTCATTTGTTATTGTTTTAATAACAGCATTGGAATAACGGTCATGTGCATGTCTGTAGACTTGAAAGTGGATGATAAAATCACCGCAGCTAATCTTCTATATTTGTTATGGCTCTTTATGAAGACATTGACTTTTCACTGACTTGAGATTAAGAAAGGTAGTGACAATACATTCTTGAAAAAAAAAAGAAAGGATCTATCATATGTAAAATATTGTATTAAAGCTGCCTGTTGTTATATCAGCACAGCTAACAATGAAATCTTTCTTTATGCGTTTGTGATTTGAAATATCCGAATTCTCTTTAAGTTATTGTCCTCTTACATGCGAATAACATCCGAACACAATTAGTATGGTGTTAGAATATCTTAATTAATATTCTATTAAAAATTAATCCATTATAATATTGTTGATGTGCTTGCCTTTGGCCTAGGAGACCCGGATATGATTCCCGGCAGAAGCTCTCCTGTGATTCGGATCCCATGTTAAGCGTTTCATGTAGTCTCTGTGCTGAAAGGGACAGTAAACATCAAATCAGTGCAATCCAATTGTATTGTGAAATTTTTTGCCGGTATAGTTATGGTTTCAGATAACTTGTAAAAGAAACTAAATACTAAAAACAATAGTTTAGAATAAGTAAGAAGCCTAAATACAGAAGTGATTTGTCACTTTCAATGGAAGTTGAAAATAACAGAGGAGTTCTGTTTAGACTATTTGATCCGCAAAGATTCTTTGATCCATGGGCTCTTTGATGTAGAGATCCACTCCATATGTTCAACTGACTTGAATTATTTTTTTTAAAGAATTATGTAATAGAACTGTAGGAAACAACCTAAACTTGGTAAAATTCATGAAAACATTTTGTTTCTATCGGTACCGATGTGCTGCAGGTTAATTTTGTTAATCTAGGTGACTATTAATAATATCCCATCTTGGGACCAATTTCCTTTTGTCTAGAGTTAAACTTGGCTTTTCTATTCTTACGTAGTATGAGTATGCAAATTAAAAATGAAGAACCGTGTGTATTTATGTAAATAAATAACCCGATGACAAAGGTAAGGATTCTCATTCATGAAATTTGTTATTGCGAAAAGCCCCAAAATGAGTTTCTTACCCGGTAGTTCTCAGCTGATTTTCTCCCGGAATGCAGACAGACTAAATCGCTTTCACACACTGGAAAACGTTAAATTCGCTTCATTTTGTGTTAAATCCTCACTTTTCCTTCCTCCAAAATGTTTTAACAGTCGTCTGTAAGTTTTTTTTTTTTTTTAATTAAAACCTCATTAAGTTATTTTGTTGAAGATTAAAAATAAAAATTAAAAACGTAAGTTTACCCTATTTTATGGAAAATGAAAAGAATCAAGTGAATTAAAACGGAAAAGTTCATAGTTGAGTTGAGTTGAGTTGAGTTTACCGTCCCTTTCAGCAGCGAGGCTATATCAGATTTTGACCTACTGATTAACGTGGAATCCGAAGCACACATTTTGCGTTCTTTGTCAGAACCATAGAGTATAAATATGGTAGGCAGCCTGTAAGCATTAGGGATGGGCAAAACCGGTTTCTAGAAAAACCGAATCCAAAAAACGACATTTCGGTTTTCTCCAAAACCGGTTCGGTTTTCACCGAAACTGGTTTCAATGAAAATTTTTAGAAATCATATAAAACTATTTCATTGGAAACGGAATCGGTTTCCGGAGAACAACGAAATACTATTGTGGTCAGAAATATAACAAATTTTGGAAAAACTAGAACCGATTTGAAGAAAACCGGATCCGGTAAAAAAAGAAACCTGTTTCGGCGAAAAACCGTTTTTTGAATTACGTAAAGCTGGTTTCGATTTTTCTGAAAACCGAAAAACCGGTTTTTGTGCCCACCACTAGTAAGCATTCTGCGGCTATCACGAAAAAATATGCAAGCCTCATTAACGTCGGTCTCTTAGTTTTTAAGATAAATGAATATATACACAAGGTGTCCGAGAAGTCCTTCTCTGATTACAGAAATTGATAACTCAGGCTAGAAATAAGATAGAAATATGAAACTGGCGTTGAATTGTTTACAAAGTTTTGGTCACATCAGTACACTTCCACATGAGCACCCTTGGTAGCACGTAGCACATCTAGGCGATATTCAATTTCCATCCACACATTAGCCAACATCACTGGAGGGATCGATGCAACGACTGTGATTATTCGTTGCTGCAGGGTTTCAAGATCTGGTACACGTGTTCGGTAGACCTCATCCTTGACATAACCCCATAAAAAGAAGTCTAATGGGGTTATGTCAGGAGAGCGTGGAGGCCAAGCTGTTGGTCCATCACGACCAATCCATCGCCCAGGAAATGTCCTATCGAGATAGGCACGGACGTCCAAACCCCAATGAGGTGGTGCACCGTCTTGCTGAAAAACGACATCGGGGCGATACTGAAGCAGCTGAGGAACAGCATACTGGAAAGGAACAGGAAAAGACTGCCGCACAGCCTCCACCGTGTCTGCTGAGGTTCTTGGTCGACCAGACCTCGGAAGGTCAGCAACCGACCCTGTGTTCTTGAACTTCTCATACCAGGCTTTAATGCTCTTGACATCAGGTGGAGTCCTCCCAAATGTTGTCTGGAACTGTCTCTGCACCGTGGTTGGTGATCGTGTCTCATGGTACCACAGGACACACTGTGCCTTCTCCTGGTTGGTTGGCATGGCTTCTTGGGCTTCTTACTTACGTACTACAAACCTAAAACAAAAAAAATTGAGACTTGGTAAAACAGAACAAACCTAACACAGATAAAAACTTTTATAGTTTGTAAACAATTCAACACCAGTTTCATATTTCTATCCTATTTCTAGCCTGAGTTATCAATTTCTGTAATCAGGGAAGGACTTCTCGGACACCCTGTATATTCACTAAATTACGCACGGTTTACAGTAGCCACCTTTAACTTTGGTTAGTTAGAGTTCATCACCCCTTTTTCAACACTGCGGCTGTATGAAACGTGGATCTACAATTTAAGATGGAATGCGAACAGGGTTTGAAAAAAACCGGGTAATTTTGAAAGAACCCAACCCACCTGGGCCCATGTGGGTTTTTTCGGGTTTAATTGTTTTTTTTTTTTCGAAATATTTCAATGTCTTTGGGGTAAAAATGTTAAAATATGATTTACACTTCAAGGTTATCATTGTCACAACTTGCAACAATTTTTTATTCACTGCTGTTTTGAAAAAATAACCGCCATTTTGAAATTATATATTGGATAGCCGAAAAAATCTATACAGCAGATTTAGAATGTCTTGTGCTTCTATCCAAGGGCGCCGATCCTGGGGGGCCGAGGGGGCCCGGTCCCCCCAAAGCTCATGTGGTCCCCTGCATTGTATTTGTGAATATACAATATTTGGCATAATTGAAATGCAATTTGTCCTAAAATCCTTATATATATATGCCTTAACTGCATCTGAATAGGCCCCCCAAAATTTACAGAGAAATCGGCGCCCTTGCTTCTACCCTTAAAATTTCAACTTAAAAAGTTCGAAAATTGCACCCTGTAGCATGAATACCCGCTATTTTGAATAATGGCCGCCATTTTAAAATTTTATGCCGCTAAAATATATACAGCTAATTTAATCTCTCGTGCTTCTATTTTGAAAATTTTAACTTGAAAGACCGAAAACTGCCCTTTGTAGCGTGGATATCGGCTACTTTTTTTAAAAAAAGGCGCCATTTTGTAATTTTACGTTGGTATGCCGAAGCTTGTATCCTGAAATTTAAAAGACCAAAAGTTGAACATTGTGTGGTACAGGCACACGAACGAACAAATGTAGATCGAGTCATCCCAAAGGACTGTGACGTTCGCCAAATATGGTTACCAAATAGCTATATCAATTTAAGACATAATTCATCAAAATGTCTTATATAAAATATTTTTCAACGTAAAATAAATGGTTTTATTGTTGAAGTTCACTTTCGATGCTTTGTGCCTTCAATTACGGGAATTTCCCGAGCACTTGTTGCAAGACGGTTCTTTCCTGAAAATTATTTTAAAACAATAAACAAAGATTGGCCTATAATTCATATTTTATTAAAGTAAATGTTTCAAAATTTCATAAATAAAGTTAAGTATCTTCCAGCATAAAATAAATAGTTTTATTGCTGAAGTATTCACTTCCGATGCCTTGTGGGTTCAATTGCGGGAATTTCCCGAACACTTCTTTCACGACGGGTTTTCCTTGAAGTTGTAGGTTGCTGTACTGTACATCGAAACTTCCATTAATACTGAAGTTTGAATTCAGCACTTAAAATAGTAAGCGTTGCGTAGTCTTGGGAGCTCCGAGGATTAAGCTTCTTAATTTTGACAAAAATTTTTACGCTGTTGGTAGTGTTGATTCTACAGAATGCTTATTTGAAGGGTAGCCACAAATGACTGTACTGAGCTGTAGTTGGAAAACCAAATTTTACTGAATACTTTTGTTACAGTGAAATGTAAGAAACAATACTAATAGTTTTACTAATGTATTTTCATATTTACTGTTAGTACCGGCACCTATGATCTTAAAATTGTCAATGTATGAGGGATAACTTTCCTCGGCGGCTCAGAGTTAGGAAGCACACTATTCACGGAAAGTATTTTCCAAAATACAAAATTGCTTATTTTACTTCAGATAGGCGATACTTCAAGTAAGCATAATCCACACATTAATTTGTTCTATAATTATCTCAAGCTGAGTTTTTTTAAAATTCATTCATTCATTGCATTTAGAACTTTATAAAGGTCTTATGTTGAATGTTGTTGGCTACTTTAACATGAAAGCATATAATTCGCCAAAGAAAGTTCAAAATCTGATAAAAATAAGTTTCGATGTGATCACCGTAATTGTACCAATAACACTAGTCGACAAAAAAACTTTTTCTCTGGCACATGGAAGAAAATATCTGATCCTAATAGAACTTTTCACGTCGAATCTGCAATCAGTTTTTCTCCATCACCCTCAGTTTTCCTGTGACAGAGGGATTTTCGGGAAATTTCCTTTTTTTTAAATACCATTTTCATACCTGTAGCTCGGGTACCCTTATGTATATAAACACACAAATTATATTGTATGTTAGCTTGATTTATACTTAGTAAGCCGTCTAAGTTTCATAAGAATCGCATTATTCTTTCTAGAGAAATAAACATATTTATATAAAAATATGCTATGTGTACTGTTCATTTTACCATATTCATTAGTGCAGATAAAATCACAAATAACTTCCAAGAAAATTACAATATAAGCACGGTTTATACCTCATTGGATTTCAAATAAAACATATTTTCAATTATGTATACACCGTATCACCATTTTTTGTATGAGGGAATTTCTAGAGGAATTTTGTTGGAAATTCCCTCCAAAAAGTAGTTTATAAGATTTTTTTTTTTTTTTTTGGTCTTGCTATTTGTATATAGTGATACAGAAACAGGAACTGCACTAAAACATAATTTTATGTCTACTTAATAAATAATACAAAATAAGTGTGGTATAATCTTAATAAAGGAACACTTACTTACTTTAACTAAAATGTTTTAGTTGTCGACTTTCTTCTGTGTTTGGCTTCTGGAATATCTCTTTTGAGTGTCCAACAGTAATCAGCTAGCATTTGTGAACTCCACTGTCCCGGTATCTCTTCTCCATGGAGGAAATGTCCTGATGAAAACGTTCTTCATGCTCATCATTAACACACCAAGGTTTTCAGGAAAGAAATCCAGGTGGGAGTCTAGAAAGTGAACTTTAAGGGACATGTTGCAGCCCATTTTTTTTTTTTTTAAATGATTGCAGGAAATCACTCACAATTTCACGGTAATTTGGGGCTTTCTGGTTTCCTAAAAAATTTTCTGTTAAACATTTAAATGAACACCAAGCTGCTTTCTCAACCGGAGTTAAGAGATCCTCAATTTTTTGGTCAGGAATCAAACATTTTATTTGTGGGCCTACAAAAATCCCTTCCTTGATTTTAGCGTCACTAACCCGAGGAAATTTTTCCTTGAGGTAACAAAATCCTGCATTACTTTTGTCCATTGCCTTAACAGAGTTTTTGAAGAGCCCCAGCTTTATGTGAAGAGGAGGTAAAATTATCTTATCAGGGCTCACCAGTGAGGAATAAACAACATTATTTTGTCCAGGAGTTAATACACGCTTTGGCCATTCCTTCTTGATGTAATGTTCCGCTTTGTTCCTGCTGTCCCATTCGCAGAGGAAACAACAATATTTCGTATAACCAAGCTGCAAACCCATTAACAAAGAAATTACTTTTAAATCACAGGAAACGGTCAACTTGTATTTCTCATACTGAATTCTTTCTAACACTATTTTGATGTTTTCATAGGTTTCCTTCATATTAGTTGCATAAGCCAAAGGCACTGAAGGAAATTTGTTGCCATTGTGCAAAAGGAAGCCTTCAAACTAGTTTTGGAAGAGTCAATAAACAATCTCCACTCTGTACTTATATGTGCATGTCCGAGTGTATCCATCACAGCACAGACATTATTACAATACACTAAATCATTTTCTTGAGAATAGTAGTTTTGAAACTCTTTACAACGGTTTCGAAAAATACATACTTTAGTGTCACGATGGAGCAGATTCCAGCCTTTAAGTTTAGAAGCAAGAAGTTCTATCTGTATCTTGGAGAGTTTTAAATCCCGTACGAGGTCATTTAGTTCACCCTGAGTTTCCCTGATGGGGATCCAATGTAGATGTGCTTCCTACATAAGTAGGATCATCTTCTTCATTTGGAACTTCAGTAGTTGCCTCAAGTACGTAATCCTTATTTACCGTAAGATGAGGAGGAGGTACTGGTACAGGTAATTCTGCACTATGTGGAACTGGCCTAATTGCTGATGGCAAATTAGGGTACTGTACTGTGTTCTTAGATTTACTGGTTATTTCTTTTATCTGTGTCATACAAAAGTAGCAGTCTGAAGAATGATCTTTTGGTTCCCTCCAGATCATCGGTACTGCGAAGTTCATGTTTCGTTCACCATTTGCCCACCCAGTCAGACGTTTCACGCAAGTACAACAAATGTAGTGAGGAGTCCAATTCTTATCGTGGTCTCCTACACAGCAACCAAAATATAACTGATAACACTTCCTCACAAGTGGAGTAAAACATCGACGTTGCGATTTAAATGTCAGCTCCCCATATACATAACAGAAATTCTCCGGGTGATTTACACACTTCCTCGGCATCTTGTATCCTGTAAGGTATCACACACACATACACACGAATCTACACTCCATCAATCATGAAGCAGCACAAACGTAATCTAACTCATTGCATTACCACACAACACAATCTATTCGAACTCCACAATGCACAAACACTTCAACTTACACGCGGCCACATCTAAAACACGTCCAGCTTGGACCGTCACTGAACGCTACTAACAGTCATCAGGCTACGTGAGTCATCAATTTTTTTATGCATTGTTGCCAGATCAAAATATTAAAAAGCGACTTATTTTCCACAAAAAGCATGCGTGTATTTGTGCTTGCATTTGAGTATCCATCTATGTGCCGACAATAATACGTCAACGTTAGGTTTTTGTGTTTGGTAAAAGTCTTGCATAGTATATTTTTTATTACTTAAAAATAGACACAATAGTTTATATCTCTAGACAGAATAATGCGATTCACATGAAATTAGCATTATTTATTAAGTAGACATAAAACTATGTTTTAGTGCAGTTCATCTTTCTGTATCACTATATACAAATAGCAAGTTGAGACAAAAAAAAAAAAAAAAAAAAAAAAAAAAAGCTTTTTGGAGGGAATTTCCAACAAAATCCTTCTAGAAATTTCCTCATACAAAAATGGCGGCATGGTGTACACATCATTGAAAATATGTTTTATTGGAAGTTCAATGAGGTATAAACCGTGCTTATATTGTAATTTTCGTGGAAGTTATATGTGATTTTATCTGCACTAATGAATGTAATTTTATATGAATATGTTTATTTCTCTAGAAAGAAAAATGCGATTTTTATGAAACTTAGAGGGCTTACTAAGTATAAATTTGTATGTTTACATACATAAGGGTACCCGAGCTACAGGTACAAAAATTGTAAAAAAAGAAAGAAAGAAACGGGGAAACTGTCATGGGGAAACTGAGGGTGATGTGGAAAAACTGATTGCAGATTCGAATAGTATGTGAAAAGTTCTATTAGAATCATGCATTTTCATTTCTGTGCCAAAATCTTGTTGACTAATGTAATACACTAACAGAAAGGTCGAGAACCCAGTTGGTTTTTTTTTTTTTTTTTTTTTTTTTTTTTTTCAGGTGGGTCCAACCCTGAATGCGAATCACAGTAGTGCGTTCAACTTTCAAGGATATTCTACCAGGAATCGAACTCGGGATGCCGTGGACAAAAGGCGCGCATTAGTTTAGATCAGAGGAAGCCAATCTTTAGATTTTGTTTTTAACATAACTAACCAATGCCTGTACGTGTTACTATGGGCAGTGTATTTCGTTCTTCGAAAAGTTCGAAACACCAATCTTCATGTCTCTAACTTTAAGGGTTTTCGAGATATGGATATCTTATTATAATAATTGCAGCCCTCACCCCTTCCCTCCTAGGACAAATATCAATAAGCTGTGAAACTTGTTGTAATGGTGGTTTTTTTGTCAGTCATTTTTTCTCTCGCGAAGCGTACACACCCACATCCCTCTTCCTGAGCGCTGTAACAATCTGAATAACCCAGCCTATACGCCGCTGTGAAAATCACCTGCGTCCCTTCTTTTCTTATCACGGGATGGCAGTGGAGCGAGAAGAAGCATAACAAAGAAAACATTCATATTGTATTTATTTAGTAATTAACGTGAATTATAAAGTTATATCATTATTATTTCGATTATTTTAATATAATCGTATATTTTAATTATTAAAATTAGAACGCAATGCTTGTAGAAGTTCAAAGATAACGTCAGCCAATTAAGAGTCGACAACTGATGAGGCAGGAAAGGACGAGTGCATGACGTCATTGAACTGAAATGAATGATGATGATTCGGAGCTATGTAAACAATGCTGCATATTTTGCAGGTAGAACTGTAAATAAAAGGGGCAGGCGAATGTAATGATTATCAAATATAGTGGAAAGTGAGGAGGAATTTAAATAAAAATATAGGAGTAAATAATTGGTTGTAATATTAATGAACATAGTTGTTTACGTATTCGTCTATGCTCCCAACGTGTCTATTTAGTAAACCATCAAAGCGCTTTATTAATCAAATCAAACAATATTACTTCTTCAGACAGGAAATATGCAACCTTCAGGTAATATACTTTTTATTCGTATATTTAAAACTTTTGCATGCCGTACAATTTTTCTGATTCTGAAAGATAATGTTTCGACGTTAGTCACATGTGCATCTATTGCGTCATTCTGGTATTTTGGAATTGATTTCTTTCCTTCGGCCGGAAGTTGAATTACTAACAACCTAACGTGAAGATATCTATAGCAGTAACGTTTCTAGTGCTATTTGGAACTGATAACGAACACGTACAATTTTGGAATAATAACTTCAAAGAAAATTTGGAACTTGTTTAATTTCGTGATTTTGTATCTACTTACGCCACACTCAAGTCATTTGATAATTGATATATATTCGTTTTTTGTTTTAAATAATATCACGTCAGGGAATTGGTATTGTTATTGTAATAGGAGGCGCGGTGGCTCAGTGGTAGGGCGTTCACATCCGGTGCTCGTGGTCCCTGGTTCGATCACAGCTCGCGCCGTGTGGACTTTGTTGTGGACAAACACCGTGCTCGTGGGTTTTCTCGGGGTTCTCCCATTTCCTCTCACTTTCTTCATTCCATCATTTCACTCATCGCATTATCACCGTCTTCTTTAGCCTAACCGGCATAACCGTGGGACGTAAAACAAAGATTTCATTTCATTTTTCGGTATTGTAATAAGAAGCTCATCAGCATAGAAACAATTATATTAACTGAAGTTTCTGTCTTAGATACGTTATTTTCTCGCAGTGTCAATTAGTCGTATTCTTTAAAGTTGTTTTAAATATCTTATGAAACCACTAATATGTCTAACTCCATGCGATCTTTATCATGTGGGAGAGTAGATAGTCGTATTTTACACTCATGCTTCATAAAATACTAAATTCCAGCTACTTCCATGTTCACCATGCTACTTAGAAAATTGCACTGTATATTCATACTGTGTCATTATATACTTCATTGTCTTCTGTACGTCTCTACTTATCCCTGATTCGATTAAAAACAAGGTATATTTATATCAATTCAGCGTTATTGCAAGTTATATCAAATTAAACATAGGGGTAAATACTGTAATAATTACTAGTTGAAATATTGTGGCTGGCAGAAGAATCGAATGTTGGTGTCGTGTTGTAGCTTTATGGAACTGTTCACGTGGGAAAATGGGATATCTCTTTGAATATTGAAATAAGTAACTGTGCAGTTTTGAGTGATTCATTATAAAATACATATTGTTGTGGTAGGAGAGATTCATTATTTGTGGTCCTTTGCGTAGCATTGGTTCCCCTATTGTTGTTGAGTTGATTTTGAGTTTAACGTCCCGTTCAGCAACGAGGCAATATGAGACGCGGACCTACTGATTAACATGGCATCCGAACCACATGAGCTCCCGCCGGGAATCGAACCCGGGTCTCCCACGCCAAAGGCGCGTACGCTTACCGCTTAGCCACGAAGGAGCTCTGGTTCTCCTATTATGTCCTTCCTACACTTTGATACTTCTTAAAAATTGTGTTGACGCGCATTGTCTGCATAGTGTGTTGGACGATACAAGATATGGCCATCTTATAGTAATTGCTCCTACCTCATTTTTTTCCCTTTTAGGTCAAATATAAACATACGCTGAAATACTTGTCTTGATTATTTTAAATGAGAAGTCCAACCTAAGAGATTTCTAGATATGTTTATATATATATAAAATTACCACTCCTATTTCCCCCTTCCCCATGGAATTTCCAAAAATCCTTCCTTAGTGGTACCTTACATCACAAATTCAATGCCCTGTCCAAATTTCTAGGTCAAGCGTTGATTGTCAGTTACTCATTCAGTCAACACTTCTTTTATATAGAGAGATTATAAATAATTACTTAATATGTCGTCCTATATTGTTTCAGGCGTATCTTTCATAAAACTGAAGTGTTAAGCAGGTAAAATATATTCAAAACAGCACTTCTTTATTACAATGCTTTCGTTAGGTCTGTGTGTTGTGACTAAATTTCATGAACATTGTTACTAATTAGAGGTCTGAAATTTTGTACATACGTTATATATAAAAATCGGATGACAACATTTTCAGTACTTTACCCTGTTGGTTATCGTTTAACTCTAGAATTAATAAAATTATTGCGAGTATATTTACATGGCGGAGGTATTAATTGCACGTAAGAATAAATTATACAAGTAATGATATGGCTGCCACTTTGGGGATATCTCGTAATTGTTTGGGATCTTTGATTGTACAATCATCTGTTGCATCATTCTTCTTTGACCATTTCATTCTTGATGAGAAAATGTGTTTACATTACTCGTATGACTTTCATTTCTCTGGTGATGGTCCGACACCTTTATATGGCGCTTCTAATATCGATTACAAGATAATCTCGATAATAAGAATTGGTTATAGGTTATTGAAGAAAGACTGAAAAGTAAATAAGAACAAAAAAAAAAAAAAAAAAAAAAAAAATTATATTTCTTTTGCAGTGTAAAAAGGATAGATTGATTTAAATCAGTCTGATTTAAATCACTTATTTTTTTTTTAAATAAAAATCGTTGATTTAAATGAAATTCCGAAATAAATTAATTTAAAGTTAAAATAATAAAACAGAAACGGGATTTTACTTATTTCGATTATGGAAGATAATGATCATAATAAAATGAGACTCAAATGTATGTACAGCACAGTATAAAAGTGTCACGTAAAGGATGATTAGGGAAAATCCTGTTTTGAGCGGGTAACAAGACAATCCTGGTTTCTTCCCTTCGTAACATAGAGTTTGTAAATCGTTAACTATTCGAACGGAGAAATCACCGTGGACATTTAAGGTGAAAATTCTTTCGTGTGCGCATCTGTTTGTTTGTTCCCGGATAATAGGGGCGTATTTAGAGGGGTCCAATCCCCTCTCCATTTTTTTTTTTAAGATTTTAAACTTTAGGCAAAATTTTATATGTATTTCGTGCCGCAAGCTTGTTCCGATTTTTTAAAGATGTGCCCCTGCCAAATATCAGTAACTTTGTGAAGAAAAGAGTGTCATGTTGATAAAGTTGCTGTACTTTTTCCTTAAGAAACATTGTTTGGGATTGAAATAGGTTAACGATTGGGGATTATGGTAGTTGGGGTAAGTGGGGACATGGGCGTTTTCTAAAATCTGGTAAAAAAGTATTAAAACAGTTTCTACAAATTTGAAGAATGTGGATATAGTCCATTCGTCTGGTAGAGTGGTTTTAACTAATATAAAGAGTGTAAAAGGAAAAAAAAAAGATCTATGCCAAAAACGGTCCAAGTTTTAGCATGCGATCAACTTTGGTAGATCTTGAAGCGTTTGGCTATCCTGAGATAACTGTCACAGAAGCACCCGGAAAAACATTGTACGGCTAAAAAGAGATGATAAAAATTGAATGCTCAGTAATAGTCATAACTTTTTAAGGCAACGATCTATAAATCTACGTAAGCTTCAGAGAGTAGCCTTTCATTCTTATTTGTCCATTTTTAGAACTTTTAGGCACCAGTAGATTTGTTAGTGTTTGGTTATCATAGTCCAGAGACGTACCTCATCAGGAGCTCTTTTTTATGTACTAGACTAAAGCTTGTTTTGTTTGTTTCCACTTTCCCCGTACCAAATATCAAGGCTCAGAGCAAACCGTAATCACATATTTTTCATTATTTCAATGTTTCTGAGAGAAGTAAATGATGTCCAGCAAATATTTCTAATATCAGAATTTTCTGAACAAAATAAAACATATTTTTGAAATATGGACATTACTTGGTGTTTTCTACATTTTCCACATTACTATTTTCAAAATGTTGTATCTCTGGCTAGAACTGCAGCAGAAATATGAAACTAGGACTTATCAGCAATAGACAACATGTACTCTGCCCCCACTTTCCCTTCTTTATTGCACACATTAACGTATGGGAGAAAACAGGGTTGTCCCCACTCACCCCAAAAAGCGGGGTAAGTGGGGACAGTAACTGATTTTTAATAAACATTTTATTGTGGAACAAGTAACGTTGCTTCAAAATGGACCCTATGCTTATCAAGTGTACAAACCAAAGTTAATATGACCATACTTTCAGTTTGATAATCCGAAAACTATTACTGGCACAATAGTTGAAAGTTGCAAAACGTGTCCCCTTACCCCAACTACCCCTAATTCAAAATTCAATCCCAATGCTTTCAATTAAATGTTATGATTAACATGTAATACTAATTCCTAATTTTCTCTCTTCTGTTCGCGACTTGTATTATACAAGGAGAAAGATTTGATTTAAAAAAAAATCAACAAAAATTATTTTTTAAAAAAATCATGTTTTTTTTTTTCACCCTGGTGTAAAATGAAGACTAAATGGGATTGAAATGGCACTAAAATTAAAACAATTCATCATCATAAGTATTCTATCATTATAAGCAGGTCACTTGCTGCAACTCAGAAGCTTCCATGCTCCATGGACTTCAGCTAACTTCTTTGTTGTCTTCACGTACGATGTCTTTGTTTTGATATCGTTCATCAACTGTAGTGTCCTTCGCCCCTTCCTCTCTTTCCTGCCACCATATCCTTTAGCATGCCCCACCTAATACAGTTCTTTCTTATCCAATGTCTCAACCAGATTCTCCTCTTCTTAATAACATCTAAAACTTTGAATTTTCTCCCCCACCATTACTAATACCCTCTCATTCATTTTCCGCTCGACCCAGCTGATTCGCTCCATTCTTCTTCACACCCGCATTTCGAAAGCTTCCAGTCATTTTTCATCATCTTTGTGTAATGTCCGTGTTTCTGACCCATACAATACAATACAATACAACTCAGTTACCACTTTATGCATCTTTTTCTCAACTCTTTATTGAAGGTCTCACAAAATAGTATTTTCTTCCTCCTAAAAGCTTCTTTCACCATTCGTATCCTTGCTTTTATTTCCCTTTCACATTTCATATCAGTACTAATAATACTATCCAGATATCGAAAACTAGTCACGTGTTCTATAAAAGAATTTAGGTTCAATTTAATGTTCCATCCATAAAAACATTTTGTCCTCAACTTCAGAAAGTGCGCCCAATTCCTTTGATCATAGTCTCATGTTTTCATTTTACCCCCGCCCCAAAATAAAAATCCTTTCTAGTGCATTTTGTAAAGATATTGTTTTTTGTATTTTGTTTTTTCAAGGAATAGTAATCGTATTATTTATTTATTTATTTATTTATTCACTTTTTTTTTTAACTTTGATATATTCTGATTTAAAATTTTGTTTCATATGTTAATTATTTTATTGGTGGAGGCTTTTCATATTTTCTTTTTATCTTTTAGCCAAAATGTTGTCAGTGAGGAAAATATGTCCGAAACCAGAGGAGCTGGATACGATAGAGAAAGACGTGAAATGCCCAGCGGAAGGCTGTGGACAAATTTTTGCTAGCACATCCAATTTGACTATGCATGTATTAAGGAAACATCACAAGGCAAAGTTGCATGGGAGCGTTGATGCTGACAATGCGGCCATAGAATATCATTGTCCTGTAGAAAATTGTCTTTACAATGTAAATTCAGAGCGGTACTTCAGTAAAATGAAGTATCTTAAACAGGTAAGAGTTCACTGCTATTATAATGTACTTACCATGATCATGTTAAAAAGAGAGAGAGAGAAACGAAATCTTGTAAGCTTTACGTCCCATGGTTATGCCGGGTAGGCTAAAGAAGACGGTGATGATGAGAAATGAATAAAATAGTGCAATGAATAAAGTGGGAGAAAACGGGAGAATCCCGAGAAAGTCCACACACACGGTGTTTGTCCACAACAATGTTCACTTGGTGTGAATTGGGATCGAACCAAGGACCCTATGCACCAGAGGTAAACGCTCTACAACTGAGCCACCGCGGCTTCAACTTTAAAGACAGACAGAATCCATCAATACAACTGTGTAAATTCAATGTGACATTTTAAAAGGATTTCTAAGGATTTGTCAATTTATGTCTATTTAGATGTGTAATTTTAAGATTAGTGGATTTGTGAGTGTTTGCTGTTGGTTAGTTACCGGAAAAACAGACTATATACACTGAATATACTAAAAGTGGTGTAAGAAGACACAAAGTTTTTATCGCTCAAGGGAACAGTCTTTGAAAGTAGAGTTAGGATAAATATAAGTGCTAAAGAATATATGTACTGTTATTAGTTTTCGAATTTTATGAAATTTTATGGGTTTGGTAAAGAAAAGGTCACGAAAAAGTTATGAAATTTCATTTTGGAATTTTAGTAGATACCCTGTGATTGGATCTAAATAAATTATTTATATAAAAGAGGATATCCGTTTGTGGGTTCGTTATCACGCTATAAAACTATTTTGTAAATCGTAACAATTTCGATTTGTTGATAACTAATCTTTGCCAGCTACATGCTTTAGGGATAACCATTTTGAAAATTCAGTCTTGAAGGTGCGGGGAGGTTTCTAAGTTTCACTACTATCATTACATTGTTTTTGAATTTTTTTTTAAAATTTAATTTTATTTTTTACGACTGGACGCAAGAATATGCAGAAGTCCCAAAAATCCATTGTTAGAACCAACAAGGAAGACATTTCGCACCTGAATGCGTCGAAGATTGTGCGTAAACGTTTGCATTCTTATCTTATCTCAACCAATTACTCTTATCACACATGCTGAAACCGTCGTCAAATGAAGGGGTTTCCTTTCTGCGACAGCGTACAAGATCTGATGCGACAGCGTACAAGATCTGATGAAACCGATGGTTTCAAGGAATCCATTGTGAAATGGAATGACACTTTTTGTGTTACGTCCGACTGCCCTGTAGATCATAAGAAGACAGAAGAATGGAAGACGGGGGAGTCCAAGGGCACGATTTGTCTTGCGCGCTAAATTTTGAGCCTTTTTAAAAGAGAAAGGTCAAGGAAAAAAGAACAAATCATCTCTCTTTTCCGATTGTAATTACAAAATAACTGATTAGTGCGTACTAGGGGGTGGAGGAAGCCAAGTTTTCGAGAATCAGGAAAATAAAGGCAAAACGGTTGACCACATGTGTTTTCAGTTCCTACAAATTATTTGCAACTTATGGGAAGTCTTTAAAATTCCAGAGGAAGTTAACCTTTATGCTATTCCCAAGATTTCCACGTCAAACAGATTGACACGATATAACAATATGCCAAGTGGGCTTTGTGGTGCATAAACACGGAGTTAGTGGGTTTTTCCCGGGCTCTCCTGTTTTCTCCCACTTTATTCATTCCACCATTGCATTCATTTCTCATCACCACCATCTCTAGCCTAGCCGACATAACAGAGGGACGTAAAACTTTTAAGATTTCTTTTCATTTTTATAATATAATAGTAAAGAAAGAAGGCATTCTGTAAATAGTGAATTTTACTACCGGACGAGGTAAGGATGGCCAAAAAATTCGGGAACCCGGATTCCGGAAAATTTATTTTTTGGAATCGGAAATTTCACTTTCCGGATTTCAGAAAAATTCCGTCCGGAAAGTAAAAATTCCGGAATTGGCCATCATAGTGCTAGGCTTTTAACATACATAGTATGGTACCGTAGTTGATATCTTTTAATTTTGCGAACGGAACTTAGGCTTTTCAAATGGAATATTTGAAGTTCACAGCAAAAATGTCTCGCATTGCGAACATAATATAAGCGTAATTAGGGATAGAAGAAAACGTTTATGTCTGTTTTTTCCCCTGGTATTATTTTCTTGCCTACCAGTTAGAATTTATGCAACTCAAAAGACACATGTGATAAAATGTATAACTTTCAGGTAAGAAAAAGATGGTCAGGGAACCAAAACAGTCCAATAATAAGTTGGGTTAGGTAATCTAGCTAGCAGGAAAATGCAATGCCAGTTTGAAAACCGATCAAGGTTTCTACTGCTTCCCAGATTGAACATACACCTACAAGTATTTCATATTGTAAAGGCAATTTTTTAATCTATTACAGAGAAACAAAGGAGATAGTTGAATATGAAAGTTAAAAACGTCCGGTATTTATTTTTCTTTCCTAAGAAAAGAGTTTTTATAGAAAATGATAAAAACTTTCATGTCAAATATTCTGGGGTTTCCTCCATCTCTGTAGTAAAGTGAGTAATCGGAGTAATAATAGGTTCTGAGGATGGAAAGGCCTCGTGCCTGCGAGGAGCATATGTTCAACTTCCCCGAAGTAAACATGTTTTGCTTTGTAGCTCTTGAGAAAGTTTACGTCTCCTTTCTGTTCGATGAGGAAACAGTCACAGAGATTTCGTACCATATGTAACATACATGGCTTTTGGCAAACTTTAAATTGGACACCCAAGGTTTAATTTTATTACAAGATCTTCTTTCTTCCCTGTCTTCACAGAAAAGACAGAAGTGACCTTAATAAGCAACTACCAAACAGATAGGTTCATGTGCCATTAATGAGCTTTCTTCTTGGCCTCTATGTTCTTCAGACATTACGCCTTATACTTTTCCTACGCACCGTACATAGTGGTCTCACAGAAGCTGTTATCAGTCAATCGTGATATGCTATTACGTATATGGCAATAACTTGACTGCAGGTCCGATGTATGTTGAGTGACAAAAGGACTCCATATTCAATAGGTCCGGTATAGAAAAACAACTTTGAAGTAAAACGGAACATTTTTGAGTTTCCAGTTATACCACTTGTATGTGAGAGTCATTAATCACGCGTTATAAGTGAAAAGTATAGCTTTCCTTATTGTGGTTGAGTGTTTCTAACGTTTAATCGGAAAGTTAATCTCTATTAACTAAACTTCAGATTTTTGCATAGTTGCATTTTTTCCCCTTAATGTGATATCTTAGTATGGACCGGGTGTTTCAAATCAACACCGACAACGTTTGGGAGGTGATTCCTGACACCAAGATAAGACAAAAAGTATAGACCAACCTGGGTGCACAAATGCTTCCTTTCAGAGTTAAGGACTGTCGAAAACATGAAAAAGTGAACTTTAAAGGTCCATAGCTCCAAAACTATGGGACTTACTGTAGTCGGGTCAAGACTTCACTTAGGAACCAATATGTGCGCTATCCAAAAATACAGGGAGTTTTTCTACGGGCATATAATCTGAAGTACTCACCAACCACCTCTATAAGAATTGTTGCGTGAGTACCTTAGGATTCTGAAATATGTATTTTTAGATAGCGCACATGTTTGTTCGGCAGCCTATAACTCCGAAAGGAAGCATTTGTTCACCCAGGTTAGTCTATACTTTTTGTCTTATCTTGGTGTTAGGAATACCTCCCAAACGTTGTCGGCGTTGTTTTGAAGCAGCCTGTATATATATATATATCTTACAGTTTCTTTGCAGATAAAATAACAAAGTTTTACAGTGCATATAATGCATGTTTGGGAAGTTAGTGCATATCTCTACCATCCCTGCATATAAACGCGTAGATCGTAGAGTTATTAGGTTTTTTATTTTCTAAGTTTCATTCACTAAATTTATTTCCTTCAAAGTAGAATTTTGACTTCAGAAGTGGTCACTGATTTGGTTTGGAAGTTTAAATTAGTTCTTTATTAACATCTTAAGGAACTAATCTGACGCATGATTACAATTATTCATTTAGAATAATCATGTGATATATGTCTGTCATAGTAAAATTTTCAGTGAAACTCCCATCTTCCTCAGTGACTTTCTTAAAACATCGATAGTAACTAACTGATTCGTACTAGCTTTGCTATCTTGAATACAAATCGCTGAGCAAAGCAACGTTTATTTAAAAATACAAATCGCTGAGCAAATTCAAATTGAAATACAAATTCAATATATTTGTATTGAAATATTGAAATACAAATTCAGTACATTTGTATTGAAATACAAATTCATTTGTATTGAAATACAAATTGCTGAGCAAATACAAATCGCTGAGTAAAGACAAATCGCCCAGCAAATACAAATCGCTGAGCAAAGCAACGTTTCTTTAAAAATAATAAATATGTTCAGTTAGTTGGCGAAACTGTCGCACATTTATTATTTCATAAGCGTTGCTTTGCTCAGCGATTTGTATTTTTAGTGTTAGTTATCGATAGTAAATTTATCACATCACATAGCATCCGTCGTTGAGGTACTGAAGTATCAATACAAAAACGTTACTTCTATAATAAAAATATGTGCAGATAACCCGATATTATCAGCAGCGAGTTTTTGTACATATTTTTAATAAAGAAGAAACGTTTTCTTTTGATAATTTTTACTTCAACGATGTGTGGCTGTCATGTGATAAATTTGTTATTGATGTTTTAAGAAAGAGCCCCTGAGAAAGATGAGAGTTTCCATTGAAAATTTCGGCATTTACTATATGACATACGTATACCAAGATTAGTCCAATATTGGTTCTTTATTAATTGAAATATTTTCGTGGAATTTCAGGAGTTACGTGAAAAGAGGAAAGGGTGCATGAATCACATGTTAAGTCCAAACAAAATATGTTACCTGTTTGTCGGCGATCATGACTCATATCAACACCATGAACATTCTGTTAGTTAATCAATGAAACCAGTCGACAAAATGTTTTTGTTGTATATACGTTGTTTTTGATCCAAAAGAGGAGTCTTACAAGTCATTTGTTATCAAGTAACGGACTGTTTGCGAAGAAACATTATCAAATGGTGAAAAAAACATATTCTGTAAAGCCTGTTTAAAGAAGTACAACATATACTCAGGAACATGACATGATACCCTTCCCTTCCTGTTTTTATTTTTTTTAACAGGCTTTTTTTTTTAAAAAAAGCTCTTAATTCGACCCGAGTAAATATAGGTTCCTGAAAACTACAGGTGAAAAGTTGATAGTTTGCCCGCTAGATGGCTCTGAAATGTTTGCCAATAAGGGAGAACAAGGAAAACACAGAGACAGTGTTGATGCCACTTAATGGAACACAGAATGGCAGTACAACAGTGAAGTGCTAACCGTTGGCCTAGAAATAGACACAGATAAGGCGAAGCATGCATCTGGCGCGTGGGGTCCCTGGTTCGATCCTAGCTCGCGCCAAGTGGGCTTTGAGGTGGACAAACACCGTGTGCGTGGATTTTCTCGGGGTTCTTCCGTTTCTTCCCACTTTCTTCATTCAACCATTTCATTCATTTCTTATCATCACCGTCTCCTTTAGCCTATACGGCATAAGGCGACGCATGGAGTCTCACATACGGGCATTTTTCTATTGTGTGTGAACACCGCTTGAATACGTTCATGTAAGGTGTCTTGTATACAATGGATTTCACATGTCCCCACAAATAATAGTGGAGAGCTTCAAGTTAGGAAAGCCGGCTGATACGCAACTGGGGCGACGTCCAGTCTATCTTTTGCGGAAGTTAACATCCAGAACAGCACGTGCCTCTCTAAAGAAATGGGCAGAAGCCCCATCCTGTACATACTATACGGGCCCCTCGTCTTCAATGGAATATCATCCAGCAGCATAGAGAGAACGTTCTCCAAGAAATGGCTATACTTCCGTCTACTTAGCCGCGTTGGTAGTACATATGGTCATAAGCTCTGACGCGAAGAAAATGGTGGGGTGGGGGGCTCTGGGTTGCCCTAAGAGACGAGACGAAACAGAGGTCTTCCAGTAGAAGCAAATGCAAATTCAAGACGAGAAATCACTTTCAGGACACTGGCGAGACGAGATAGCCTCAACTGTTGTCTTTTAAGTGTTGAGGAAATAAAGTATCAGCCAAGTGTTTTTGTAATTGCGCGATTCAGTTGCTATAACTCTGAGAGTTTCTGTGTATATTTGTTGATTTAGGAGAACGTGTGTTGTGTGTAGATTTGGACCAGAAATGCTCTTGTAGTAAAGAAGAATAATTAAGTATGTAAGTTTTATGTTATAGGTGATTGGTTCGTTCCACATAATACGTTATTGAATTATGTTTAAATTACTTTTGATTAGAGTTAAGTAAAGTAAATTAACAGCAAGATTGAGCTGGCTAGCTCTTCTATCATTTGTCTCATTAACAGAACGTTTTAATTGATTGCATTCTGTGAAACAACACTTGGCGCAGTTTAAATGTGAATTCACATTTCCAAATAATAGAAGTGAAGAATTTCAGTAAGAGAAGAAGTAATATGGCTTCGTTTTCTTCACTACAGCTTTTTAATGTAGATGTTGATAAAGAAGCACAGTCGTAATTGCAATGTTGCCAACAAATGTACATATCAACGCTCTTGCCGTAACAGAAAAGGGAACTTGTTTTGTCAATGATAGGGATAAAAGCTTATGAAAATCTAAGCCCTAGATATGTGTTATGTGCACTAGATATGTCCTATGATAAAAAGTTCGAACAGATAAAAAAGTTGATGATCGCACATTTCGATGCGATTATAAATGAAATTACGGAAAGGTTACGTTTCCACAATATTAAAAAAGACCATGATACAGTTCGTGTTAACCCTAAAAGAAACAAGCTCTTATTTCAATTGTAGAGTTCGTTTGGAACATACTATGACCAATTTATTAAACGTGCGCTGAATCCCTGTTTTGGTACGTGAATTCCCATTTAGTAACAATTTAATAGCATCTGTGTACTATTAAAAAAAAGAAAAAGAAAATTCTGAGATTATTCGTTTCTTGGTATTTGGGAAATCGTCAGATAAAAACAGTGACTTTCTAAACCATGAATTTTTTTGCAGAAACAAAGAAGAAAATGAATCATAAAATCAAGAACTCTAACAAAGCAAAAAGTCTAACCAAGAACAGCAAAAAGTGTTTCAAAAAATAAAATCAACCAGTGAGATTCGAACCGGTTCAAAAGTATTGAATCCTAACACAAAAAAGCAACGCGCACAGTTATCGAAACAACTGCTCAATTTTCCAGCTGTATTGATACTGAGGAGTTCCTTAATGATCTTCCTTGGTTCTTTTTACTTTTATTTATTTATTTATTTATTTATTTATTTTTTGAAAACTAGCTTGTGTGTTTTTTTTTCTTTAACTACAACAAAGCTTTCTACAAGGTACTGTTTTGTTCTGAAAGTAACATTGCATTAAGCAACAAAATAAGAACTGTATATTTGAAATAGCAAATAGTTAGGTGTGCTGGGAATATTTGATTACTTCCACTTTTTTCCCTTCGAATGCGTTGTTCTCAAACTGAGTATTTTAAAAAAAGTTTATAAAAACTGTAGCCTAAAGATCTGAACATAAGATGAAGATTCAAAAGTAAAATAAATCTTCAGCTCAATAAAATGGTGATCTTGAACTCCGTTTAAGCATCTTATTAATTTATTCATAAGCTCTATTATACACATCCGCGTCACTCTTCAATCAGACAAGAGAAAAGTTTATGACGTCTATACTTAAGTCTGGGGTCACAGCGACTGTTAATGGGAATTGTATGTTACAATGAAACTAATATCTCTAGGGCAGTTGCACACTTGCCGTGTAATTTAGGGATTTATAGCTCATTCCAAAAGAAAACAAAGTACAAATAATGAGAAGATATGTACGAGGGGGATCAAAAAGTAATGCCTCCTGTGTAGCAAAAAATGTATTAATAAACATAGAACAAGACAAGCTATTGCAGAGCATATCCAGAACTGTCCTCTACAGAATCCTACCCTTCAACATAGTCTCTATGTATTTGATCTCATTTACGTTATGTTTGAACCCAGGCGTCAAAACCTTTTTGAAAAAATTCAGGAGGTTGCTGTGTATCCTAAAAGACTGTTGCCATAATCTTCTGGGTTGATCTGGAAGACTTGAATTTCTTGGGACGGGGAGAATCACTGTGGCGCCATTCCTTGGATTGCACCTTGCTCTCAGGGTCATACAGGTATGCCCACGTCTAATCTCCAGTGACCACATTTTGGAAGAAGTGTTGATTTTCAACTACAAATGCGTCCAGGACCTCTTGACAAATGTCCACTCGCCTCCTCCGATTATCAACAGTCAATTGCTTAGGTACCCACTTAGCACACACTTTGTGATATCCCAAGTCAGCAATTATTCCTTGGGCAGAGCCATACGAGATGTTCAAAGCATCAGCAATAATCTGAACTGTAATGCGCGTGTCTCCTCGAATCAATTCCTCAGCACGTTCTCCATTTGCATCTGTGATCGATGTTGTCGGCCGTCCGTTTCTTGGTTTATCAGCGATTAATGTTTCTTCGTTGCTAACTTCTTCATCCAGCGCCGTACATTGCTAATGTCCATTACCGCATCCTCATATACATTCTTCAAGCGCATATGGATTCTCTTAGGCGGACAAACTTCTTTCGCCAAAAATTCGATGACGACTCTTTCTTTCAGCTTCAGATCCATGGTTCTAATAACTCAATCTGAAAAAGGAAAGACTACATTAGTGGAGGAAGGTTACCTGTATAACGTGATGCACAAATAAGTCAGTAGCTGTAATAGAAAAAAAAATATAATGAGGGAGGCATTACTTTTTGATCTTTCCTCGTATTACATGTGTGCATGATGAATTTTAGGAGTGGCAGTTTAGGACTACTTAGAATTCTGGGCTTTCGGCATCTATGGCCGTGTTAGCCCGTCACGGGTGAGGGATGACGTCTCATGGCGATCATACTATCCGAGGACGTGTATGTTAGGTACCTTCCCGGTATTTGCCTGATGTGAATGAGGAAAACTCAGGAAAAACTCACTCAGCATAGCTGGCCTGAAAAAGCTTTTACACACTTTTTCGATCGAGTATCTCCACCAGGAACCAAACCAGGGACCACTCGCACCAAAGTACGCTACGTGGGGCCACATGACAGTTTAGGCTTCATCAAATACAAAGAGAAGTAAATGCATAGATGTTGACAATTAATCTGGAGACATTAATTCTGTGCTTTTGTTATTGAATGTTTCAATAAAATCGACTACTAGGTTTTTTTTTTGTTTATTTACTCAAGTATAGCGTTTGGTTTCAGCGCCGAGGCTATTTGAGATGTGCACTTAACGGTTTAAGGTGGAATACAAACCCCCGTAATGCATTCAATTTTTTTAATACCCTCCCACCGGGAATCTTAGCCGGGACCAGAGTTTGCACTTATTTCGTCATAACGAGTGGATACGTACCTAATTAATAAAGACAATAAAGATACTTTTTCTGTTGCTTATAACTGATTTAATCTATATTAAAGATAATTAATCTAAACTTACATTTTGAACGTAGCAATGAGTTTGGCAAATAGCATTGTTTTAGTTTTTTTTTTTTTAAAAAAAAGAAAAACTACGAATAGCGTCTTGGGGAGTTAAAAATCAAATCCTCAGTTTTACGTCCCACGTTTATGTCCTTTAGGCTAAGATGATTAAGGTAAATGAATGATGATGGAATAAATGGTGGAATGAGAAGGTTGGAGGAAATAGGAGTATCCAGAGAAACCCCACTGACACGATGTTGTCCACCACAAACTAACTTAGCCGGAAATCGAACTAAGGACCCCATGCACCAGAGGTAAGCGCTCTACCACTGAGCCCCTGTGCCCTCCTTGGGAGTTTAGTATTCAGGATTACCGTGAATGCTGAGTGGAAGAACCGCTCTGAATAATAGTTACAGAATGTGACACAGTAGCATACATTTCAGCTAAGGAAAGTGAAATCTTTAAGTTCTACGTCCCACGGTTATGCCGGTTAGGCTAAAGGAGACGATGGTGATGAGAAATGAATGAAATAGTGGAATGAAGAAACTGGGAGGAAACGGGAGAACCTCGAGAAAACCCATGCGCACAGTGTTTGTCCACCACAAAGTTTACTTGACCCAAGCTGGCATCGAACGAAGGACCCAATGCACCAGAGGTGAACGCTCTTCCACTGAACCACCGCGGCCCCCTTTCTGCTAAAGAGCAGCGATAATTTTAAGCTAGGTACAAAATAAAGGTTGTTCATTTGAGACTAAGCACTAGAGAAAATTACGAATACTATGCGTACAAATTTTAATAATAATTTTTTTTCTCTTTCTTGTAAATATATTCAGAAATATTTTCTTTCTTTTTTCCAGCATTATCTGAAAGTCCATGCGGACAAGAAATTTCATTGTGCAAGTTGTAAAAAAGGCTTCTCCACTGAAGCTGCGCTGAATCAACACGTGCGAATGTGTGGAGTGGACTTTGAATGCTCCTGTGGGTGCAAGTATTCATCCTACGAAGCACTACTTACTCATGCTAAACGACAACAACATAGCTTCGATGAGAAGTACAGGTTGTACTCCAAGTAAGTGAATCTAAAAACAAGCTCTGTTTATAGAATTTTTTTGTCATCGCTTGTAGTTGCCAGCCATATGCGTGAAGTAAGAATGAGGTTTAAAGGATGGGAGAGTAGGGTCCGGAAACTTTGCTACCAATTTGTAAAAGAGTACGTTTTGCCACAAGTTTTGCATTTAACCTGATAGTTACTATTCAAGCTAGTGCCTTTATTTATTTATTTATTTATTATTATTATTATTATTATTATTATTATTATTATTATTATTATTATTATTATTATTATTATTATTATTATTATTTGTATATACAGGGTGATTCAGGAGGAATGTCACATAATTTGTAAGGTGATTCACAATGTGAAAGTAAACCGGAAAAGTCCTATGAAAATATGTCCGATTTTCGATCGTTATGGAACTGTGCGGGTTGAAGACTACACACATCCATGAATGATTATGAAGACAAGTGTGAATATTACTTACCGAAATGCTGTGTAGGCGCTGTGATGGGCAGAATAATGGTGAGACAGATGACTGATCCATCCTACAAGAGATGTGAGGGTACTCCAACAGATAGCAGCACGATGTCGTCACACCAAGGCAACAGCTGCAAGCGCACCGTGTGCAATCGTGGGTTGGATTAGTGAGCAGTCGTGAGGCCGTGTGCTTGTCGTGCTTGAGTGTTGCACCGATTCACTGTACCAGACAAGTATCCCAGTATCTGAATACCGGTAACACATTTCCTCAACGGTGAATTGGTCGTGGCGAACCCATTAACTGGCCTTCCACATCACCCATCCTAACTCCATTAGACTTCTATTTATGGAGCTGGTTAAAGGAGGATGTGTACGCTATGAAGGTGGATACATATGAAGAACTTATCGCTCGCATCACCGACGCTGTTGCCCGCATTAAAGCCCACCCAGATGGTGTTCGATGTGCAACACAACACACACTCTAAAGCGTTGACAAGTGCATTGAGATGGGTGGGGGACCTTTTGAACACTTGTTGTACGATGGATCAGTCATCTGTCCCACCATTATTCTGTCTACCACAGCGCTTACACAGCATTTCAGTAGTAATATTAACACCTCTCTTCATAATCATTCATGGATGTGTGTAGTCTTCAACCCGCTCAGTTCTGTAACGATTGAAAATCGGACACATATTCATAGGACTTTTTCGGTTTATTTTCACATGTAGAATCACCTCACAAACTATGTGATATTCCTCCTGAATCACCCTGTATGTATGAATGGATCGATACGTAGTTACTTACATATAGTAACAGACACGGTTTTAATACTATTTAAAAGGTATCAGTATGAACTTCCCTTGTTCAGCATCGTTAAGAGATTTCCTGTACAGTTTCACACAATTATACCGAGCTTTGTCAACAGATTAAGTCATTCACTTGAAAATCTAATCACTTTATGAAAACATTTTGCTCTTTAGATGCAGGGATTCTAAAATTGGAAATTGAACTCTTGATACACTTGTTTCCGTAGAAAAATGTCTTCAAGAGATTTCTTAATGGAGATACAACGATTTTTCTGTAAATGAGAACTATATTTGAGTCTAACTTGAGCATTTCGGCTTCATTTTTTAAAGATGATTTGACATTGATTTCTAGCGTATAAACTAATTCGCTATAACCTAGTGTCGAGTATATAGAATTACTAATTTTTCCTTTAATTTTTGCATAATTGCTTAGTGGTATGTGTAAATTTATGACAAACAAGATAGCCGTAGTACTAAAAAGGACAATGCCTTGCTAATTATTATTATTATTTACCTGAAGCATCTAATAAATCCATTTCAAATTCTTTCATCGAGTCTAAAGCGATGATGATGAAATGAGTTAGACTTCGGAACTGTTTGCGGAAATACATTTCAGTCGATGTTTCATGTCAGAGAAATACCGATTCTTTTAAAATACGTCCATACTATCACATCTTGAACAAGTAGCCTATTTGCTTAGACCTCTTATGTAAAGTTAAAGGAGGGGCCGCGGTGGCTTAGTGGTAGAGCGTTCACCTCTGGTGCCTGGGGTCCCTGATATGATCCCAGCTTGCGCCACGCGCCAAATGAACTTTGTGGTGGACAAACACGGTGTGCATCGGTTTCCTCGGAGTTCTCCCGTTTCCTCCCACTTTCTTCATTCCACCATTTTCATTCATTTCTCATCATCACCGTCTCCTTTAGCCTAGCCGGCATAACCGTGGGACATAAAATTGAAAGATTTCATTTTTTTCCCCTTCGCCGCTGTGGGTTTGCTTTGAGTTCTGTAGGCCGTGATCACCTTGGACAATGTCTCTCGTGACACTCCCAATTTACTTGCCATTTCCTTCACCTGCGCATCACGTAGCAGATCGTCAACGATTTGCTCGTTTTGGAAATCCGGGAGATCCCCTATTTGACACTATCACCGTCTATTTAGTTCATTGCACGCTGTCGTTCTATTTCTCCTCACATAGTACGTAGTTTGTCGTTACACACGCCACCAACAGTCCGGCACTGCAGTAGCCCCCTGACCGTGGCCAAACCAGTCATCTTAACGTGTTCCCATTAAATTGTTAAGTATTTATATTCTAAAGACATCCCTCTAGATAGACTGGCAGAATTCGTAGACTGCTTCTGGGAATTGGCGATACTTAATTTAGATATAAGTTTCTCGAACGGTTTGAGATATTCTCGTTGCGTTTCTCAGCTATTTGTTTTAATGTGTAGCTTGTTTATAATGCAGTGATGAACGAAGAAGGTAGAACTAACAGCCATTGAAAATACCAAGAATTACAAACTGCTTCTGTGTGCATACGTTTCATTGCAACATAAGAGAGAAAGACTGTCTTAGTAAAATGTTGACCAGAAAGACAAATTTGAAAGACAAAGCTTTGCCACGGTTCCGAAGATATTACAAAACAGCAAGCGAAGTTCTATTTTGATTTGTGCTTACGTCATAATGTGCATTCATTATAGGATTCTCTTTGCTAGTTCCAGTAGACCCCAGACTCGCGTGCTCTGTCTAAAATTTGGTGGCAAAACATCCTACTTCACAAAATTGTCAGCCGTATTGAATGAATGTATAGGTACTTGAAGCCGTCGTTCCGCCATATTTGACGTTACTTAGCAAATTTCTTTATGCTATGTCTACACGAGGATAAGTTTCCGATGCGTTACTCCCCGAAGCGACTTAGGTGGCTAATCGGTAATTTTACTTTCGCCAGTTATAAGTCATACTGTGAGCCAGTCAGGGTTTTGAAGTTTTTTTTCCCTTCCATTTCCTGCGCCGGAAGGGTAGAATCAGAATGACCTGCTTCAGTTCGTTTCTTATGAAAAGACATGAAGGTCTTGCTAAAATCCCCTTGCCTGGCAACACGTCTTTCCTTTTTTTTTTCTTCCTTTAGATATCTTTTACTGATTCCGAAACAGCAGGCGGTCTATTGTTCCGAAATGCATTAAATACGCTCGAGCCGACGTATTCTGTACGTTTTTGTTGCTTTCGCGTTTTTAGTGCATTGTGATTAGCCATCCACATTTAAATACATGGTCAACGTATTCCAAGCGTACGCATGCGCCATAAAAACGCGCTGCGAACGCAACGCATAGCCATGTACTTAGTATTTCTTTTCTCCTCCACGTTCCCTTTAATGTAGCGTTAAAGTGCTTAGACGTATTTTTTTATTTATTCGTGTTTTGTGATAAGTACAAAGTTGTTTCTTATATGTTCACTTGAGATGCGTATACATACAAGGAAAGGATTGAATATTATCCCTGATTCGATCCCAGATCCCGCCAAATGGTCTTTTTAGTGGATAAACACCGTGTGCGTGGGTTTCAGGATTCTCCCGCTTTTTCCCACTTTCGTCGTTCCAGCATTATCATATCTGTGATAATGACAATCACCTTCAGTCTCTGTTCATAATCGCGGTGGCTCAGTGGTAGAGCGTTCACCTCTGGTGCATGGGGTCCCGGGTTCAAACCCAGCTCCCGCCAAGTGAACTTTGTGGTGGACAAACACCGTGTGCGTGGGTTTTCTCGGGGTTCTCCCGTTTCCTCCCATTTTCTTCATTCCACCATTTCATTCATTTCTCATCATCACCGTCTCCTTTAGCCTAGCCGGCGTAACCGTGGGACGTAAAACTCAAAAATTTCATTTTTCTGTTCATAATTGTAAGACATGAAAGTTTTTTAAAAAAAAACAAATATTGAAAAAACTGAAATTAATTTAACGTCGTACGTGTTTGTTGTTTAGGCTAGAGACATAATAAATGAGAGGGAGTAAAATACAATAGTGTTGGAATGAGAATGTAGAAGGAAACAGGAGAACGCCGAGAAAATCCACGGACACTATATTGTTCACTACAAAACTCTCATGGCTGTGGATCGAACCAAGGGTCCCTCACGCCAGAGATGAGCACTTTACCACTGAGCACTTTACCACTGAGCCATAGTGGTTCAATTTGCATCAGGATGACGCACGAACTCAAGCTGAGTGACTTCGAAAAGAACGTCATCATTGGATATCATATGCCTTTTGTCAGTACGGAACAACACAGCCGAATCGGGCTACCCAAAGTCTACATTTGTGCCATAATAACGATGTGGACACACACACATGTAAGTATCACCAGTATCGCAAAATGGCTCGGACATCCCATGAATTTAGTGTTGCAAGAATATATTTAACCTCTATTCTATTTCATTTTAACTATTTTCGATGAAATAACTGAAAAAATCTCACCGATGGACTGGCTGTAACTGTAACTTCGATCTCTCGCCAGGCGGTTACTATTTCACAGATACAGATGTCTAGTATTCTTTGTCGCCAGTTCAGTGGTCAGATTATTCTGTTATTTTACCGTTAATGTGGGATTCTAACACCCACACACACACCCATATATATATATATATATATATATATATATTTTTTTTTTTTTTTTTAGGCTCAGGCCCGTCTTTCAGAACCGGTATCTGAAAATTAAAACCGGCACGGGTTATCATCATTGCCTTTTATTTCTTTAATTTATTTTGTTTTGCATTTTGAAATAGGTGAAAAGGGATTTGAATTAGGGAGGAAAAGGAAACCACAAACAAGAAACAAGAGACAAGAAAACGAAACAAAAAACGAAACAAAACAAAGAATGAACAAAGAATAAACTATGCAAAAACTCAACTATTGACTGTTGTAATTTCCAAAGTGCTACAACCATTGAGCTTGACCCTAACATATTCTAATATTAAGCTATGCAATACTCAACTATCTACTAATACTATTTCCAGGATATTTGACCATTGATCTTGACACTAACATGTTCTGATACTAAATTGTTTGCTAATCAAATCAAGATTATCTAAACTCTTTCTGATCTGCGTTGTCATTTCCTACCTCTGTTTGGTATTTTTATTTATTTGATTTTGATCTTGTTAGTATTTAGTTAGTTACTTCTAACTGTTTAGCTACTTCTATTTTTGGTATATTTATGTCTGTACGTAATATTAGTATTATTATTATTATTACCATTCTTCTTCTTCTTCTTATTATTATTATTATTGGAGTTATTTAAACTTTGTTTCTTTACTTAGCTTGGTTGAGTCCATATTTATTAACTATGATTATTATGTTGTTTTTTTTAAATATGCTTTATTTATTTATTCTATTTCTTTTTAATTTAATTTAATTTATTTTATTTTTGAATTTAATGTTTATTTAGTGTTTATTTTTTACTATGTTATTTCATTTACTTTGATGGACTTCTTCTATCTTCAGGTTTCCCCTGTATGAGCTTGGTTTTCACCTGCTATTTTAAGTTTTTCTCCTGTGATCATATTTAATTCTTTCACTAATTATACACTGGTTTTTCCCTGTATATTTTGCCCGTTTCACACACTAAAAGCACTAAGAACACTAAGTTGACACATAAACCGCATTCACCAACACACACTAAGCCACACTAGTCTTCACTAATCCATACCGCATTCCTCTTAATAGTCCCTTGAGTCTTCGTTTATTGAATGTTCTCGTGGTTGCAATAGATTTCCTCCCAATAACACAGGTTTGAGGTCCAGGGCCCACTCAGAGTACTTAGTGTGGATCCTGGTCCGAGGTATCCTTCCACCTGTGCCGATATAGGGATCAATCTCCATTAACATACCGTTATTGAGTCATTCACGAAGTAAACTTGTCTCCTATGGGGACATAGTCACAGCCAACACGGACACACAGATGGACCTGCCACCCGAAGGAAAGACACTTCCAAAAACACACTCTAGTGCGTCCGGAGTTCCGTTCCAAGTCACCTATGCCTGGAGACGCACTAGCACAACCACACTCGTCCTCCCCGGCAGATACGGAGTTCCAGTATCTTCCACGAGACGTTCTGAGGTCTCCGGTCCTGAGGAGAAACTGGATTCCATTCATCCTTCCACATTCATTCTGCTCTTGTTTTTCTTATGTTTTTCTCTATAGAATTGTTCTTTTTTTAGTTTCGAGTAAAGGTCTGTTATTTTCTTCAGGATATTGTAATCTTTCTCGCTTCTCATTATATCAGCTATCGTCTTCTGTCTTATGTCCACTCTTTCCTTAAATAACTCTTCGAGAAAGGGGCACCAGAGTATATGATGCTCTGGTGTCCCCGTTTCACCACATTCACAAATTGAATTGTCTTTGACCTGTATTTTTTGTAGGTAGGTTTCATATGGACCATGTCCCGTTAGAAAATGAATGAGTCCTGGGGCTGGGTCAAGAAACTTTATTTGTTCTCTGATTTCTACCGTTGGTATAATATTTCTAAGTCTTTGTGACTTAGCAGAGTGCGTCCATTCAATATTCCACATTTTTTTGATTCTTTCTTCAATCTCTTGGGCGCTTTCAAAAACATCACCCAACAGTGCCCTTACCTCTTCTCTATTATTCCTTTTCGTCCAATAATTTGCCGCTCTCTGTACTGCTATTAAGTTCAAAGGCTTGACATCAAGTAACAAACACAGGGCATTGTTGGGGGTGGTGCTATATGCACCACTTAATCTCATCAGAAGGTTTCTTTGTGGTCTGATAAAGTTTTCTTTTATTCTCTTGTTTTGAAGCAGTCTGTGCACCCATATGCTAGATCCGTAAGTCATTGTAGCACATAGCAGGGTTTCGTGATACAATTTTAATATTTTGTTAGGCAATTTATATTTATTTTTACCTAGGGTTATCAATTTATTTGTCACCTTATTTCCTCTCGTAACGGTTTCTTGAATGTGTTTACCATAGTTCAGGTTTTCATCGATTGTTACCCCTAGGTATCTAAATTCTTTAACTCTGTCTATTTTATGATTGCCTAGTTTTATTTGTGGGCCTCTATTCAATTTTCTACCGAAAAGCATGTATTTTGTTTTTTTGACTGATAATTTTAGTTTATTTTCTTGACACCAATTGTTTAGGTCTTCAACTATTGCATTTGTTTTCATTTCTATTTCTCTTCTTGAATTGGCTGATAATATTATCGCAATATCATCTGCAAAGGCTATTATTTTGTCTATTAGATTGTTAGCATTTAATTTTTCTAGGCAGGGTTGTATCAAAATGTCCCACATTAAGGGTCCTAATATTGAGCCCTGTGGGCAGCCTTTTTCATTACGAATTTGCAACTCCTCTTGCTCCATTTGTACTGAGATCCATCTGTTCCGAAAATATCAAATAGGTTGGCATTTCTAGTTTAATTAATTTATCGACCAATGATGGGACCCATAGGTTGTCAAATGCTCCCTCTATGTCTACGTAGAGCGACAGGACATATTTACTTTCTGAATTACTCATTCGAATTTGTTCTATGTACTTATTCAGAGCGTCTTCTGTTGATCTGCCCGCTCTGAAGCCAAACTGTAGCGTATCTTCACTCATATTCCTATGTTTGTTAATCCTATTTGCTATAATCTTTTCGTATATTTTACTTATGTTTTTTAGCAGGCAAATTGGGCGATATGAGCTTACATTAGTTGGGTCCCTGTCTTCGTTTTTTAGCAGGATTATTAATTTTGACATTTTCCATGAGTCCGGAAATTCTTGCCGTTGTAGTAGTACATTGCAAAGTCTTGTCAGGTACGGGGTCCATATTTCTCTATTTTTCGTGAAGACTTCATTTGGTATTTCATCCAATCCTGGTGATTTTCCTGTTTTTAGTTTCTTAATGATGTTTTCGATTTCTTCATTTGTTGCCATGTCTTCCTTATTTACCGGTTCTACTTGTGTCGGCTCTTCGAATTTTCTTCTTATTCGTTTCTGATCTTCTGTTTCATCTTCCATTATATCCTTCGGGAAAAACTTTCGTGTTAAATTTTCAATGGTTTCCTTTCTAGTTACTGTATAAGATCCGTCATTTTTTCTTAACGTGCAAAGTGTTAAGGGGTTTATTTTCTTCATTATTAATTTGTATGGAAATCCCCACTGATCAAGCTGTATGTTTTTGGTTAGGAATAGTTCCCAGCTTCTTTTCTTTGCTTCTATGATTTCTGTTTCATACTCTTCTTTGGCATTCCTATAAGCTAAGAGTCTTCTTTCTTTCAAATTTGGAATTGCTGTGGCTTGGTAACTTTTTCTTTTTGCTCGCACGATTTTTCTTAATCTTTCCAGTTTAGGTGACCAAAAATCGCCATATCCTACTCTCTGCGTGGTTTTAGGAGTGGATGCCTCTATTGCCAATTTAGTAGCCTGTTCAATTTTTTGTACTAATTCGTCACTGCTTTTGTCTATGTCCAATTGTGGTAAGGTAAGCTTCTTTTTAAAATTTTCCCAATTTATCTTTTTAATGTTTAACCTTTCTTTATTCTTACTTGGTGTATTTAGTTCCATGTTAAATGTTATTATTTCGTGATCGCTTGTTGTTTCTCGATCCCATGTATGCCAATCTGTAATGTTATCAACTAAATTTGGTGTACAGAGTGTTATATCAATATAAGATTCTCCTCGGGAGCCCACAAACGTTGGTTTGTTTCCAGTATTTACGATTACTAATCCATTCTGGGCTATGAAATCTTCCATAATTTCTCCTCTTGTATCTGTAGAGGGTGATCCCCAAGCAGTACTCTTAGCATTCGAGTCTAGAACAAACAATATTTTCTTTTCAGGATTCTGCCAAATGACTTGTTGAAGTTTACCTATAAATATTTCAATGTCTTTGCTATACTGGAAATATGAATTGACTATCCAAAAGGTGAATCATCAGAATATATATATATATATATATATATATATATATATATATATGGTGGTCTAAAAATGGCGCCCACGAACAGCTGAACGCTATTCTTCAGGTCAAAATAAAGCGAAAATCCTATATGATCTATATAAAGGCATACCCTCCAGGGCTCCATCAGCCGCTAGAGAGAATGGAAATTCCATTATGTGGCAACATTGTAGATTAACATGGAAAAATTAGCATTTCTGTACGAATCCTTCAAGCACTTACATCGATTGTTATTCTAATAAGTAATGGTAGTGTCAACGCATATTGACTTGAATTTCCATGTGGAAAGAATCGAAGTAACTATTTGATAGATTGGTAGATCTTCTCTGTAGTTCTTTATCTGCGACGTTGTCACAGTGCAACTCGCGTCTCCAGACGAGGATCCGAAAGATATACAATGTTAAATATTTTTCGCTTTATTTTGACTTGTAAAATAGTGCTTTACAGTTTTATATATATATATATAAAACTACATGAGCTGACATAAATTATTGAGCACTTCCTGTAGGGCTACAATGATTAAATTTTGCATGATAGTGTCTTTCCGGAACTAACTGACAGAAAAATTGCCATAAGTGAATATTTTTAAATTTTAGGGGGTCTAAAGAGGGGATGAAGAATTTCCCCATGTTATTTAAATGGGCCTTTTTCTGGACTTATGACCTCATGTTTTAGGTACTTAGAATTGGAATAAAAACTTGAAATTCGGTATGCTTGTACGTTTTCGTTAGCGTTACCTAAGTGAATCATCAGAAATAAAAATTTCCAACCATAGAGTGGTTTTATGGGGAAATAAGGGACGTCTTCTACACCCCAAAATGTTTAGGTGCTTCCGGCAGGATTAGAATCATAAAATTTGGCATGATTCTAGCCTTCCAGGACTAACCAACAGGAAAATTGCCAAAAGTGAATATTTTTAATTGATTAGGGGTCTAAAGGGGAATGAAGAAATACCCATGCTATTTAAATGGACGTTTTCTTGGGATACAAAATCTTATCTTTTAGATAGTTGAAATAGGAAAAGAAACGATAGAATTATGGGTTCAAGAGGTGCGAGGCCGTAGACCCAGCAAAGACTGTGTGTGGGGGCGAAGCCCTCGGATGGGCAAATTCAGGAAATATGAAGAGTAAGTTCACGAAATTCACTGTTGATGCAAAGGCCGATAGATAAGAAATGCGATGCCGTAGGCCGAGCAAACTCGGGGGTCTGGGGGCGGAGCCTCCAGCTAGCCAAAGGCTAGTGTATATATATATATATATATATATATATATATATATACTAGCTGAACCTGCGCTCTCTACACAGCGCATCATTCGCATATGAGCATAAATCTCCTTATCATTCCTTACAGCATCTGTACATGTTACAGACACAAGTGAAAGACGTATTGATTAAAAAAAAGCCAAGGGGTATCATAAAGGGGAGACTATTTTCGATTGTTTTTTCTCAATATCTCGCATCGTTTGCAAGATTTGAGCCAGCTTCCGGTTGGAGTTTCTAATTCATGTATGACCAGTGTTTTATTTCTTCTTGCATGCAGTATGTAATAAGCAAATACATTACATACACAATTAATTATAATGTCAATTATATATGGTGTTCATTGGGCTAAATACTTTCCTCCCAAAACAAAAGGTTCATCTTAGACTGGAGAAGTTCTTATCCTTCCTTTTCCATTATTATTTGGCCACGAAACAAACGACTGAGACATATACAACCACTATATACAACAGTGTGGTGTTGGAATGTATAATGCTTAGGATGTGATGCTTTATTTTTATTTTATTTATTTTTTTTTTTTAAATTTCAACACTTCCAATGTACCCGTAAAAATGTAATAAAGAAATAGTGTCCATGTTTTTTAAATATTCAATTAGAACTGGACAATCTACATAAAATTTGCAATCGATCAGTGAAAACGTCATCTTTCTAGAGCCTGTAGTTTCCGAGATCTCATTGTCGAAAGGATTGGCCACATACATATACGCCTAGTCTAAAAGAGCTCCAAAGATGGCAGCACAGTTCATTTGCATTTATTTCGCAGAAGGCTTATTAAGGGCAAAGGCCTTCGACCAATAATTTAAAAGGATAAACATTTTCTGAAAAATATTTCTTTAGGTAATTTATTTAAAATACACTCTTTTAAAAATATTTGTCTTTGTTATAAACGTAAAATCACAAATAACCGTAAATCAAAGGTTTGAAAGCTAAGGTTATAGGTTAGAGCTCGGTCGCTCTTAATTGGTACTGTAGTACTTTAATATATATATAGGTGATCTAAACATGGCACCCACGAACAACTGAAAGTTATAAAGAGAAAAGGCTTTTCTAGTGTCTCCTCTAGGAGCTAGAGCCAACCAAAAATTTGACGGTACGGCATCGTCGTAGATAAACTTACAACGATTAGCATTGGTCAATGAACCCGTGAAGTAGTTACATCGATTCTCGCCAGATGTCAGTTAAAGCCGGTAGACGTTGATACTACCAGATACCCAGAAAAAGTTCGAGCCCTATTTTTCAGTGAGAAATAAAAATCCGGTAATTTCGTGCAAATGTTTTATTTACCAACATAATTTCTTTCAATTACATGTTCCCAACGAGATACAGGCTTATAATTCCTGCTTTTCTAAAGTTCTGATCCTTAGAACCAAAAAATGTCCTATGGCCTGCGTGACGTCATCTTGGTTTCGGAACTGTTGCTTACATAAATGGTTATCTATGACCAAAAGCAGAGGATAGTCGGATGGACGTGACGTCATGCCTTCTCAAAGCAACTAGTGTAGTTTGTGTTTGTATCGTGTAATCACTAGTAAATGGTCACTAATAGGTGCCGTTACAGATAGATGAGTTTTGAGTTGTCCTTATTCAACGCTAAGGTCATGAAGGATAGAACCTTTGATATCATAAACGTGACTCCAATGCAGAACCGGGGATTGAATCCGGTGCAGTTAGGTGGTGCACAGACCCTTTGTAGTATATGTCATTCCCCACCACACTTTTTCGCTTCCAAGAGAGCTGCATTTCAGGGACCACACCAGCAGTCACGGCTACAAAAGATGAAGCAGATAAGTACTTCATGTAGAATCCTTAGAAGAGAGTATTTCCCACCATAATTAGTTTTATATAGGATTCTAACTATATTATCGCTCAGTAGGGAGTGAACATAAAGCATAAATTTACTAAGTGCTGATAGCCCAGATTAAAGATTTGATGGCCGCTTTACCAACATGCTGATATGTAATGGATATACAGGGTGTTTCAAACCAACACCGACAGCGTTTGGCAGGTGATTCTTGACACCAAGATAAGAAAAAAAGTATAGACCAACCTAGGTGTACAAATGCTTCCTTTCGGAGTTATAGGCTCCGGTGCTGTCTTATCTTGTCTTAGGAATCACTTCCCAAACATTGTCGGTGTTGTTTTGAAACACCCTGTAGATAATGATTATCTCGAATGACTATGACAGTTCTCTGAACTTAAGCAAAAGACTCATTAAGCAAAATGAATTACCCTTGTATTGTTGGAGCTATCACTTGTTACAGCAATATCAAGCGTATTGGGAATAAACTTTTTAATCAGACGATTAGCGATTATAATGATTTTATTTGTTAGTAGGAGGTTATATAGAACGAGAGGGTTCTGAACCACTGTAGTGTGTTTAATGGAACTCGTAATTGTAGCAAACGGAACTTCATGTGCCAAAGTTATATGCGTTATTTTTTAGCTCAGGAAGAAGGGCTGTGTACTTTCTGTGCTCACAGTCATCTTGCAGTTAAGTTAATAGATTGATTTGGGTTTGATTAAGAAATATAACCCCAATGCACCCCAATGACTGATAAAACTAACATGTAAGCTATGGAAAGTGGGCTTACGCATGCGTAGTTTGTAGGTAAAATTATAATATATGAACGGTGAAATTCATCGCAGCATTTTGTGTTATAATGTTTCGATTGTAATTGTGAAAGATGAAAGTTCATGAAGATAGACTGGCCACACAACTGGTCCATTGAAGAAAGACGTCTGGGGGATCAGTGTTCGCTATGAATAAAACAAACGGATTCATGAAGATTTTGCAGATGTATGGGACACAGAAGCCTGGTAAAGACGCAGAAGTCCATTAGCATATACAAAAATCGAAAGACTTTACAGATGGTGGTTCAGCATCCAATTTAGAAATAAATGGAATAATAGCAGCAGAGTTTGAAGAGGACACCATAGATTTGATGCTGATAGTTGTCAACGGTAGGTTCCCTAAGTTTTCGTAATATAATTTAATATTATTATTTGCGTTATTAATCAGTTTAATGTTGAGCCTTAGCATTCAGTGAAAAAATAATGCCTATAAGCGCATAATTTAAGTATAACAATCAAAATCCATGTAAACTCAAGTCATAATATAGCGGCGTACGTCGTAGTGAAACCTTCACTGGGTTTAGTATGTAACTTCAGTTTTTCAAGGTTCTTTGTCGTTTCACAGCCTATTACGAACTTAAAAGACATGAACCAACTTAAATGAGTTCAACATTCTATACATAACCCGGTGCCAGGGACCGCGGTGGCTCAGTGGTAGAGCGCACCTGTCGTGCATGGGATCCTTAGTTCGATCCCAGCTTGCACCAAGTGAGCTTTGTGGTGGACGAACACCGTGTGCGTGGGTTTTCTCGGGGTTCTCCCGTTTGTTTCCACTTTCTTTATTCCACTATCTCTTTATTTCTCATCATCGTCTCCTTTAGCCTAGCCAGCATAATCGTGGGACGTAAAACTTAAAGATTTCATTTTCATTTTCAATTCATAATCCGCCCCCCCCTAAAAAAAAAGCGAAATGAGGGTACATATGTAGTAGGTGGCCTTAACAATGGTGTGTATGGGAGTACTCAGCTATCTCTGCTTCTTGAATCTTCCCAAGACATTAGTTGCCTTTGGCACACGACATCTCGTGTTGGACTCCAAGTAGAAGATCATCAAACGCACTAAAGTGGTTCAGATCCCACTTTAAAATTGTAAATCTTGCCCTGTATAGCCTCTCTCCTGATAAAGGTCATAGCTACAAGTGAGCCAATCAACAGAAAACATGTAGATCTGGATGCAGAGACGCATTCCAAATTTCGGTCTTGATGACATCTTCAAATTGGAACTTATCTGTATTTGTAGTTATACAGTATTAGTTTACGAGACAAAATTTCAAAGTTTTCACAAATTAAATTCAAAGTGGGTAAGTTCATATTTTGGAATTTACAGCTACGTTCATGTGTTCTCAAGCACTTAAAAAAAATATATATATGTTTACTCGCATACTCATTGGCATTTACAGACTCATCCCTCTCATAGTACCCTTGCTTTGCTTCTCTACACTTGTCTACGGTGCCGAGTTGTATGAAAACTAGCTTATTGTATTAAACTCATAAAAGTTGTTCACATCTTTTAAGTTAATCTGACACCGAGTGCAGACGAAACGTATAGTGACATGAAATAAAGTAAACTTTATTTTACTTTATTTACTTTGGATCAATTTCTTCCTGCTAACATTTAGTACAAATAATATATGTTTGCAATGCTTTCTCAAAAGTGCATTTACAGTTGTTGCCTTTGTGATATCCTCTGCACAATCGTAGTGTATAATTCAGCCATTAAAGATCAAAGTTTGATTTTTTTAATTGAATGTTCCACTACTAACTACTGCATTTTCGCAGTTGGTCCGAGAAATCATAGAAACCATTGTTGGAATACACTTCTATACTAAGAAACTAGATAGGAGAGAGCGTGCGCCAGTAGTTTCATCTGCAGTTCGTGGGATGTCATTATTCTTATTTTGTATGGACGGACCAGGTACAATTTATATGCTTTTTAACATATTTAGTCATGGTTATCTTCAGAAAAGTACAGAGGTGTTCTAACTTGTGGGGAACAGGGTTACTAAGGAAGTTAAAAATGAATGATAAAGTTTTAAATTTCCACGAGTTCTTGGTATAAGTCAAACTTTTCCTAACAGCCGACGGTTAGCAGCACGCCTCATGTTAAACCTCCAAACAAGCACTTTATATTTGTATGTCACGTTAAACTGTAACTTCCCATTTCATATAACCTTGCTGAAGAAAAGAGAAGCTACATTTGAAACAAAGGTAAAATTATTTAAGTCAATACGCAGGCATATCAACGGATGAAGCCATGGACATTCTGATTAATTGGGAAGTTTATACACCTAAGTAGTGAAAGATTATATTTCGATGATAAGGTGTTACACACAATAAAATTTACTCAACAATGTGAGTGCCAGTATTTTTCACGTTGCTTTGTTGTAAATCTCGTACACTTGTGGACATCAAGTTAGGTCAGATTCAACTTCAGTATTTAGTTATTTTTCAGTGGATTATAAATTTCATTATTACATCCTGCTCGTTCGATTCCCGGTGTGAGCTCATATCGTCCAGATCCCATCTTAAGCTGTAGGCTTACATCTTATATAGCCTCGGTGCTGAAAGCATATTGAACTGCAAACCAACCAACCAATATATAGTGCTCAAATGGAATTTCAATAATAAACAAGTATAGCAGAAAAAGAAATGATTTTGACAGAATATAGCGACATTTATTATTATTATTATTATTATTATTATTATTATTATTATTAAATTCAAGAATTCAAGAGTACTGTTTTGTTCTTTTAATGTCAATGTTAGGGTCATATGTATTTCGGATTCTGTGTTACAAAGTTGTGGAACGACACAGTTACCTTAAATCATTGTGTAGGTTTGTCGTAGTTTTGCTATTTTTTGCATACTGATAGGTTTCATTGCAAAATATATTTGCTTTCTGGTAGATTAATTAATGCAATCTTAGAATTTTAATTTATTGTAGTTCAGTTTTTACTGTTAGAAGTAATTCTAATACTGTTTATTCGAAAATATTCTAAGATTTATTTTCTAAATGTTCAATCTGAATTTTCCGTATTAAATCAATAATAGGCAGCTATCAATAAATAAAGCTCGTTCTGATTAGGCAAATTACCGGTACATTGTAGCTCCTGAAAGTACAGAGGAAATCCTTGCAGTTGAATTATAACTCTTGCTCCTACTTTGATTTATCATTGGATGCTAAGTGCGAGTATTACCTTTTGTTTTTTGTCTCTTGTACAAACTTTGGTGTATTGATACCTTACTAAAATATACAGTGTGTCTTAAAAATCCTGCAAGAACGTAAAACTCTGTAAAGACTTTCGGACTCTACCCTGTAAGACGTAGATGTATGCACAGAAACAGTCAGACCTCAAGCACAAACTAACTTACATGGTTTCGCAATATTCTAGATGAGCACCATCATAACAGAATTCTCGAACTCAGAAGATTACAACAAGGTTTAGGCATGAATGGTGTCTAGCTGGAGGTCTAATGATGAATCCAACTACACCAAAACCTAAAATTCTAAGTTTTATTACATTGACTACATCGTTAGAATATACAGGGTGTTACAAAAAAATTTCATAATATTTTGGAAATAGATTCGTCTCACCAAAATAAAAAAAAAAAAAAAGTTAATATGAACCTGTTGTCAGAAGTGCATAGTTTCGTAGGGTGCCGAAAACGTGAAAAAATGAACTGTAAAAGTCCATAGTTCCACTATTATAGGACCAATCGTAGTCGGGACACATCACTGAGGAACTAGTATGGGAATATCCAAATATCCATCTTTCAGAACCTCCGGTACTTGCACAATCATTTTTAGAGAGGCTGTTTGGGAGTACTTGATCACTCTCCACCTATCGCTCTAAAAAATTGGTATGCAAGTACTGGAGCATTCTTAAACATGGATACTTGGATAGTTCATATACCAGTTCTTCAGTGATGTCTTGGCACGACTACGATAGGTCCCATAGTAGTAGAGCTATGGACCTTTATGGTTCAGTTTTTCGTGTTTTCGGTACCCTATAACTCCGAAACTATCCACTTTTGAGTACAAGTTCCATATGAACTTTTTTTTTTTTTTCTTTCTTTCTTATTTTGATGTAAGGAATCTGTTCCGAAATATTGTGACACGTAATTGTAAAACCTCTTTCTTTGAAAGTTTCAGGATTTTAGACTCCTGCAGGAATTTTAAGACGCTATGTAAATATATTTTCACGTATTAAGGATATCTCGAGTAACGTATTGTCAGTAATGCGTTTATTTGTAAGGTAATTGTAGGAATACATGTTGTGTAACTGAGACTATGAATAGTTTTGATAGCTTTCCCGACTGGGTTATAAAGCAGTCGTAAAGAAAGATTTGTCCTGGGATCTGACCACTTCCAACTATGATAATAATGCTACCGTTGCTCTGGAAATCTATGTCGCTTGTAGCCTGCACTTATGTCAACACAAAATTATGAAGTTATACCGTGGTTACTTAAAGAACATACGGAGCACTTACGTATATTTTTAACATTCACTCATGTTCCGTGAGGACAGATGTTCGTAAATAACAATCTGCTATATTCCTAAGAGTAGCCGATCTTCTTTCTCTGGCAACAAACTGTCAATTTTTCATTTTCGTATCTTCCTTACATGTTTTTCATCAATTAAAAATCCTTGTACGTCTGTATCTTCTATCACGTGTAACAAATAAATAAATAAACTTGAAAGAAAATTAACGTAAAGAAATGTATAGAATAAACTTAGAGGTTCCATTATCTGACTAGCTAATGTTTAAAGACAAATTATTATTTTTAGATGCACTTAAGCAAATAACAGCATTTTTTATAGCAAAAAATACCAGTTGTGTACAATAACATTTGATTAAACTTGTTAATGGTTTTGCTGATATGTATTGCACTTTTAAAATTATAAAGAACGAAAATCAGTAGTGTGTTTTATTCCTGGGTGATAACTTATTTGCATATCGTTGTTGCTATTTCATAAATGAATTTTATTTTATTTGGTGATTGTTGTGTGTAGTACATTTTATATGTATTTTAATCAGGAATAAATGGCGAATATATTTTTAACGGCATTTTTTTGTTTGTTTGTTTGTTTGTTAAATAATGTACTAGGTGGTCACAGTAACTCATTACCTATCCAAGTTTCCTTTATCTCTTTTAAGTCCCCGTTTTTTTCCTCCTTACGTAAAAACTTCGAAGACATTTATTTCTATTAGCGATGGAAAAGGTGCAGAAATGTAATATTTTGAATGTTGTGATCGAAATTTTGTAGATGCTTAGAAAAACATGACACTCCAGCATTTATTTCCATAGTGCTTCAAATGCGCTCCATGATTCTTTCGCTTATGTTTCTTTTTGTCTTCCTAATGAACTCCGATCTACAAAATAAATCTTGTAATTGGCAAAATATATTTGTATGTGTTTTGGCGGCTTAAATCACACTTCTAATTTATATTTCGTAATAATCTGAAATAACCTAAACGAAAGGCAAGGAAATAAGAGGAAATTCATTTTGTGTCAGTTCTTTCTTTGAACGTCACTATTGTGAGTTTTAAAAGTTCTGCAAGGTAACTGGCGCCATCTCACGAGCATGATCTTATGCAGGAAACTTGCGTGGTTCGCACCAAAAGTTATTCTCCACAACTTTTTTTTTTTTTTTCGACGTATTTGCTATATTTAGTGTATTGATACATACCTCAGTAACACATGCTTTATCATTTACGAATATCTGTCCTCATGAAACATGGAAGTGAGTGTTAAAAATATATGAAATTATTTGGTCTAGGAATTAATTCGTGCGGTTTTACAAAAGATGGCGTAACTAGCTTATTGTCCCATAGTTTCGTTGATCCAAACATGCGTTGAAAACTACTGTCATTGAGCATCTTGTTTAGTATATGTCAGTTGCTTGAAGCGGAAACAACAACATTTTTTCTTCAACTGAAAATGACGCATTTTGTGCCTGATAAAGTGTTTTTGCGGGGAGTTATTCTTCATTGCTTTAACATGAAGAAAAGTGCTACCGCAAGTCATCATATTTTAGTGGAAGTGTTTGGTGACCATGCTCTAGCTGAGCGAACGTGTCAGAAGTGGTTTGCATGGTTTAAAGGTGGTGATTTCAGCTTGGAAGACCAAAAGCAATTTGGACAGCCAAAAGAATTTGAAGATGAAGAATTGAGAGCATTGCTTGATCAGGATTCGTGTCAAACGCAGGACGAACTTGCAGAAGCATTTGGAGTTGAGCAAACAACAGTTTCCAAACGTCTCAAAGCCATAGGAATGATTCAAAAGATGTCTTATTGGGTTTCACATGAATTGAAAAGAAAGACGTTGAAAGAAGAAAAACCGTTTGCGAATTGCTGCTTCAAAGACAGAAAAGGAAGGGATTTTTGCATCGAATTGTAACTGGTGATGAGAAGTGGATTCATTACGAGAATCCTAAACGAAAAAAGGCCTGGGTGAAGCAAGGTGAACCAGGTCCTTCACAACCGAAACGAGATATTCATTGTGCAAAGGTTATGCTGTATATATGGTGGGATTTGAAACGTGTGGTGTACTATGAATTTCTGAAACTTGGTGAAACTATTAATGGACACCGCTATCGACAACAATTAATGCGTTTGAAGCAAGCTCTGGCCTGAAAACGACCAGAATGGAATAACAGGCATAATAAACTTATTTATCAAGATGATAACGCTCGACCACATGTCGCAAAACCGGTCAAAACCTATTTGGAAAATGTCGGATGGAAAGTGTTACTCCACCCGCGATATTCACCAGACACTGCTCCGTCTGACTACTACTTGATCGATTGCATGAATAACGATTTGATTGGACAGCGGTTCACTTCTTCAGAAAATATCGAAAAATGGATCTTTGATTAGATTGCGTCAAAAGATGAGGAATTCTTTCGACACGGAATCCGTAAATTGCCTGAAAGATGGGAGAAAGTAGTGGCTAGCGATGGACAATATTTTTGTTAACGTATTCATTTACTTTGTTTTTGAAATAAAGCTTCAATTTTTATTAAAAACCGCACGAATTAATTCCTAGACCAAATATATTTAATACATTTTATGTTTGCTGTTGTTTTATTACTCGTGAATAGCATCTCTGAGACATTCGTATTTCCCGATTTATCGAAGCTTAATTAATTCAACTTGTGAATTGAAATTATTCTTAAAAATTTGCTGCTACTGCCATATTGTCTTTATAGATTAGTAGTTTTTGTGATATGACGGAGAAAAATTTAATTACAAAGGAATGTGGAAAAGTCCTGTATTCCAGGAGCCACAAACTGAAGAATGAAGCTTCTTGTGATCACAAAATGAATAGTGTAACCCAAAATGCCATGGAATACTATATTTTACAAAGGGTATACAGTTTTCGCAAAGCTTTACATCAAGTAACACACACGTATTTTCTGCGGTATACCATTTTGTAATAATGATATGCTTTGAACCCCGTAATTCATTGATAATTAGTTTGCTTATACCACCCGACACTGAAAAGTAGCGTTAGATTCATATTCAAATAAAATAAGAAATAGAATAATCATAGTATTTAAAAGTTTTAATCTAAAAATACAAAAGTTAATTAGATGTGAAGTTACAGAATGTAGAAAATAGGTTCTGTAAATAAAGTAATATTACCATGTACATGGTCTTTAACACAGGGCACAAAATTTCTGGTCGCCAGGTCGCCATTGGTGACTAGAAATTTCGAGCTGGCGACCAGTGTTCAGTAGGAATAGTTTCTGCCTAAACTCACAAAACTGCGCAGTTTCTGTTTCCCGTGAAAATAATTGTCACTGAGTGAGGGAAAACACAGAACACGAAGTCTTCACAACATTGTAATTCGACCCTCCATTCCCACCCGCAACCTAGTCCCGGGTTCGATCCCCGCCCCCGCCAAGTGAACTATGTGGTGAACAAACACCGTGTGCGTGGGTTTCCTCGGGGGTCTCCCGTTTTCTCCCAGTTTCTTCATTCCACCATTTCATTCATTACTCATCATCACAGTCTCCTTTAGCCTAACCGGCATAACTGTGGGACGTAAAACTCAAAGATTTCATTTCATTTTCCTACTCGCAAGCAAAATGGTTTGCTTTAAGGTAATATATTTTTAACATGTATATGAGTTGTCCAGTTCAAAATTGATTATCCTGAATCTAATTGTCTGGTTTTGAAATTGTGTGCCCTGATGTAATCTCTTTCTTTGTCAAACCAAAGGGCGTGTGTGGGGGAGAGGGGAGGGCGGTAGCCAGTCCAAAAATGTGGGGATGGGGGCCGATCCAACCATATTATAGTTCATTTTCAAGCCTACCGTGAACATTGTAGGGGGGGTAAGTAAAAATTATGGGGAGCCCGGCCCCCTAGACCCCCCTGGATACGGGCCTGGGAGATAATAATTTGTACGTGAGAGATACTGGCGACATCATTTTTGGATTGGCGACTGCGTCTGACTGAAATTTTGTGCCCTGTTTTAACACAATGTTGATCATAATGTACGAAAAGAAAAGGTCTTGTCTTGTCTATTTTATAATTTATAACGAAATATTTCCTAACATATAGTGGTACATCGACTTACCAGTGTCTCGGCGTGCAAATAATCCAAGTTATGATTAAAACATATTCGTTAAAAACGTTTTAACTTACGAGAGAATATTCGGCTTACTAGCATAAAATATACGAGAAAATCTAGTGATAATGTCATACCTTATCAAAGACGGTCATAAAACAGCATAGATATGCATTGTTTTCCGCAATGCGGAAATCTGTCTCTTCTTTCAATTTGTGATATGTACAAACCCGCTTATCGTGTTAACTTACTAAGGTTGCTTTCTTTCATATCCGGTCGTCTAAAAAGTATTGGTCCTTTTGCGCACGAGATGGCGTTAGTGTACCAAATTTCAGGATATGAGTTGCAGCGGGTTTATATATCGAGCCTGCAGCTGCCAAACTTGAGGAATTCGTGAGATACCATATTTTTTGGCATAAATATTCAACTCCGTCATTCCCTTAGAACACACATTTTGATCAAAGTAACATGTTAAAATCTGACTTGTGCCAAGTGCTAAAATCTGACTTGTTCCAAGTTCTGTGTTCCGAAATTCATCTTAAATGGTTTAGTCGTTTTCCCGTGGTGCTAAGACAGATATCGAAAATGTATAAAATTTCTCCGTAAAAGGTGGAATTTTCTAAAACATTGGGACACAGGTCTGGGCTTATATACCACGTTTCATTTTCCTAACGGCCTCATGATACCTAGGTGTACTTTGTTTGCGGCATACATTTTATACCCCTGCCTTGATACAAACGCGTCCCGAGCCAAGTGCTAATTATGTTCAAAATTCATTTCAGAGTTTTCAGCTTTTCTTCAAATTAATCTCGTAAGTCGAGATACCACTATAGTTGTTACACATAACCACCATTGTCTTGGGATAAAGGATAGGAGATGTTTGTTGTAAATTCGAAGAAAGAAAAAAAAAAAGAAAGAAAAGAAAGAAAGTAAGTTCTTGTATCCGTGAATGATGGAATGAGGATTCAAATTGTGAGAATTATTACCACCATTTTATGTGAAGTACTCCTACCTTAAATTAATTGTAGAAAAGTGTGTTAGAAAGAACTAAATAATAGTTACTATCCATTGCAGGAAAGATGATGAAGATGACGATTTACTTTCTTCTGTCGAAATTGTGGAGATCTTTAGTTTAAAAGACGAAGAAAAGTTTTCTCCTGGGTACGTATGCTTAGATATAGGAAGGCATCCTACTTCCAATATATAATTTAATACATTCATGCTTTCTAAAACTGTCTCTTATGCAGTGTAGACTTAGTACGAATAACGAGTAATCAAATGTTAAGCAGTTCACCAATATAAGTGCTAAGAACTGTTTACGTTTTTGGTAATCTATTTGGGTGTGTTTAAAGACTGAAATCCTCTAGAAGTAATTCTAGTAAGTTTTCTTGCACTATTAGTCAGGTAAAGATATTGACTTCCAACGTTTCGAATGAGACATTGCATTTGTCGTCAGGGATTGTTAAAAAAGAGACCAAAGAAACGCAGGAATGTATGTGTAGTGGCTATTTAGAGGTGGGGCTGTGATTGGCTGAAGGAACGCTGGCTCCAGATTAACTGTTGCTGTAGTTACGAGAAGTGCCTTTGTTGAACGCGATTTGTGTTCCTGGAAAGGAGCGACTAGATAGGGCAGAGTTGAAACACACTGTTGAGATTGTTACTTTCACGTGAAATGCTATGGCTTCCTTTATTATTCTGCTCCAAAAATTTAAGATTTAGATTTCTGGGCTTTCGGCATTTACGGCCATTTAGCCCATCACGTATGAGCGATGATGTCCCTCGACGAGCACACTATTTGGGGAAAGGAAAGAAAGAAAGAAAGGATTATATATTTCTTTTTCGTTAATTTTAAAATATTTAAACCAAGCGTCTGGCCTGTGACCGTTGGATGTAACTCCTATATAAGAGCAGGAGAATCATAGGTCGGGGAGGATTCCAGCTCGACCGTCTAAAGAGGTAGATGGTTAGGATTCTGTCCCAAGAGGGGAGGGAATCTTTTTTCTGGAGTTCTTATTAGTTTCTCGGTCGAAGAGGCGGCTGGAGATTGACATGGTACAGCAAGAGGGCTGTATCGCCGGGATGCATCAAATATAGTTGTAACATGTTTTTCACATCACAACTCTCTTAAGAGGAAGAAAGTCTGGGGGGCTACGGAGATTGTTGGTCTCTCAACTGTACCACACAGCAAGAGAGTTGGAAGGAAGCGGCCAGGGACCTATATGGTAGGTGCCACCCCAGCATTTGCCTAGTTTGAATGAGGAAAACCTCATTCAGGATAGCTGGCCTGAAAAAAGCTTTCTACACTTTTTCACCGAGTGTCTGCACCGGTAATCGAATCCGAGACCGCTCGCATCGAAGACGATGTTCCCAAAAATCACTCTATTTGTGTACTATGGTACTATCTTTCATTCCCCATACTTTTAATAGACTCAGCAAAATACTTGGTAGAAGTGGCATAAGAGTTATTTACAAACTTCCAACCAACATCAGATCGTTACTCAAACCAATGAAGGACAACCTGCACTGCACACTGGGCAAACTGGGTGCACTATACAAGAATGATGCAAAGAACACAACAGCTTCGTCAGACATCAGCAACCCGAAAAGATAGGACTGGCAGAGCATAGCTTAGAACAGTGACATGTGCAGTCCCCTCTTAGGGAGCTGCTATTAATATTTGTAATTATCATCTTGTTTATTATTCTTGTATATTGTATTCTTAGTTAATATAGATTTAGAAAGAAATCCCGGCCGGGTAAATTATTATTACAATTCATATAATCTATATTTTTATTCTTGTCTTTGTATAATTTTGTTTTCTGTAGCTTGTTAACTAACAGCAGTTTCCTTCTTTTCGAAACAGGACTTTTTCTTGTTATTTACAGCTCACTTAGGGGAGAGCCTGAAACGAACGCTAATCTTGCCCGTTTATTTATTTATTTATTTCGTTAATTGTAAAATATTTAAACCAAGCGTCTGGCCTGTGACCGTTGGATGTAACTCCTATGTAAGAGCAGGAGAATCATAGGTCGGGGAGGATTCCAGCTCGACCGTCTAAAGAGGTAGATGGTTAGGGTTCTGTCCAAGAGGGGAGGGAATCTTTTTTCTGGAGTTCTTATTAGTTTCTCGGTCGAAGAGGCGGCTGGAGATTGACATGGTACAGCAAGAGGACTGTATCGCCAAGATGCATCAAATATAGTTGTAACATGTTTTTCAGACCACAACTCTCTTAAGAGGAAGAGAGTCAGGGGGGCTACGGAGATTGTTGGTCTGTAAACTGTACCACACAGCAAGAGAGTTGTGTGAAGGGGGATGCGAATCAAGTCGCTAAACCGTGTTTTTTTTTTTTTTTTTTTTTTAACGCTTTTGGGGCCACGCCACTCCTTTAGAGGGAGGAGAGGCTAAGGGTTCAAATCTTGATTAACGCCTTATTAATTAACGCTTTAGTTACAAATCGCGATTCTTTAGTATTCTTCTGCCAAATTTTTTTTGGAGGGGGGAAGAATATGCGCGATAAATGGTTCTCTCCTATAAAGGGCTGGATTCTTTACTTCCAGATAAACGGTTCGAGATTTTTTTTTCTATTAGTGTAAATAAAGAGTTACTATAGGTTAATCCTTGGGCGTTTTCCTTTCTTATATTAACTTCCTTTTAAGGTTTTTGGAACTACTTATTTGATTGTTTTTTTGGTGTGTTGAAGTTTTGTTTAAACCTGGTACATCTAAACCGGATTCGGTACATTGCTTAGAGAGAGATTCTTTGGGGGCTCGTTTTATTTCTTTTTTCTGTTTTATTCAACTATGCTATTCTTCCTGGGTGCACACAGATGTTAAATGTACCGTTTTTAATCTGTGGACACAAGTTCGGTTCTCGGGATGATTCCTTTAAACGAGAAATGGTGATTAGTAATTGGAGGACGAACTTTGGAGGTAGCACATGGGGTAAATTTTACAGGTACTGCAATAGTAGCCAAATGCAACGCATTTTGGACAGAATAATAAAAGAAGCTATAGCCATCTCACGTGAAAGCAACTATCTCAATAGAGACAATGGGTTTCTATTCAGTGCTATCTGATCGTCCCTTTTCGGGAACAAAAAACAGGCGTTCAATAACGTTTGAAAAGCCATTTTCTTAGAAAAACTAGATCTTTATACGATCTCTGTCCAAGAAAGTGGATCTGTAGGTCAATTCCTAAAATTTGCTTGCAGTCATTGTAGATAAGTGTTACACAAAGATGTGGCTCAAATATTTTTATCTTGCAAAGTTCTTTGGGACAGTATATTACTCACCCTGTTGCGCTTTAGAATTTTTAAGTTTCTTCCCGCTACTCTGTCCTAATGACACCCTGGTCAAACTTGATTAGCTTAAAATATCGTTCGTGAAATTAATGGAATACGGGACACTCGTACATTTATGAATGTTCGTTTTAAAAATTTCAAAACGAGAATACCGTCAGGTCAGTGTTACAAGTGATCATTGTTGAAAGAACTATTCATAAATGTACGAGTGTCCCGTATTCCATTAATTTCACGAACGATATTAATTAATAAAGTTCGACCAGGATGTCATTAGTGGAATAACGTCCCTCGGCGATCATACTATCCGAGGAAAGAGAAAGAAGTGGCCTCGAACCTGTATGTAAGGTACCATCCCGGCATTTACTTGGTTGGCCTGACAAAGTTTTTATACTTTTTCGGCCTAATGTTCCCACCGGGAATCGAACGCGGGACTGCGCGCACCAAAGACGAGTCCTCACGGCTACACTATGCGGGGCTACTATGTATGTTAGAAGCCCTTATTCTGGTTTAACCGAATTTTTTGTTCAACCGAAGTACCATTAGTCCTATCAAATTCGGTTAAACGGGCTTCTAGTATATTTATATCAACAATTCAGACATTATTGGTATTGAAGGAACTGGTTGGTTAGAATTGTGATCGATTAAATCTCGAATGATGCAGGATAGATGTTTAATAATAAATTGGGTTATAATTGTTTTCTCTAACGAATTCTTGTACTGTATTTACAGAGCATATGATTTGAACCAGGATCTGGCGAATACAGGGGCTTCAGCAGAGTATGTATTTCTGGATACTTCTTCTACACCGCAGTTCCAGCCTGCACAACAGAACAGAAGAACGAAGCTGAATAAACGAAAGAGGTCTAAAAATACAGCATTCTCCCTTTACGAAGAAGAACTTTTAGAGCTAAATAAAGCCAGAATAATGGAGCAAATGAGTTATAACCGGAGACTACATGAACTACAAGTTCAACAAATGCTGGAGGAACATAAGATGAAAATGGAACTCTTGGCTCTCCAACAAGAAAGAGAACGAATTCAAATAAGATTATTGCAATTACAAGAGAAAGAAAAGTCGCATTTAACATGATTATTTTGTGTACCTAGATCCCATGGTAGGAAGGTCGTTCACGTCGAAACTGGTATTTTATTTTTAAACAGCTACCTAGAAAGGGTAGAGAGAATTGGACGACTTATGATACGGTCAACGTGTCATTCGAAAGAGATTGTTATGGCCCACTCAGAATACTTTTAATTTTACCGTGTTGGATTCCATTTCAAAATTCCATGTAGAATCTTAACGGTTTACCACAGATCTTTTCCTTGACGACTGTAAGCTCTCTGCGTTTAGCTCACTTTTATCTGCCGTGGCAGAGGTATAGCCACTGGGGGTACCATTGGTCCCCCGCCCCAAATGACCAGCTTTTAAAGCATCATCGTAAGATTACCTCGCTTTAGTCGTTTGAAAATAACAAAGTTTAGTATAATTAATAATTTACGGTAAATTATTTACCGATCCTTACCAATCGAAAAATAGTATGGTCTTTGTTCCATGTAAGAAATGACCAAATACACAGCTTGCTACCACAAATGCTACAGTCGCTTGATCTAATGCTTCTGTGCGGATCATTTGCAATATGAAGCATGAAAATATTTTATATAGGTCTATTTTAAAATAATTGTCAATCTATGCCACATGGGCTTAAATTAAAATAGCTGTGCGCACAAAAGTATAACATTTCGTTAAAAAAAAAAAAAAAAAAAAAAAGTTTCCGGACGGAAACCAAAATTTTCATTTTTTTTTCAGGACTCAAAATCACTAGCTGCAACACTTTGTTTTGTTTTGTACATTGTATTCCCCCCCCCCTCTGGGGGATTTTTTTGGGGGGGGGTCAAATTCATGTAATTCGTAAAGCATTGAATTTGAGGTTATTTTTTAGACTTCGTAATTCATTTAGGACTAAAATTAAATCTATACGAGGGTGGCGAAACATCATATATCACTTTCTGACCATTTGTTGATATTTTTGCTCTGGTAGTTGGTCACACTGAGACCCATATGGAAAAAGTTGATCATGGCTTAATTAAAAATTCCCTCTACCAATAATACATATATGCATATATATATATATATATATATATATATATATATATATATATATATATATATATATATATATATATATATATATATATTTCGTTTTGACCAGTTAATTGAAAGTATTTTAAATTTAGATTATAAATTTGCGTGTCTGTATGAATGTGCATATTATATTTTTTCATCCTCGTATAGAAAAATGAAATATCTAAGCTTTACGTCCCACGATTTTGCCGGCTAGGCTAAAGGAGGCGGTGATGATAAGAAATGAATCCAATTGTGGAATGAATGAAGTGGGCAGAAACTAGAGAACCCCGAGAAAACCCACACACACGGTGTTCGTCCACCACAAAATTCACTTGGCGCGAGCCGGATCGAACCAAGGAATCTGCACGAGAGATGAACGCTCTGCCACTGAGGCAACGCGGCTCTTCCATCCTCCTATAGAATTTCACATGTGTTACAAGGATAGGTTGATAAGTAATTTGATCTGATATTAAAGAAGAAAATTTGAATTTTTTAACATAATTTATTTTGCGACATAGTTCCCTCGAAGTTCAACCATTTGCTCAAGTGTTTCTTCAGCTTTGGATTCCATCGGGAAAATAAGTTTCTTTGAGGTTTTCAGAACAGTCGTTTACTTCTTGTATGACCCCTTCATTTGACTCAAATTTTTGTCTTACCGAGAAAGTTCGAAGTTTCGAGAATAGATGGTAGTCGATGAAACTATAAAGGTAACTAAGAAAGTTCTGTCGCTTTTTTGTGAAGGTCTGTGTTCAATTGGCCGTCACACCGTGAGTTGAATGCGAATGGAGATAAGGCGAAGGTCAGTTGTTGATGTGGGTATATCCAACATACTGCCTGGTTGTGGCAGTTCAGTCAGACCGTGAACTTGCGTAAGAACAGAGTGAACATGAGACCTCCACATAGCGTCATAAGGGCGTGTATGCTGTACGAGTTCAAACTTCGGTGCAGCAGGGCAGAAGATATGCCAGGGCTTTGGTGAGGGTGTCGCGACTACGCAGACAGTGCAGCGGTGATTTAACAGGCTTAAGGACGGTGACGAAACACTCGAAAACGCACCACGTGCCGGAAGACCAACACATGTACAAAACGAAGATCTTTAGGTAGCAATTGAGGCGACCAGTGGCCAGACATATGAAGAACTGGGACTACAAATCAGTGTGAATGGAGAAACCATTCGGAGCACTCCTTCAACTTGGGAGACACTGCAAGTTGGGTCGATGGGTCCCATATGATTTGACTCCGGGCCAAAAGGCTACGCGAGCAGACACCTGTTTTTCTTTGCTGTCTCGTCTGAGGAAGAAGCCATTTCTGGACAGGGTTATGACATGTGATGAGAAGTGGGTCCTGTACGAAGCTCCACGGCGCCGTCCCATGAACCGGTTCCAAAACAGCCAAAACCAGCACTGCACCGGAAAAAGGTCCTCTTGTGTGTTTGGTAAACTGCTCGTGGCATCGTGTATCGGGAACTGCTACCAGGTGGTTAGAACATCAATGCTACTGTATATTCTCAGCAGTAAAGCCATGTTCAAGAGAAACTCAAAAATCTGGATGCAGCACTTCTGAATCGCAAAGGGGTGCTCCTGTGTTTTTGCTGGACTGCTCGCGGCATCGTGTATCGGGAACTGCTACCAGCTGGTCAGGGCATCAAAGCAACTATATACTGCAGCAGTTGAGCCGTGTATATATATATATATATATATATATATATATATAAAGCCCTCTGGATCCAGCACTTCTGAATCATAGAGAGGCCCTCCCGTTACAAGACAACGCTAAGCCCCAAGTGACTAAGATAACCCAGGACGCCATTCTACGCCTTGGATGGGAAACACTATTGCATCCTCCATACTCCTCGGACACTGCACCGTCCGATTATTCCCGTTCCATTCCTTGGGCAATCACCTTAGAGGACTCCAGTTCAAATTTCTAGTAGAGGTGCAAAATGCACTTGATACCTTCTTCGCTTCACGGCCCCACCAACTTTTACCGCGATGGAATCAATGGCCTTCCAGAACGTTCGCAGAGGGTCGTCGATGCTGGTGGGGACTATTTTTGATCTTCTAGGTACGTCTTAGATGGTATATCAATGTTCGAAGGTGGTGAGTGAAAAAGCGACAGAACTTTCTTGGTTACCTTATAGATCTACATAATGCGGAAGCAATTCAAGTTGCATCTTAACCGATTTTTGCTCAGCGATATGCCATCTTTTCTGTTTTGGATTGACTCATCTTTTCTGTTTTGGATTGCAATGGCACTCATCTTGAGCAGTTTTTCATGTGCAATTCATTATGCAATATGAAGTGAATCCACTTAGTTGAGATGTTTGTGACTTTTTCCAACTCGCGCACTGTTTGTCGGATAAAACCAAACCACCGATTTCATTAATGATTTCGGGGCCCCAGGACATGGTGCGTCTATAATCCTGATTCTGCTACGCTTAAATCCTTTTACCCAAAGTCGAGCAGTTTCATAGAAAGGACACGAGTCAGCCAATGTAATTAAAATGCTCTCATGAATATCGTTCACCGTTTTCCGTTCTGAAAAGAATTGAATCACTCCACAAATTTCAATTTTATTGATTTTTCACGAACTCGAAACACTTCTGTTTAAATAACTGTCAAACGACGAATTACTCTCAGAATGACTTAAGACTACAGATTATTTAATCATCATCGCATATCATCATAAACACTAAATGGAATCAATACTTGAGAATGTTTGTTCATGGTCGTGATTTCGCAGTCTCATTACTTTTCTAGTATATCTCGTAAGTAAACCCTTTAGATGATTAACCCCAAATAAATTTTCAGAACGCTTGATCCATCTACATCTCCCACGGAACACATTTCCTACGGGCACCTCTAATTCAGTTTTGTGAGTTGAGACTAATCGAAATGTGCGAAATTGAAAAGTTCTTATCGTTTAGTGGAAAATTTTACTCAAAATTCTTAGCCTTCGAAATGAATTTTCCAAAAATAACCTATAAGTGAATGAACCAGTTCCAAAGCGGCTCTTTTATATTTACAGAAAATCACAGAAAACCGAGAAAAACTGTAGGATCGATGCGTTTTGTAGAACAGAAAAATATTTGAGGATCTTCAGGTTTTTCACATGAACACACTGAAGTATTCCCAGTTCTACAAAACATGCAGATACTACATTTTTAAAAAAAAGTTTTCTGGGATTTTTGTAAATGGACAAGAGCCATTTTGGAACTAGACGACTCAAGTGTCATCTCAATATTGAAACGTAGCCAAATCACCTTCTCAAGTTCCTACCTTGAACCGCTTATCACAATTTAGGGTCGAATTTTGCGGAACCCCGTCGTACACGTATTTAGCCATGGTTTCAAACTTGTACAAACTTCCAAGTTCTTATACTTATAAGTAGAGGCACGAGCTTTTCGCAATGCGCGATAAAACGAAATACGTCAGAATTAAATAATTTACATTTTCCTGACTTTTTATGATATTCTGTGTGTATTTTCATTGGTTTCAGTTGTGCGACAAAACGCGAAATTAGCAGTTTTTTGCGAAATTTATAACTACGCGAAATAACGCGAAATTTTAAAAATACGTTTTCATTGATTGAAAAACGCCAGTTTTTCTCTGATGGAACGGTAAAACTTGGCATGAACGGTGCATTTTGGGTGATTCGGACACGGTTATAGAGAACATGTTCAGCGTTAGCTATCACCATCGCAAACTTTCCTACTTATAGTAAGTTTAGTTACTGATTTTCCTTCAGTTTGATTTTAAAACATATAATTTTTCTATAAGTGAAATTTACAATGTCAAGTGAAATATTCAGTCAATTTTATTATTAGGTAATTAATGGTTTATTTCTGTAGTGATCTATGAATAAAAGGAATAATTGTAAAAATGTCAGGGAATATCTTTTCCACCAAGAGCTACAAAATGAGAAAATTTATTTGGAAAATGCAATAAAACGCGAAATATGAAAAACGAAACGCGAAATTTTCAAATTCTTAGTGCGAAAAACTTGTGCCCCTACTTACAAGGTACCAAGAGATAATGAATATCGAGAAAAGATTTTAAGACCTTACCCCTCTTATGGGACTAATTTCGTAAATCTCGTTTCATTCACAGTCAAAGGTCAAAAGAGAATATCTGTACAAAATTTCAAGTTCCTATGTTCAAAAATTTCGGAGATACAGTGAACTGCGACAACGAGTTCAAGCCCCGTTTTTTTTCCCCTTAGGAGTAGAATTTCACAAAACCCCTCTAATGTAAGTAACGCTTTTACAATGTCTGTGCTGTCAGTGGTTTCGAAGACTTAGTGATGAGTGAATTAATGGGATTTACTCCTTTTATATAAAGATAGATAGATCAGGGTAAGCTTGAATGTGCAAAGAATGGGTAGGAGCTGTCAATATATGAACGTAGAAAGGTCGTATCGTTGAGCCGCATATCATCATAAACACTAAATGGATATTAGCATTGTGGTACTTGCCCATAATACAATACCCTGCCTGACTCGAGAAAGGAAGAAGTTAATTTTTCTGCTCACTTACCGTGAATCTTTCCGAACTCATCCCCGAAGGTTTGCTGATCTTATGAGTGGTTTCTTCATAGGTACCACCAATCTCGGCAACATTTGACACAACTCCGCTAATCAAATCATTCATCTTTCGCGACAAATGAAATTCGAATTGGAGTTAACTAAATTTGCAAGTTGACTAGCAGAAAGAGATTCACGCGTGTGTATGATGCGTTACACCTCCTATGAGGATCTTCTAAGCTTAATTTGTTTCCCGGAAAAGGTAATTAACACTACTTTTATGAATAGAGCTGCTAATATGCTGCACAGTAGACGTACTGGGTTCATCGTTCGTCAATTTGAATAACAGTGGCCATTGGGATAAACAGCGTTGCCAGTATTATAATAATCGGAATTCGAATATAAATTTCTCATTTGTGAAAACAATAATACAAATTTAACTTGAAGCAAAGTCCAGTTTTGGCGTAGTTCTTGTAACATTTCTGGTTTTGTAGTTACGTTTGTTGTTTTATGAAACAATTCATTCATCCTTTCATGTGTTTTTAATGGGTTAACTTGAGATGATCTTAACAGCTTCTTCTGTGATCGTCAGCCAACTTTAATCTCTTTAATAATACATACGTCATGCTTCATTTAATCCTCTTTTTAACAAAATACTAACATCGAGAGTCACTGTGAACGCTTCCAGGGCTCATAAGAGGGACTAATTGAGTGAATTGTGTTAACATTGTTAGTGTACCAGTATTTTGCCGTGGATAATCAGCGTCCGGAGCGAGAGTATGCAACGCTTCCACCGTACATATGAGTGAAGTCGACAGACAACTGCGAAGCGCCACCATGGTTAGCTCGAAGCGTAAGAAAATTTTCAACATTAAACCCTGCTTTTCCTTGATTTTAAGCTTTTTATTACTTTTTTTCCTTCTATTTTATATATATGTGCACATGCATTTTCCTAACATGATTAATATTATAAGACACTTCATGAAGCAGGAAGAGGATTTAAGTACATATTATAAAATATTCCAAGTAATTTTTCCTCTCTTTTTCTTTCCTTTTTTCCTCCCGAATTTTGCGCCCTCTTACTTCGGCGCCCGGCTCTTCCTTCCCCGGCACGGCACTTTAGTGCACTCATCTTTTCTCAGTGTGCTCTTTGTTTTGTTAATATTGTAGTCAACAATGTAATATTTCAACCTCGTGTTATTGTTTTCAGTATTTTAACCACCAGCATGTTTGACTTTTGAATTACAGAAATTCTTTGTGTGTAGCTACTACTTATTGTTTAGATAAAAAGTTGAACATACACCCTGAATTATGTAACTTCTTTTATGGTAAAAAAAATTCCTTGTTGAAGTAAAATGAAAAAAAGAAGAAACAACACACTTTCCTTTTTTGTATAAGGCACTTCGAAGGCTAAGCTGAAATTCGTTCATTCTGTCTTTAATCTCTCTCTGTACTTCAGAACTTGTAAATACTTGATAAATAAAGTTTTGTATTAATAAGTTTTGTTCATTTATGTATATCCAAGTGTTCTAATAACTTCAATTAATTTTTAATTAGGAGGAAAATAAAAAAAAAAAAAACTAATTGAATAAATTTTTTACAGAAAAATAAATATATGGTCAAAAACTGAAGTGTACATTTTAAAGTAAATGTATAACTCCAGCTTTCCAGGACTTGATAGGTTGTACTCCTCGCGCATGCTTAACGGCGTGTAATTTCAAATCGGCACAGTCGGGCCGCGGTAGCTCATTGGAGAACGTTCACCTCTGGTGCATGCGGTCCTTGGTTCGACCCCGCTCGCGCCAAGTGGACTTTGTGGTGGACAAACACCGTGTTGTGCGTGGGTTTCCTCGGGGTTCTCCCGTTTCCTCCTACTTTCTTCATTCCACCATTTTCCTTCATTTGTCATTATCACCGTCTCCTTTAGCTTAACCGGCATAACCGTGCGACGTAAAACATTAGGATTTAATTTTCATGTTTTCAAATTGGCACCATGGCTTGAGACGTTCACAACGGCGCAGCTGCTAAGTGTGATCAAGTTTCTATGATTAAAAGGACATAAATCACTTCAAATCCATCATGAATTGTGTAACGTATGGTGAGAAGTGCGGAGCATTTACAAACCTGTGTAGCTGGGCTGCAAAGTTCAAACCAGGGTGCGTAAGTTTGTTCGATAAAATCCGTTCTGAATAGCCGCGTACATCATACACACAAGCGAATGTTCACACTGCAAATGAAGTGATTAAACGAAACTTGCGGATGACTAGCCAAACAGTAGCGGAGTGAGCGGACATTTCATACAGCGACATCCGTGAAGCGCTTGGGTATAGGAAAGTGTCAACAAGGTGAGTTCCCAGCTCACACTACTGCAGATGAAAAAACGGATGACAGTTTATTTCGTTAAACAAAATTGTTATGAAAGATAAATATTTTCAAATAGTAGATTGCTTCCATCTACCTAGCATGTGCAAACGAAAATAAATGCCTTCAGGAGGTATGGCACCTAAGAATACAACAATGCCCTGTAATCTTCTCTGCGGTGTCTCATTTCTACAGATTTTAAAGCAAGGTTTAGCACTTCACTCCTTACATCAGAAATGTAGGCTGAATATAAAATCCGTGCTAAGTGCCAAATATGAGAAAGTTCGGTTAATTGTAAAAATGTGGCCTATGTGCCTAACACTACTCAGTGAAGAATTGGCTATCCAGTATTCACTGTGGAAGTACTAGTTCAACTTATCCCCAGAAGAACGTGCGTGCCTATATGTCTCATCAGTTCTGAAGCAACATTTGAGCTGTTTACTCAATATTTTCGTTTTGCCACTTAGAACGGTTTTTATATTTAGTCTACAAATATTGTTGCTTATAACTGCATCGCAGATTTCTGAAATAAAGTTATTGTGATCTATTTTAGAAATACTCGCTCTGATGCCGCCTAAGTACAAGTTCATTGCCATGAACAGGGGGAAGCGGGGTAAGAAAAGTGAAAAAGTAAAATCTCCAAAATGCCCAAAATTAATCTCGATTTCACAGTTCCGGGATCGCTAAGCTGATTCATGACAATATCGATGACATTTAAGACCAAATTTAGTCAAGAACGTGGATGTCAGCTGACCCGGGATTTGTAGGCATTACTATTCGTTATTTATTATACGCAGCAGTTCTTTATTTTGAAATATTGTGCATAAACTTGATTCATCCGAACACTTTTGCTAACAGTAAATGTGCATCCATTGACTTGTGTAAGTAAATATGAATTTCAACTTTAATGAAAGAAGTCTTACTTCAGGTTTAAAATCCCTTGCAGCGAAATGCATAATGTGTTTATAAAGTGATTATATTTTCATGTGAGTGACTTAATCTGGCAAACAAGGCCACACAGTAAATGGTTGAAACTGTTTCTGCAAGCTCTTATAGACGTAATAAACTAAATTAAGTTATTCGTAACAGTTAGGGCAAAGGTAATTTAGATGTATCAAATCAATAGAAGTGTAGCCCGGTGACCTTTGTGAAAATACTTAGAACTATTATCGAAATTGTAGAGGAATATCCGAATGACCATTACACAAAATAAGAGAGATCGAAGGTCATTTACAACTATTACCACGATTAAAGAAGCCCCTTAATTAAGCCAAGGTCAAAAATTAAGTCCTTTTGGCTTTAACCAGTTTGACAAAATTGACGTGACTATTTTGTTATATCATAAATTCTGCTTGATATAAGTTAAGGCTTGAAAGAATAACAATTATCATTAGTTTTTTTAAAGTATACTTCACAACTTAAAAAAAAAAAAAAAAAAAAAATCAAACTTTGTGTCTTTAGTTTTAAACGTATCCCCAAGACATGGAATGCTTCATATTTGAACGAAGCAACATTTTGGTCGGGCATATCGTTTTCCTGTTAATTGTCATCAGAAAGGTGTTTAGAACCACAGACATGGCTTCCTTAAATATATTCGGATGTTCTGTGTTGGTGAACTTTTCCACACATGGAAAATAGTAAACAAAATGTGATCTGTTAAATTGCTTTCATTTACAGCCTTCAGAGAACTTGGATAGGGTATGCACGGTTTCCTTAAACGCACTGTTTCCCATACAGTTGTGCGTAGAATATCGAGCTCCCCACTAACACATTGGATTTTGATTCTTTGAGGCTCTTAATTACTGGCAGCATGCATATGCTGTGCAATATCTGCTGCTATGTATAGTCGTCCAGAATGTTAATCATCGTCCACACTATTGCTTAAATTTATTCACAACCTGAAGAGTGTGTGTCTTTTGTTGGAAGTGGTCCCGGAATTTTTGAATAAAGGATCTTTTGTAGTAAGGTAGTGAAATCCTTGATCCAAATTGGGTCGTTATTGTCCCAAAATGTTAGTTTTTACCTAAAACCATCCCTAAAAACAGTTTAGATCTCTACCCCACCCCTTACCGAATTATCGTATCATACATACTCAATATTTTAAAATTCTGGTGTGGGTGGTCCAAATAATATGAAAGTTTCACAAATTGTAGATACTATGTATGTGTAAATGTGAACATTTTTTCCGAAAAATCGATGCATATTTTCTTTTTTTCTTTTTTCTTTTCTTTTTTTTTTTTGCATGTTGAAAATTTCAAAAAATCATTTTAAAATTTTGAGGGGGGGGGACGCTGATTTTTTGTTCAAAAATTTGTAATACCCTTAGGTACAACATTTTTTCAAGGTCTGAAAGTGATGGAAACTTTGTCAAAAAATTAAAACTATTTTTTAGAGTTTTTTTTTTACCATTTTAGGACGCTCAATGTCAAAACTTCGAATCTAACTTAATAATTAAAAAGAATACTTTGAAACGTTTCTTGTAGCATATTTTTAGGTACCAAATCTCGTTTTGCAATTTTTTCTCATTTTATCTGTTATTTATTGTAATGCTTCTTGTATAAAAGACCAATTTGAAATTATTTTATACACAATTGCACTTGCGTTTTTCCAGTTCGCAATTTTGGATACAATTGAAACTTATAACTTCAGAAATTACGAAATTAAAGCTTTAAAGGTGTTTGAAATTAAAAATTAATTTTAAGAGTTGAAAAGCAAAAAGACGTTTAATTTAAGAGAAAAACAAGACAAAACAATATTTCAATAATAGCTATATCAATGTGCTTTTATTTTACATATAAGTTACGTGTTTGACTAAACTTATTTACTATATACATTTATTTTAATGTACAAAGCAATAAGGTGCACATAAATATTAATTGATAATAAGAACAAATCAAAAGCCAAACACCATATAATTTACAATAATTCATTCAACCTTCGTCGCTGTGTTCGTTTATTGGAATATTTGTAACTTTAGACCCTGTTTTAAATAAATTCGTGACGAAAGAGAGAGAAAATCGTAAACTCTGTCAAAGAAATGTTTGAAGTTGTGACTTGTGGGTTCTACAATGGTCTTCCAACAATGTTGCCATCGCTTTCAGATCCTGAAAAGAATATGTTGTACGTAAGGATATTACAAAATTTTGAACCAAAAAGTTAGCGACGTCCCCCCCCCCCCTCCCGCTCAATTTTTTAAAATTATATTTTGAAATTTTCAACACGCCAAAAACTCAAGAGAATACGCATTAATTTTTTGGAAAAAATGTTCACATTTACCATTTACGCTTACATAGTATCTACAATCTGTGAAACTTTCAAATTATTTGGACCATACCCAGCAAAATTTTAAAATATTGAATTTTAAGCATGTATGATACGATAATTCAGTAAGGGTTGGAGTAGGGGGTCGAAACTTTATTAGCGTAGTTTTAGGTCAACATTAACATTTTGGGTCAATAACGACCCAATTTGGATCAAGACCGATTTTACTATCTTACTAGGAAAAGCCCTTTAGCTCTGATGGTGTGTTTTCATTATCACGTTCTTGTGTGGTAAATATCTTCTGCAGTATTAGCTACAGCTACAAAGAGAACAACAATATGACACAATTTACTATTAAATTGGTAGTTGTGTTAGATATGCATATTGTAATATAAATTTATGTTGGAAGATTTTATGTTCACCTTATGTGTTTTATATTAATTGCTGACATGTATTATTTACAAAATGATATTTCCTTTCTTCCAGAGGAACGACTGCAACAGCACACTCAGCGACCAAAGAACAAAATGAAAAACAAGCGCAAGATGTAGCTAATGGGCCAGTATTTATTGTGACTGAAAACGGTAAGCCAACTCAAGTACAGCCATCGTATATCCTCCCGAAATATTTCACTTCCGACATGGTCCCAGTTCCTGTCCACTTGTTGGCTGCTGTTGCCCTCAGCGAACTCTCACAAACCGGTCTAAAGAGCTGTGTGAATGCGGGAGTACAAACAGATTTGGTAATGTTGGAAAGTAAGAGAAGTCGTAAAAATGTTTCCCCAGCGAAAGTGGTAGAGAACAGCGGAAGATCTGTGAAAAGGAAGGCGTCCACGCACACTCAGACTAAGGTCACTGGGAAAAACAAACGTCCGAAGATTAGTGCAGAAACTCAGACTAGTGGGGACTATATCTTGAAGCGGGCCATGAGAGCAGCTCATATACCAATATCACGTGAGACACGAGGCAGCCAGAGTTCTTCGAAATGCATTGCTTCACAGCATACACCCAAGAAGAGAAAGAAAAGCATGGAAACTCAGACTACGAGTGGAGCTTCATCGACTGTGGCTACAGATGCTGTGAATGAAACTGCAGACCAACAGCCAAACTACCCCAGTTATCAGAACTCTGTCAACCAGTCTACTAATTTTGACTCGCTAAGTTCCTTTACGTCTTCAAGCGTTCAGTTAGCCGACAACATGAATTCTTACTCCGTGGGTATGGATGTTGGCCTTCCTGATCTCTGGGTGGCGGAGAAGAATTCTTCTGGCACTCAAACAAGTCCAGTTATGTCTCGAGCAACATCCTTCATAGAGCAGGAATTGGCAAACAGCGTAACGCAAACTGATTTCAATTTGTCTTTCCTGGAGTCAAGTACTTGTGACTCGATTCCAGATATGCCATCTACCAGTAGCATTAACTCAACGTCACAGACTCTGCCGAGTTTGGGTTACTACGGCGAAGCCTGTAACGGTGCTTTCAACAACGTAAACAACGCTAGGCCTTCAATGTATGAATCGAATATGACGAGTGCATCCTGTATGATGAACTTGGACTCCCTGGGTGATTTGGCAGCCGAAGTTATTGACGGACTTTTGTCACAAGATAGGAAGATGAACTACGACGGAAACAGATCGTGTAGCATAGAAACTCAAACAGAATTAAATCTCAGTAACTCCTTTTTCAGCGACTGTACAGATGAAGATTCATCGTTCACTCATTGTTCTAACATAGAGACTCAAACTACGGAGGACGTCGACGTGTATGCCAACATGTATACCCAAACATGTGACGATATTCTTTTGTCAGATTTGGGATTCTCTGACATCCAAACTCAAACTGCATGGTCTCAATATCAGGATGACATGAACTTCGTTTCTACTGAAACACAAACGTGTATCTCAGGATTGTCGCCGACGTCGAGTAGCTCTAAGCTCTGGTACACAGGGAAAGCAGGCTTTCCTGATACAACCAATATGGAAACTCAAACAAATGTGGATGAACTGAGGCAGTTGTTAGCAGAATTGGCTAAGTAGGCGAGGAAATTGAAACTTTATTGCCATTATTGCATTTATTTTGGATAATTCCATAAACTTGTACTTGTCTATTACTGTAAACAAATGCATTTGAAATGAATTAGAGTTAACTGTTAGCCTTAATGCAACAAATCATGTCCTCAGAGGTGTTGCGGTTTCAGTTCATGTTTAATTGTTGTGACATTCCGCCTCCATTTTCGCCTGAAAACAAATAGTTTCCACAGATAAAATGACTTACAAAATCTGTCTTAACGATTAGCCATAGATCCTAATATCAAAGTATAACTAGATATTTAATGGGTACTCTATTGGTGCTTCGTTTTTTTATATTACATAGTTAACTACAAGGTTCCTGTAAAATGTGCTAAGAGCTTCCCTAAATTCATATTTGGCTTGACTCGTTACCATATTTCATAGTCTCCAATTTCAGCAGGAATATTTTACCTATGATAATTGAGAACTTGGTAAAAGCAGAGCAACATTTTCTTTTCTTTTTCAAAATCTACACTAAATTCTAGAATAATCTTAAAATACCCATTAGGTGGTTTAGGTCTATCCCTATACCTTGCTGACTGTAGGCTTAATCTAGTGATATCATAAACAAAATTCTTGTGCGCACGCACCCCCCTTCCCATATATATATATATATATATATATATATATATATATATATATATATATATATATATAACATTTCGAAAATATTTATTTCACCATTAAAATAAAATAGAAAACTTATTATCACAGAAAATTAACAACTTCTCAGAGAACTAATCAACATAATATTGAACATAAAAAACTGTATACTTAATGACGAAGAGCGCGCTAATCATAATGTTAATTTCTGCCCAATTTATGACATTTTTTTCCCTCTCTTTTAGAACTTGTCTTAGTTATCTCTTATAATGAAAAACACCACTTTTCTTAGGCCCTTTTGTAGTCCCAACATCAATGTCAGATAACTTACGTTTTTGTCCCCTCGGCCATCATCGACTTCTTTTCCGAACTCTTTGGCTACTGGCGACTACCATCTTGTCCATAATAAACTCTTCAACTTCCACTAATTCCTCGGAGTGTAGAACGTGCCTTTAAGACTGCCCTACTGTCCTATACCAAAATCCAGAACGATAACGTACAGCTGCTGCGTCTAGCTAAACCTTCAAGTTAAAAAAAAAAGCTAGTGTAAGCGTTTCCATACTCTACTATTTAATGCTAATGACAAATTAGTAACATCTCGCGAAAGCTTAATAAATAAAATTATTTTGTGAAAATAATGCTTTACATAATTTAAAGAAAATAAAATATTTTATTTCACCATTAAAAGGAGTAATTTATGCAATACGTTAACTTCATGAATTACTTCAATATAATATCACTAATTTATATATATATATATATCTTCCTAACATACCTTTTCTATTGTCTTGAACTCCTAAGAAATTTGTACATATTAACTAACGTATTTCTGTGGCATTTCTTCTTTCCTCAGACATTTTCATACTTCCTGATATGTACTCTGTTGTAAGAATGTTCCAAACTAATAAAGACTATTTTGTTTTCCCTCGTGCTTTACCATAGTTCGCCATACTATAAAAATTGCATCTGTTTGTGCTCTTTCTAGGCATAAATCCAAATTGTTTTTCTATTGGTTTCCTTCCGTAATTGCACTTCCACATTTTTCTTCTCAACAAACTTCATCGTATGTCAGATCATTACTTTGATTCCTGTAGTTTGCACAGTTCTGTACATTTCTTTTTTTTTTTCTTTCTTTTTTTTTTTTTTTTTTTTTTAACAATAAGTACAATAGCACTATCCCTTCATGGACTCGGCATTTTTCCTGTTTATAGATTTTCTGCATCAGATCGGCCCCAAACTCTTCAATGCTTCTAGCAATATGCCATCTGAACCTATCATTTTTGGATCAAAACATCCAACATATTTCAATCAAAATTTTTCTCGTAGGCCTTATAGCTGGAGAACTACATATAGTGTAGCCAAACCCAACCTGTCACTTAATTCAGTATGGTGTGCTTATTCCGTAGAAAATACGAAAACCCGACTTAAGGGCCGTTCAAAGATGGTGTAGCTCCTGCTTCAAAAACTAATTATTGACCAAGATCGCAATCTTTTGATCCAGTTTTAGGTTTCCTAGAATTCTTGTTTGGGGTCTTCATTTTCTTTAACGCCTTCTCTACTTGTTTCCGGTTTATTTTTCGTGTTACTCCAAGATTTAGAGTTCCATCACTGAACACGTTCCTAGGATTCACTTCATTAACAAACCTTTATTTCTTTGATCTTGTCTTCGTCGGTAAGCACCAGTCCGTGATCATAAATAATTAATACTTTCGTGACCAGAGTATGTACTTATTAAAATAAAACATAATGCGTAGCAGTTTCAATAAGTTAACGTTATCTTCATCAGACGTTACTTGGAAGAAATATCTTCATAACATTAAATTATTATTGTTATATAATTCTGGTTATATTTTATTACTTTAAATTTTAATATGAAACAATCAGGTATTGGTATAATTTTCTTTTTCATTGAAATTTATATTATTATTTTCACTTTTCTCTTTTATTGTTGTTATTTTAATAAATTATTCCAAATATTAGTTTATTTTGAAGTTTCCTCTCAATTCAATGTTCTATCACATAATTGTCTTTCTATTTCTGTTGCTTCTCGTAATAATTTTTCATATCCGTGACTTTTATCCTTCAATTCGTTCTAGCAATGTATTCCATAATTCATGTATTAAAAGTTCATTAATCTTCCTTTTTTTTTCTTTCTTAATCCTCCGCCATTTTCTTATTATTGTTCCTTTCTCTTTTTCCTAGACCTTTGTTCCCTTCCGAATCCATATCATGCCTCGTTTCTTTAACATGTTTATATATAGCGTTGTTCTCTCTTTTAAGCCTCACATCGTCCCTATGTTGTTTAACTCTTTCTTTAAGCTTTTTCCCTGTTTCGCCAACGTATATCATATTACAATTCTTACATTTCACTTCATACACTACTCCTTCATTTTCTTCATTTTTGTCTTTCGTCTTATTTCTCATTTTCCTAACCACTTCCAGAACTTTCCATCCTCCTTTTCTGTATGTCTTCACACCGCCCTTTCTTAATAAGCTCTTCAGTATCTCTGTCTTTTCTTCAATGCTCTTTATCCCATGCCATTTTCTCTTCTCTTCGTTTGTCTCTTTTCTCCTTCTTCTACTGTTTTTCTTTATCTCTTTTTTGTTGTACCCATTCTTCTCTAGTAGACTGTGAAACTTCTCGATGTCTTTTTTTCTTTCTTTTTTACTATTTATTTCTTCTATTCTTCTGTGTATATTCCTTATGAAGTTTGTTTTTGTGCTATAATCCATGTCACTTCTTTTATGACAGTATATCCCTGCCGCACATTCTTTGTTACCATTTTGCAATCAGTCTCCCCTCTTTTCTTTCTGTTGCAGGCTTTCCAATTCTCCTATTTTTCCTATATATGTGTCTCATTCTATAAACTCCAATATTTCCTACATTGTAACGAAATCTCCTATATTTTTCAACTTGTGAAAATAACGAAAGGAAATAAGGTGTGGGTAGTTGGAGGATCTTTTTTCTCCACAGTTGGGTTGTTAAAGGTAATTTTTTCTGTGTTTCGTCCTTTCCTGCTTATTATCTAAAGATAATTACACCAATTGCCTTTATTTGCCTAATACAAGTAATATCCTTTGTTGTCTTGTCTTTAGTTTTCACTGACGTACAGGGTGGCGCACGAAATGTCATACCATTTGTTTCGTTCATTACACATGTATTATCATCAAAATATTACAAAATTAGTGCAGAATTAATTGTATGAGCATGGAAATTTAGTTCAATATAGTATCTGTTCAATGTGATCACCATTTTGTTTCACATCCTCTTGTAAGCGAACCTTTACATTTGTCACAACCTTCCTGCACAAGTCTTCCGAAATTAGACGGCGCAACTGCATAATGAGAGTCCTGAGTTGAGCTGCACTTGCAAACTTTCTTGCGAATACATTATCTTTCAGGTAATCCCACAAGAAGAAATCACATAGACTAATGTTAGGGTAATACGGGGACCACTATGTCCTTGGTGACGCTCAGGAAACCGATGTGACATTACCTGTCGATCAAACATGTCATACAGATAATATAGAAGAACATTTGCAGTGTGTGGGCGAGCTCCGTCTTGCATAAACCCTTGAGTTTGTAATGAGAGGCCTGTTGCCAAGAGTTCTGGAATAAATCTGTTTCCAACATGTCCTTATATCGATCGTTGTTTACTGCTTCAGTGTTTTCAAGGGTGCGGACACTTGGTTCGCACTGTCGATTCTTGTTCACCCACAGAGCCAGTTGTTTCAAATTGACGATACAATTTCTGAATGGGCTGTGTACATGGAGTACATTTTGTACGAAATTGTGCACCAAAAGGTCTTTGTGTGGGTACAAAACTCCTCGTTACTGTATATATATATATATATATATATAAAGTACAACTTTCACCTTCTGTTCAACAACAATTTGCTCTTATGCGCCATCTTGAAAACTGCTGTTTGGCACCAAGTAAATTGATACTAACTTCTCGTGACATCTACCAGATTTTCCATCAATCAAAGTACACGAATACGAGTTTTGAACATTCCATCTATAATATTATGTGTGTAATGAATAAAACAAATAGTATGACATTTCGTGCGCCACTCAGTATATAGTTTCTTCACTCCACCTGATGTTTCAAGTTCATTATACATTTTATCCCAGGCGTGCGCTTTGCTTAGCCACTACCCTCTTTGCTGCCATATTAGTCACCTTGAAGCTGCATTTATGCTCTTCTGTCCCAGAAGCATCTACTTTATTTTTGCTTTTTCATTAGTATGTTCATATTGTGTGCGCTTCACCATTTTTGCACATTCTCTTCTTGCAGATTTACACCTTCCATAACACTTTTTAAACGATCCCATTAATATTCTTTTCTTCCAGTGTCCACCACCTAATTTTCAGATCTTCATTTCGCGGCCTCCTATTGTATCTATTCGTAAACTTCCTGTCTATGATTTCCATTTATCACCTTGTAGTTCTTAATTTTCTTGAAATATCGTCTTCGGCACAAAATGTAATCGATTTAGCTGTCTTTTCCATTACTCTTTTAAGTTAAAAGGTACTACTTCCTCTTCCGAAAATATGTATTACAAGTCGTCAAATAGAATGGCGATGAAACCCTTTCCCCTTTTTATTTTTTTCTTCTACATTCCAGCCACCGTATATTCTCTCAATCCCTTTGTTCTTTCTACCCACTACCCACAATGACATTTTCTTCTATTGGGATGTTGCACAAGTTCGTTCTCCAAATCCTCCCAGAATTATTATCTTCCCCTTGCAGCCTACTTGCGGGCCATTTTATAACGGCAATCCTGCGGCGAGGACCACCAAATTATATAACGATGAAATCCCACAGATCATGTAAATTTATATAGAAATTACTAGGTTATTAATTCATCTAAAACCATTTCGTACAGTGCATCAAGATATTACCTTTTATTATATCTTGTAACAAATTAAACATTTATACACCTTAAAAGTTGGGCATGTAGCTTACACAAGGTGGTTCTTCTATTATGATATTATTTATTTTACGTTGCTATGACAACGAATCTCTATTTTAGCACAAAACAGCAACGTATATCAACAGCAAAACAATTACATTTTTATATCATTTTTTCTATATATTTCTTCTTCCTTTTCTTAAATAGCTTGTGCATCAATTTGAAGTACATTGCCCAAAGATGTTAAAGTACAAGTAGAAAAATACACGTATCGTTATAATTTGTACACACTACATTGACCATTTCGCGTCTGTATATTATGAGGTTCCTTTTAGATGGTGCAGTGTTGTACTATCTCTGTGGTTCGGAGAATGGCAACCTACCTACAAAGATAAACTCTACTGTAAAGTACCGCCTTCCACCTTCGTTGTTTACTGGGGGAGCCCTTGGTATTCCAGAGTTGCCCCGTTCCATGGGCCCTCTCACCGTCTTTTGGAAACTCGAATCTACAACCTTCATGTGAGAGAAAAGTGGAACAGCTCTATTGGAGACACCTGGAAAAGAAAACTGAGCAAGAAACAAATGACTCTTGTACTCATCTCTACAGCTGACGATCCAGTATTGAACCAATAATGGTGGTTTAGCAGCAAATATTCGGAAATAACACTCGGTATTATAAATCTTGAATAGTATTCATTAACAAACAACTACTGTAATTAATTAAAGATTGCGTACGAGACAAGACAAAATCTTCGTGACTAGATTCGAGACGGAGACCGAGTTCTTCCAGTAAAAACAGGAAAAACTTTTTGGAGACGAGATATCAGTTATGACACATTTTCGAGACGAGACAGTCTCACTTCTTGTGCTTTGCGCATCTTACATGAATTGCGATCCCACATGTTAACGAATTATTTTTTCAAAATTGTCAATTTTTCGATCAAAGTTGTTAAACATAACTTTCTTACAAGACTGTCTATATTCTTTATTATAAATTAACGAGAGTTGGAATAGTAGTCTGAAGAAGGAAGTGATATACTTCCGAAACTGTAACATTTCTCGTTAATTTATAATAAAGAATACAGACAGCCTTGTAAGAAAGTTATGTTTAATTTATGTTTAAGTAAATCTAAAACTATCTTTCTGTTTTCACGGATGTTGGCAGGGCATATTTGAAGCAAAAGAAGATGTGAATTGAAACATTTTTACATTTGAGCACTTGTTCAATAGTCTTTAATTTATCCAAGCCCTTAATACTCGCCAATAACATACGTTCATATCTCGCGCCGATATTATTTTTGTGTATTGGGGTGGATCTTGGCCCTTATCTGGGCAAAGCTAGTTTCTGTTGTTTTTAAATTCGTAAGAAGTAACCTTTATTTAAAGAAGAGATCCATGTCCTGATTTAGAAGAAAATGCAAGGAATAGGCAGTTATTGGTACTATAGACAATATAGAGCGAAGTAGGCAAAATAAATTCTGCTGAAATGGAAGCATATACCAATTTAACTTCTGCACAATCGTTTTTATTATACCTCTAATATTAAGAATTAGACGTTTTGCGTCTCTAATAATCAGTATTAATATTTCTGCTGCTCAGTATTACCGTGAAAGTTATAACAGAATAAAAGGATGCGAAAGAAAAAAAACAAGAGGCAATTTTTGTAAAACTTCGGCTCACTCACTTATAAATATAATTCTGAGAACTGTTACAATAGTATATGGTTCGTTGAAAATTGAAGAGCTCTCTGCAATAAAAAGGTAAGTGAAAAATGGAAGTTTTGAGTTAAAATGCAATGTGGTAATTCATAGTAGTAAATCTGCGTATATATGCCTATGGAGAAAAGTGGTGTAGCACCTAGTCTGTGTTTTACAGCATAAAATGGCGAATACCGAAAATGAGGAATAATACGTAACGAAGGTGGAATAGTAAGCATTTAGCTTGTTATTGCATAACCTAAGGTAATGGTGAAAAGAGAAAGGGCAGTAGGGACACACAAGGATGTGTGTGATAACGTTCATGTATTACAACACACAATGATACAAAATATTAAATAATCTGAGCGTTGTAGGCAACGAAGTCCGGAAACTGCACTGTCCTGAGCCTTGTTTAAAATTCCAAATCTGATACGTCCATTTCAGATTCAGAATCCGGGAGCGCAGAAAAAAAGGAAGAAAAGAAAGCAGGGTTCAGCATGTTCTTTTAAAACTGCTGCTTGGCAAGCGTAACAAATCGTATCAGAGCTTCCACATCCTCCTTTGAATTTTTGATTCCCGGTTTGGCTAGTTTCTTGAGGAAGAACAGAATGGTGTACAGTGGTGGTGCCTGCACCGAATAGGCTTTCTCTCCTACACCGTTTCCGACACTGACACAGATCCATATGGAGGCTTTTTCACCCCCTGCCCTTGCCCGATTTACTAGTAAATCCGAAAACCGGATTCAGATTAGATATTCAAATTACAAATCAGGAGTTTGGATTTCCAAATCCGACATCTGAAATCCGGATTTTAATCTGAATCCAGATATCCGGGATTCGAATTTTTCAAAATCCGAATCTTCCCATATCCAGATTTTTGACAGTACTGTTTCAGTTTCCATATTAACATCGAGAAAAGAAACAAAACACTGCATTTTCGCCCTTATTTTGTTATATTTCTTTGCCAGATTTCGCGATTTTTCTTTCGTCAGTTCTGTTTATGTCATTCTTCTTCGACTGTTTCGATTTTGTCCATTTCGAAACAGATCGTCAAGTATGTCTCAGTACCAGTGCTTTCACTCCAACCGACCCTTGAAAACAAAGTTACAGACACATCGCGTCGCCTCCTCGCATCTACCAGTGTTTGCTTCAGTAGCCGCAAACAGTGGCGTCCTCTGTTATCCGCATCGGGAAACGGCGACTCGATACAGATGAATTGTTTTTTTTTCTCTCAACAGACGCTTCGTACACGCACTAGAGGCGACGGAAAAGGAAAGTAAGTCTACACGCCTTCTTTATCTATGTTTTACCAGGAATCGAAATAACTCGACTTACCTTGTTATTGCAGAGAGCCCTTCAATTGTATGTAATAGATTATTGCAGACAAACAAACAAAAATAATAATATTTCGCTTACGCATTGTATAAATAGTTAAGATAATTACAATCATGTTACTACGTATGAAATTATGGCCTTACATGGCTGGAGTTAATTCCATTGATCAATTAATAGCAGCTGTTATATGGTTGTGAAGTTAATAGTTGTTTCTGTCACGTTTAATTAAAACGAACGTTTATCGAATGTACATTTAACTAAAGCAAATAAAAATGTTTTATTGAACTTTGCAATCGAATTGTAAACAGAAAGGTTTTTATTTGAAAATGAACAGCACAACACTAACCAAGATGAAGGTGTAAAATGCGAGTTTTGGTTAATGTTGTGTGGGATGCTAGTCATTTATATTCTGTTAATATGTATTACTAATATAATCTGTAAAATACATTTTTTAAGAAGTAATAACGATTTTTTTTTAGCCTGAAAACCATTGCTAACCTTTTAATGCAGTAAATGTTTACGTTTTTAATTTGGATCAAGTACTTTAGAACTGTGACTTCTAGGTTAACTACAATCTCCTATTTCAATTGTGTTAGAAAAGTAGTGAGACTGATATTCTGTTAACGATGAATTTTGTTATTTTTACAAATCAAGGTTACTACCTTCAAAATAGTCCTCTTGGACAGCATCACAGCGATTGAGGCGTTGTTTCTATTCTTTGTAGCATTACTGGCAGGCTTCTGTTGGAGTACTTTTCAGCTCGTCGGTTACGCTCTTCTGGATATTATTCAAATTACAAAAATGGCACCGTTTCAAGTGGGTTTTGATGAGTAAGGGAAATAAAAAAAAGTCTCAGAAACTGAGATCCGGCGAATAAGGGCTAAAGCAGCGTTTCCCAACCGGTGTGCCGCGAGGAAATTGAAACAAAATTATTAATTCTATAGTAATCAAATTGCAAGAAAAATGTATATATTGCAGAAAAATGTATATTTGTATTTCACATTACTATGAACCTCTACTATGAATCTACAATTTTTAGTTTCATACTGACTTACTTTTCTGTACATTTTTAATGTTGAAAAAAGTATTTGTTATCATTGTTATAACCATTATTGCTTCTTTATTGTTGCAGAAAATTTCGTAACTTGAAATTTTAAAATATTCAATCCTTTCGACAAAGCAAACGTGCATACAAATTACCTACGTTTGTGTCTTAAAAGTAAAAGAGATTTGTTTGTTCGTTCATTATTTAGTGATCTTCCTTCTTTCTGAAAGGTTGGATACAGTTTTCGAAAAAAGAATTATATTTTTAGAAACCTGAGTCCTATATTTCATTCCATTTGTTGTCAAGTTTTAAATTAAAATGGAAAATATGCATAATGATTTAACATGGGGGAAAACCAGTGATCGAGTTTTCTTCTCTGTGGGATCAGTAATCACAGAGAAAAAATACCACTGTATTTTATATTTACAAATAATAATAATAATATCTATGAGTGTGACGCAAGAATTCAAGTTACACCTGTAGTGTGCCGCAAGTTGAAAAAGGTTGGGAAACGCTGGGCTAAAGAATCACACAAATGCTTTTTTCTGTCAAAAATGGTTTCATAGTGCGTTGTCGTGGTGCAGTATCTAAGTGCGTGTAAGCCTGGTCGCACACGTGCCCCCTTGTCCTGGTGGCACAAATTCCTGGTGGAAGGTCCCTCAACGATCTGTTCTCATAAGAGACTTCAATCTTTTCACATTGCCATCCATTTCTGAGGTTGACGATGGCGCACGTGGTTCGTCTTCACCTCTTCTCGGTCTTTTGAAAAAACTTGTGCTATCTGAAGACATGTGACCTGGATAGGAAATGTTCACCATAAGGCCTTTTTAACTTATGTCAAAGTAGCGAATTTTCCAAGTTTACACAAAATTTGATTTAACAAAAGAGACACTGACCAAAGCTTAAAACTTTATTTTAAATTATAATTTGTAACTGTTTCGGATATCTAGCATATCCTTCTTCAGACACGATCGAAATTAATGAAAATACAGACATATATGTAAATGTTGTTATAACAGAGTTTAAATTCTTTAACCGTCGTATATATAGCCATTGTTATAAAAAATTTAAATTCTTTTAAGTCATATATAGAGTCATTGTTGTACTTTTTTATTTTTATTTATTTATTTATTTATTTATTTTTCTTATTTACCGAGTCCTTCAGCCAATCCTATAAGTCTTCGTGTTCACTTTCCAATTCATCACTTCCTTCATTTTTGGTTCTTATAAGGGTCTTTTATTTTTATTTTTTTTATTTTTATTTATTTATTTATTTATTTTTTATTTTATTTTTTTTTTCTCTATGTTATTCAAACTTCCTTGCCATGATTCATTAATTGGTAAGCCCCCTGTCCAGTTCATCAATTTATCTCTTCCTACCTTCTTTATCCAATCCGCTTCTTTCCACTTCCTTATTATCATTCTTTTCTCCATCTCCAATACTTCCGTCTTATCCCAATTAATTGCGTGATTCGTCTCCTTAACATGTTTGTATATGGCATTGGTATCTTTTTCCTTCCTAACATCATCATCATGTTGTTTTATCCTTTCTTTCATTCTCTTTCCTGTCTCTCCTATATATGACATATCGCAGTCCTCACACCATACCCTGTAAATGACCCCTTCTTCCTCTTCATTAATCTTTTTAGTTCCTTTTCTATTCTTCTTCTTTATTGATCTTAATAAAGTTTCTCCACTCTTTCTATAAGTTCTGACCCCTCCTTTCTTCAATAAATTCTTCAGTTTCTCCGTTTCTTCTCCCATACTTTCTATGCCATGCCATTTTCCACTCTTATCCTCTTCATTCTTCTTTCTCCCTCTCTTCCTCTTCCTGCGTTCTTCTTCCTTCTCTAACTCTTTCTTGCTGTAACCGTTCTTCTCTAACTGTCTGTAGAATTTCTGTATGCTCTCCTTCCTTCCTTCCTCTTCGTCCTCCATCATTTCTATTCTTCTTATCATATTTGTTATGAAATTTCTCTTTGTACTCCTATCCAGTATAAAAGAATTTAAATTTTTTATAACATTGGCTATATATACGACGGTTAAAGAATTTAAACTCTGTTATAACAACATTTATATATATGTCTGTATTTTCATTAATTTCGATCGTGTCTGAAGAAGGATATGCTAGATATCCGAAACAGTTACAAATTATAATTTAAAATAAAGTTTTAAGCTTTGGTCAGTGTCTCTTTTGTTAAAACAATTAATCCAAAGCCAAAAATTTGATGGCACAACATTGCTCAAACTTTTGCCTGTGCATTTTCGTAACGCACCGTACAAACACAACTTCACTTCACACCCTCTCAACGATTGTGTAATAATTGGAGAAAGTTCGAACTTGTACTGAGTAGCAGCAAAGGCTAACTTAACTAAGACAACAGTGTTGTTAGTTCGTGTACAGTGTTGCCAGTCTCATTACTTTTCTAACATACCCCGTAAATATTGAGAAACACTTCCCAAATTGTAACAATTATTTTATCAATGAGTTTGCCCATGCTGGAGTCTCAGGCTATGCAGTGATTGTTTGTGTTGTGCAAATTTGAAATTCTAGTTATTCTCCTCATTAGGCTGAGATGAATAGACTTGGTAACAACACCAAACAAGGATACTTAATATTACATATAAAGAACAGCAGAACATGAATATGAACGTAACAATCAAGACGTAGATAAACTTTCAACTTTTCACAAACTACATTGCACATGATTAAATCGTTTCTTAATGACTAACAGTTCAGTAACTCCTGTAAAATGAACCAGTAAAATAATTCTGCTTTTTTTTTTTTTAAAAAAAAAAAAAAAGAAACATTGAGCTTTAGTTTAGCAGTGTTCATCCTCCAGCTGTCTTCCAAGAAATCGGAATAACGATAAACAACAGTTCATATATACGATATAACGACGAAGAATGCCAGAATTAGAATAAAGGAGCACACAAAGAGATGCCAAAGATCAAGATTCTGCGATTTCAGGTCATCCAAATATCTAGGTATGCCCACCAAATATAATAGCTATTAAGGAAGTGAGAGTCGTTTGTAAAGTCACATAAATTGGAACGAATGTTTTTGAGTTCTATCAGGACCAGTCAAAAGTCACGTTGCGTGCTAAATCGAGTTTGGAGATTCCTAATCCAGATGTGAGATATTTCAAGCACGTAACCTCTACGTGGGGCGCCCTGGGTAATTCGAAAAGATGCATGCAATTTATTATTGATTTTGCTCAAACAACTTGACTTTTTGACAATGTTCTATACATAGTTAACTTACGTGCTATACAACGTTTTTAACCCTTTCATTATGTCTTTGCAACAAGCCTTCAATTAGCCATCGAGCTCCTTCGTGGCTACGCGCCTTTTGGCGTGGGAGACCTGGATTCGATTCCCTGCGGGAGCTCATGTGGTCCGGATTCCACGTTAATCAGTAGGTCCCGTCTCATATAGCCTCGCTGCTGAAAGGGACGTTAAACTCAAAATCAACTCAAATAGCCATCTCCTTATTATAGTTGTTGAGATATGTGGACGACGACATTTTTTTGTTTCATTGATTAATGTTTCGTGCCTTTTGACTACATTCAATTCATTTTAGGACAGCTTACTTTTGCAATATAGAATCTAGATATCTCTTCTATATATAAGCTGAATTTCAACCATCTCCCTCTGTTGGTTTTCGATTCGCTTTTGCGTACTTTACAAGACATACAGGGTGATGCAAAACACAATGCAACATAAGACAGCTATGCAATCCGAGTCCGAATTGAACGAAATTTCGTATAGATACTAATTTGAGGTTGGTGAATAACGTGGGAATAGTTATTCGATTCGCTTTCGAATACTTTGCTAGATATACAGGGTAATGCGTAAGTAAAATAACATAGAAGCATTCTGTAATTCACCGATATAGAACGACGAAAGCCCGCACGTGGATAACACAATGAAGATGCGGAATCTCATCGCGATAATGAGGAACGCAGTGGCGTCGCAGGAAAATCTCCCGTTGAGTAAAGGGGGTTCCACATGAAAATGAAAGGAGAAATACTGTTCGATGTTGAGATCCTGGAAAGAAGTATGAGTCATTGAGGACTCACGTCCCTGAAATTGCACCGTTTACCAATTGCAGTAGCACCTTGGAAGGTCAACATTAGAACGGAAACTAAGTTCCAGCGACTGTAAAGTAAACAGTAATAGACAAAGTTTGGCAAAAGAAACAGCCCAACTCACATGTTCGCTTGCGGCACGCCGCGCCTTGCTTGTCAATGCCGCTGGGTGTGCATGTCTGACTGTCATTCTGCATACACGATTCAAATATAGCAAGTCTCTCTCTTACGAATAGCAGATTTCATGACAGGCTAATCCAAGCACATTCGAAATCACCGTTGCGCACACCGATCACGTGATGCACAAATGTAACCTTAATATCCGCCGACAGTCATAAGTCATAACGGATAATAGACGGAGAATCAACATCCCTGGTTACAATTTCTTGCTGGACTCGGGTTACATACTTATGTTGTATTCTATCTTGCATCACCCTGTACATCTCGTAAAGTACGCAAAAGCGAATGGAATGACTATTTCCACGTTATTCACCGACCTCAAATTAGTATCTATACGAAATTTCGTCCAATTCGGACTCGGATTACATAATTGTCTTATGTTGCATTCTGTTTTGCATCACCCTGTACATCTCGTAAAGTACGCAAAAGCGAATCGAATGACTATTCCCACGTTATTCACCGACCTCAAGTTAGTATCTATACGAAATTTCGTCCAATTCGGACGTGTGAGGTTGGGACCATTCCCTTGTTAGTATGACCTCCCAGAATATCTGCACTTCATTACTGGGCGCCATATATAACAGAAGTCCTGACGTCTGAAATTGTACATATAAAGTTGGTGAGTACGAATTGTCCGCTTTGACGCCTCCTGGAAAAAGCCTGCTAACACAACACAGGGATGGACTAAGGTTACGCGTCTAACATCACAAACTCTGTACACGTTCAGCAAACAGGCCGGGGTACTTAGTCAGGAAATAGTGTATTGTTGAACAGGGTCATACGGAAGTGCACCATGAAGAACATACAATGAGTGATTTTTCTTTACAAAGTCAAATTGGGATATTCCGCACACACACACACACACAAAAAAAAAGTATTTGTGCAAGTGGTGAATGTACACACCATTCGCTGTTGGTTTGTCGAATATCGTTCCAGTGATATAGCCTTATGAAATGAGCTCCGTGGACACCGGCTACCATGTTTAGATGACTCCTCAGAAACATGGAAGAAACAGACTTTGGAAAAGTGTTAGTGCCATTGCAGACGAGTTAGGGATATGCCAAACACTGTCCTTCAACGACTTCGTGCAATCGGTAAGGTGACGAAGTTGGACTCGTGGGTGCATGAGTTGACACCGGCCCTGGAGGTGTACAATTCTCTGTGAAATAACTTGGAACACTTTCCGCATCGGGCTGCCAATTCTGATTAAACAGGGGGTCTCCTACGACAATCGTAAATAGTTACGATAGCGTTTGGGCTATGATTAGCATCCGTAACAACGTCCGAAACTGCTCCCCTACCTCATAAGGTTTTGTTGCTGTTATGGTGACTGTCATCCATCATGTATTTCTCCATCAAGGCAAAACCATCATTGCAGAGCGTTACAGTACTCAACTCCACATAATACAGACCAAACTTATACGCAAGCATCCACCAATAGTCAACAGACATGGTGTCTTCACGTTGCACGACAATTCGTGATCACGGTCGCTCAAAACACCGTACAGAGTTACACTAAAAAGCCTTTCTTCTTCCTTACCCACCGTATTCTGCTGACATCTCTCCTTATGACTACAACCAGGGCCGTCGCGTGGGCGGGGCGTCCGCCCCGGGCGCCGTGACCAGAGGGGTCACCGGGACGACAAATCAACAAAATTCAAGGAATTCAGATTATGGTGATAAATGAAATTTTTCCAAAAAATTAATGTTAATTCAGATATTTTAATAATGATCAGGCCACGACTAAGAAAAATTTGTTTATTAAATCATAAGGACAACACAACAGGCTTAATGCCTAGTTATAGTGTAGTATACATAATTATCTAATATACACTATTATACATATGCAAATATACGTAATTTAATTATGCAGAAGTTATTGCCTGACAGTTGTTTTGACCTTTTTTCGGACATACTAAATACATCTTTTACATAATGTCCCAGTGTTTTACACGCTTTTCTACAATAGAATGTCCCATTATTTGCTGTTCTAGTCTTACCCGTTGGGACACATAATAATACTTCTGAAACTAATTCTGGACAATCAATTTTACCGTTTAATAATTTATGTAAGAACAACAAATGAAGAACCTATCTCCTTTTGAAAACTAAAATTCGTTACTAAGTTTTTATACGGGACATACTTTGGGTAGAAACCGGTTTTCTTGTATGCAAGCATTTAAAAAAAATGTGTATTATCTATTGCATCAGAGTAGTGATATTTGGTGTTCAAACAGTACAACAGTATTCTAATTTTGACCTCACATACGAAAAATATAACCTTATAAATGTTGATTCTTTGCAGAAATCCTGCTCTATCCTATAAATTAAATCTAGGTTACTATATGCGCTACTCGTTATTGCGTCAACGTGTTGAGCAAAGATTAATTTGCTATCAAATATAACTCCTAGATCTTTCATAGTATATTTGGGGTAGACAAGGATGTGCAATTTATTGTATAGGTAAAGTTAATTGGATTTTCTTTCCTCGTGAGAGATAGATTTACATTTGGACACATTCAGGACTAATTTATTATTATCACGCCATATTTGAACTCTTTGTACATCCTATTGAAGTTTCATGCTGTCATCAATTGAACTTACTTTGGAGTATAATTTGTGATTATCGACAAAATGAAAAACTTGAGAAGTTTTAATGCACAGAGAAATATCATTAATAACAACAAGAAACAATAGGGGACCTAGATTAGATCCTTGAGGGACTCCCAATAAAGTATTGAACTTGAAATTTCCCTGTAATGTAAAACATCGTCTAGACCTAGGATTATTCAACTGGAACTCTCTCCAGCCCTCTACGAGTTTTTTTCTTAGAATTTAATATTTATATTGTTATTTATATATCCCATGCTATTATTATGTTGATATGTATCAAGTTCAAAATAAATAAGACTAGAACTCGATTTCAAGAATTCAAAACCTGTTTTCATTAAGTTTTATGTTTTAACTACAAAAGCCATTCACTTAAAAAAAAAATGACATAATACCAACTTATCTTGTCCTACATTATGACCTTACATTCCATATTTAAATCTAGGAATACAGAATAAAGTCTGGTTGTTTCACATAACACACTGGAGGGAAGGCGCCTGTGAATTCTCGTCCCGGGCGCTTACAACCCACGCGACGGCCCTGACTACTACCTTTTGCAGCATCCCAATTGGGAAGGAAGACCTCTCTTGAAGAATAAGCGGTACAATGTCCGGCTGAGTTCTCTCGCCACAAAATCCACTCGAAGGCTGAGTAATGACAAAAGTATGTGGTTGGAGACGGTGACTATTTTGACTAATCAGGTATTTAGTTTGTTTCTTTTAGCCTTCAAAAATGATGCACCTGGGACAGATATTCCATTAGCATCTACCTAGTGAACTAACAAACTTCCTTGTTTCTATGCGAACAAGCTGAAATTGTTGCTTACCGAAGATAACCCATCCTGCCATCAGTTGTGCTCGATGTAACGGCTACCGGTATGAACTATTGCGCGCAGTTTCCACTTCTATAAACTTCCTTGCAGCTGTACCAGAAGTATGTGTCATTTCTGCTTGCAGGCTTTTCAGAGGCCATTTACCTTGTGATCCGACGTGACGAATTGCAATTTTGAGAAACGCTTTCGCCAATGTGTATATGGTAAACACCTGGTCATTTCATAGCTATTTTTCTGTTCTTTAGCTTCTCTCTCTCTCTTTCTTCTTCCTTTCACTATTTTATGAAATGCTGAACAAAAACTGAAAAACTCCAACTGTTTAACCGTACAGGTAGTCATCATATACAGGAAATACCTGAAGAAAGTGCAACCTACCAGCTTCATATGGCGTTGGACCACCTTTTGCTCTCAATAGCTTTCAGGCTACGTGGAATGAAGGCTGTACGTGCTACCAAGTGCAATATTACACCATTCCACGTGCTGTGTACGAGGGAAATCCAATAAGTTATCGACTTAGACAGAAAGGGAGGGGCGAAGCATAATTACGTCTGTCACACACGCCAAGGCCACTGTGGGGAACCGCGTTGAGCAATTTTAGGTCAGTCGGAGGAACGCAGTGTGTTTGTGTTACGTTGCGTAGCGAATGTTTGTGTGACGCCGCGAACAATGGATTTGCAGAAGCTGGAGTACCGCTCGGTCATCAAGTTTGTCACTAAAGAAGGAGAAGGACCAAAGGAGATTCACGAGCGATAGGTGAAAGTGTACCAGGATGCAGCACCGTCAGAATTCCACGTCAAATACTGGTCAAAGCAATTCAAGTGGGGACGGGAGTTCACTAAGGATGACCCCCGCTCCGGAAGACCCGTAAATGCAGTCACCACGGAAATGTGCCGCAAAGTTGAGGACATGATCCTGCAGGATCGCCGTATGAAGGTCACCGAGATTGCAGCAGCATGTGGCATATCCGAAGGCTCTCTCCTAACGATATTGTTTGACCGTTTGGGCATGTCAAAATCCTGTGCTCGTTGGGTCCCGAGAATGCTCACGCCTGCACAGAAGCAGTGCCGGATGCAGCTGTCCCAAGACTTGTTGGACTTCTTTGAGGAGGGTCAGGACAAATTCCTTGCTCAACTGGCGACAGGGGACGAAACCTGGACCCATCATTGGGATCCTGAGAGCAAACAGGAGTCTATGCTCTTCCGAAACCTGAAGAAACACCTACGGGAACATTTTTCGTCAGACAACGAGGTCCATCAGACTGTTTTCCAGTGGTCTGCAAACCATGACAAAGACTATATTTTTCTCTGGCATTTCTTCGCTGCCCACAAAGTGACGACGGTGCATAACCTCCATGGGGACTCCATCGAAAAACAGGGATGACCACGAGAGCCTATCTGCATTCCTTCCTGTCTAGGTAGATAACTTATTCGACTCCCCTCTATTACATCCATCATTGATTATTATTATAAAGGCCTCCGAGGATACCACATCAAAAAACAGTGATGACCAGGTGAGCCCATCTGCATTCCTTCCTGTCTATGTAGATAACTTATTGGATGACCCTCTATTGCATCCATCATTGATTATTATTATAATGGCCTCCATGGAGACTACATCGAAAAACAGTGATAACCAGGTGAGCCTATCTGCCTTCTGTCTAGGTAAATAACTTATTGGACGGCCCTCGTATCACTCAGTTCCCAGAGAGAGAGAAAAAGAATAGAGGTGGATATCGGCGTCAGATTCTTGTCTCCCAAAAAGGACAACAGATGTTCAATTCTTTTCTGGTCCGGGGATTGGACAGGCCAGGGGAGATATTCAACTTCATCCGGATGTTTCTTAAACTATTTCGCAACAGCTCCAACTATGTAAATGGTTGCATTATCATTTTGATATATGGGCGTGTGGAACATAGATACATATGGTCCCCTACAATCAAGAAAAACTGTGGAGTAACATTGGAAAGAATTACCTAATTTAGGTTGTGAAGAAGAGCTGGATACAGAGGACCTAGCATTGGATTAAAAATCGTTTTACATATATGGTGCATCGCGGTGGCTCAGTGGTAGAGCGTTCCCTCTGGTGCATGGGGTTCTTGGTTCGACCTCAGCTCGCGTCAAGTGAACTTTAAGGTGGACAAACTCCATGTTCATGAGTTTTCTCGGGGTTCTCCCGTTTACACCCACTTTCTTCATTCCACCATTTCATTCATTTCTCACCATCATCACCGTCTCCTTTAGCCTAGCCAGCATAACCGTGGGACGTAAAACTGATTTTTTTATACATATTTGGCAAAATATACAAGTACGCTTCCATTACTAGCATATACCACTATGGGCTATAAGCGACATGAAGGTTAGATTCCTCACTCACTTATATCACCTCGACACGTCAGCCTTCTTTACATTCCCCTCTGCTAACGATTTTTTTCTACGTAGACATTTGACAGACTGAGCGCATCACTGAGAACGGAGAATATTTCCCGCTTAACTAGATATCATCCAATTGGTGGGTAGACGCTTTACCAACTACGTCTATCTATCTATCTATTATAAGAGCTCAACGCATTGGTGGGATATGCATGGTCTATATACTCTCTCGGTTTAAACATACTAGGCCTTATGCAGAGTCGTTCTGACACATGCTTAGTACCGTACTAAAGAATTAGACTAACATATATTTCCTGCAGTAGTCAGGCCTATAGTATGACGGTAATCATACGTCAAAACGACTCTGCATAAGGTCTACTGTTTCTAGTAATAGCTTCCATCAGATTTTTTTTTTTTTTTTTGAAGTCCTCTTAAAGCGCAGAAATTATAGAATACTACCCTACATTTGAAATGGAATTTGAACATATTCTCAACGGCAAGTCTCCAGGAATGGATTTCCTACCTTTGTCCGGATGGTAATACATATTTAAATGAATAACGAGATTGAAGATATAAAAAATAAAGATAGGATACTATGTTATGTACTGGTCTATAATTTTAAAGCACCTCTCCTGGATCGATATAGGGAGTAGCACTATGTAACAAAGGCTGGAACGACTTCTGCAATTCTCCTTGTGACATGGCCACAACCCTTTGGATGCCTTTAACGTTATCGTACACGTGTTCGTTCAATGATGAACTGAGTTCTGGAAACGGAAAAAAAACCCTGCAGGGCACAGATCTGGAGAACAGGGTGGATGATTGAGCATATACCTTGATTCAAATATTGTACACCTACTGCTTGGTGCGTTGTAGACCATGAAGACATAGGTGTTCCAGCATATTTAAATACAGAGTTTGACTTTCATTAAACAAATTCATGGTGAATAATTTCCTTGCTGTGGTAAAAACATACCAGCATTGCCTTCACTTTTAGCTTTTTAAAAACTAGTTTTAGTTAAGACAGGATCATAACGAACACATCATGTTTCATCCTCCGCAAAAACTGACTTCAAAAACTTTGTATTTCTGCGAGCAGTTACGAATAAGTGTCTTTTGCCGCGAAATTTCTTGTTTCTTGCCTAAGTCTTCCACTAAACTTTAACGAATTATATCACAGTTAAGGTGGATCACTAGGTGTTCTCGGTGCTATGCTAAAAGCTGCTTGAATAGTGCAGCGTTGCCAGGTAGTGTCGAGTGTTTACTGGTGCCAGATAATAAAGGAAGTAATCATGGAATTCTGTTTGGATACTTACTGGAGAAATTAGTTCTTGATCCTTACCGCAATTCACAGCTAAGTTACGCTTCTCGAACTGCAACGTTAGAATCCAGGAATTAAACGTACAAATTTACCAACAACGCATTATGGCGTTCTGCGCAAGTTTCTTCTCAAAATCTATTTCCTTAAATGTAAATAATTAAATAAAATGTGAAACATAACACGAAAAACGGTCAAATAATATATCTATTTCGTAATAAGACGTTACTTTAAAGTACTTTACACATTCAAATAAATATTTCATAAAATTGAGCCCTTCTAGTAAGATCTAACAGCAAGTGCCATCTTATGTGCTCATTGTGAAACGATTCAAATGTTTTATTTGTTACCTTTTTCGATATCAGAAGACACAACCAAATGAATTAGTGTCTTATGTGAAAATGCATATTTTATTAGCTAAACAGCAAATTTTGAACAGTTAGTTATAAAAGGAAAACTTCTAATAATTTTCCAGGAGGTAATGTACCTAAAATGGAAGGAAAGTGTCAGAGCAGGTGAAATCCCAGAGAAGAATCCTTCCCCTCTTCCATGGTATCAGCGTCATACCATCTGGTCTTCTGCCATCAGATCTGTTACACCCCACAAGTTCACGAACAGATGGAACTTCCGCCGATGTGAGTGCTCTCCAGATAATGTCATTCATGTTCGAATGCCTCACATGTCTTCCGGAGCTACTTATACAAGACAGACCGTGTAGACCATTCTGCTTGGCTGATGCACCACATTTAGAGCAGTTGTGTGATTCACAGATGTCTACTCCTAGGCGAAGTGCAACTGCAATACGAAAACTTTCGTTTGGAAGGTGCAGTCCTAGGGTGTGAGAAGGTAATACCTGTAGCCAAGTACCTGAAATTGGTGATGAGAAGGCGAGAAGTCTAGCCTTATCTTCTTGACTGTCTGCTTCTTGTAACAACACTGATTGATATAATTTGATAATTGGCTTGTCCCAAATTGATTGCGAACTTCTGCCCGTTATTTCAGAAGGGCTTAAACCAACTAGGTTAGATCTGTCTTGTGTTGTAGTTGAAACATAACTTTATCTTATACTACAATATTTATAATATGTAACGTTTCATTGCGCAGTAGTTAAGGGAATGAGCTAAAATATGTACTGACTTCCGAGTGGTGATCCCCCTTAACGCCGAACTTTCCTGCCATCGGCCTTACAGTGAGACTACGATATTTTAGCTGTTCTCTGACTTTCGCAATGGGCTCATTATGAATAAAAATCAAACGTCCATCCTGCTGCCGTAATAACGGTGTCTCACTAATTTGTAAAGATGGTGGCACATTTCCCGTCATGCTTAGCGGACGGCATATTTCAAGGCTGACCATTTGGATGATGTGCGTTGCTTCATGAATGGAATTTTTATCTTAGCTGAGTACGTACTATATATTTAGATGCATTTACTCAAGAAAAGATCTGAAACCGTTCTGCAGACAGTTTGATGCAAGGGTAATGTCCTCATTCTGGCAAAAGTTAAAACAGTTTTTGCACGGCATTCATCAACATTCCCAAACCGATTTTAGCAAGAGTTTTGTAACAGTTGATTAGTTTCATTCTCTATGTCAGTGTAAATGTATTTGTACAGGTATAATTCCACTTGATTGTATTATTCCTGTAATATTGATCATTTCCATTCACTTTCCCTCGTCACTTTTGGCCATGCATTTATGTTACACCCTGTATATTTCATTTCATATATATATATATATATCAAACCAATATTTTGGGCTTACTGACTTCTGCCAGAATGACGATATGCAGTAGAATTATTCAAAGTTTCATGTTGCTATTGCGGTACATTCTTAACGCATATCGAACATAAGCCTCAAGCAAATAATGGAAATATGGTATGCGCAACAAAGTTACAATGCATCATGATTTTCTGAACACTATTGACTTTTTTGTTTCTAATTATAAACTTTTTTTTTTTTTTTTTTTTTTTTTACAAAATTGTTTTTTCAATTCGGATACCTGTATTACCTCGTGTATTAATACATAATAAATATACAGTAAATTAGAGCTTACAGTAATGTGTTTGTAATGCAGCCGGAGATGAAAATAAAATTTGATTAAATGTAATGACTAGATCGCAGAGTATTCGTTTTATTGAAAATAACAAGTATTTTTTTCTTACATACAAACATAAATATTGAGATTAAACAGTAGCCAGTTCGTTTCTTCCAGAAGGCCTTTGCTTCTTTTACAATCTCCGAAGCCATTCGGAAAACAAAGTTCTATCGAAATGAAAAACATGCAGAGTATATAGTTAAGAGAATAACTGTAAACAAATGCTTGTAATATTTACTTTGGAATTCCGGTCAGCACATGAGGAAAGTCATTTCCAGCACTATACAGTACGCCCTCTGCAAGTAGTGTAGTGATTACACCGACAATAGTACAAAAACACCAATCTCATTCACTGGTACATACGAAAGTATGTGAACAGACAAGACAGGACATCGACGTATCAAAACTCTCGTACACTCATACATTATCATACAAAAGTTATTTATAAAAGCAAATGCGTTAGACATTCTCTCTACATATACACACACGCACGTACGCACACAAACACAGCCCGTGACTTTTCACTATCCACAACATTTCATTTGAAGTCGACCAATAACCGGGGCAGGTCATAGTGCAGGACCTGCTTGGTCGAAGTCCTCGATATCACCCAAATGGTCTTCAGTCCGCTCTTGGATTTTATACATGTTTTCAAGTGTTGAGGCTAACACATGGAGGTTCTCCACTCCACTCATAAGTTGCCTGAAAAAGAAACGAGTAATGAGAAAATGATAACGACACTTGTTTACGTTTATTACCATTGGTTTCATTTTAAAATATTGTTAATATACACATCAATGATCAGGACCGGCTCTACCGTATGTGCAACACGTGCATTTGCATGGGGCGACAATATCTGTCATAACATTATTATTTAAAATAAATATTTCTTGTTGGAAACAGACTTCTTCATGATGGTAGTCAATTTTACTACGCTGATCTTCTATTTGAATACTAGATTCATAAATCATGTTTAGGTCGCATTAGTTTACGGCCACACGGATAATGCTAAAGCAAATGGTTAAACAAATCCCAGCATGAATTGCCTGATTGTTGTCAAATACAAGATTTCAATTCTCGAACAGTAGCGAACGCCTGTTTCATTTAGTTAGTTATCACAGTTTTGATATGAAAACCAGTCTTGTCTTTGTGACAAACAAGTTCCTTATCACTGAACATGGAAATAAGTTCTTTTTAATTTTTTAAACAGATATACAAGAAAAATCAAGAAATAAAGATAAAAGATCTAGTTGCACTGGAATACCATCTTTCCTCTGCACGTGTGTTTCTTTTATCTTTCACTAACATAATAGATTATTAGTTAAAAAAACAGACACAACGAGATTGTATTTGTAGTATTTAGACCTTTCTGAGTGCGAGTGTACTAAAAATTTCCCATTTGTTGTTTATGCTGGAGTAGCATACTTAAAATCGTGACTTTTAAGATTTGTTCTTCCTGGAGAAGGGGCTGTAAATGATGCCATGGCTTGATGATTGAGTTGATTTTTAGTTTAGCGTCCCTTTCAGCAGCGAGGCTATATGAGACGTGGACCTACTGATTAACGTGGAATCCGAACCACATGAGCTCCCGCCGGGAATCGAACCCGGGTCTCCCACGCCAAAGGCGCGTACGCTAACCGCTTAGCCACGGAGGAGCTCAATGATGCCATGGCACGGAGCGGCAAATTGCCTAGGGCCGGGCATGTCAATGATGACATCAAAATAATAATAGTAATAATTGTAATACAGCCAATTAATATTACGTAGTAATGTGCTGCTAATGACTTACTCAATAACTACAACGAAACTTCTTTTGTAAAATACCCACCTCGGCTCTACAGCATATTAACTAATACTTGGTTTAGTTGCAATTCTGCAATATTTTTAGCGTTTAATGGAAAAATATCCGAAGATGAGAACATATACCAAATCGGTAGATCAATAAGATCCGTGGTTTATATATATACACAAAAGTAAACTTAAAAATTGGTGTTGTACGGGAACCACACCACCTATTAAGGTAAAACCGATAGTGAAGTATTCCCTCGTCAAGGCCCTTCATCATGACACAAGCTGGATGACAATATATATAATATGCGGGAAAAAAAGTACTGAAATTCGCGTACGAATGGCGCGCAGGTGCAATGTGATATGAACTGTGAGCGCTACAAGTGTGCTTAGTTGTATGTGAACTAGTGTAGTGTGCAGTTGACGCGAAGATAATGTTACTTACACCAGGGAAGAAGGTGTTTATTGTTAAGTACTATTTCTGCTTACACATGTGGGGCAACATCTGCTGCAGGACATGAGCGCACATGTCTACTGTATTGCTCTGGAGCTATGATATATGAAGATTTCATCAGCAACATATGACTCAATGATGAAAGCCACGTGTACCTTGGTCACTACATCAGTTAACAATTGAATATTTATCCATTCTTGTATAACTTGGAGTGGTTTTAGCCGCACCAAAAATCTGTTGTTACAACAACAATGGATGCAGGAAGATGGAGCTACTGCCCACACTACAAGGAGTCACTTGTAGTCCATTTGACTACATTTCTTATATTGTGCAATAAATATCAACGATGTGATTTCGGTAATGTTTGTTTTGCCGCATACTGTAGTATATATGATTAATGAAATTTATTTATTTATCTATTTATCTATATATCTATATCTATATCTATTATATATATACATATATATATATATATATATATATATATATATATATATATATATATATATATATATATATAGAGAGAGAGAGAGAGAGAGAGAGAGAGAGAGAGAGAGGGAGAGAGGGTATGTAATTCTGTATTGCGTTTGATATAGTCTTTCACGAAAAAAACAAACGAAATTAACTCTTTTAGTTTAATGTTCCACAATTATGCCCTTTAGCCTAAGGGAAACGCATAATTAAGGCAAGTAAATAATAGGTGGAATGACAATTGGGAGGAAACGACAGTACCTTGTAAAAACCTACAGACATCATGACGTCCACCAAACTTATTTCGCTCGGATCGAGCTAGGGACTCCATGCACCAGAGGTAAGCGCTCTACCACTGTGCCCCTGCCTTTCACAAAAGATCACATTAGAATTATCACTAACAATGACAACATGTCGACATTTGCCTAATGGAGCTGAGGAGAAAATGTGAAATAATCTCAGTCAGAATTGCCGGTGATGAGGTTTGAACAGCCTAACTGTGAAATAAAAACAGTAAGTAATACATTGAAGTGGCGATAGCCAATGTTCCGTAGACACACACTACTTTGGTGTATAGTGCTTCCCAAGCTTCGAACTAATATAAAACTGAAATTGTGATACTTCTCTGTTAGTGCGAAAACAAAAAAGTAAATGCTAATCCAGAGACATCTCCTCCGAAATTACAAAAAGAGATTAAACCACTTCTTACCTCAACGAATGTTCGGCTGTGTTGGCAGCCCTATGCAACTGTTGAGCGACATCGAAAGTGCGAGGATCATTGTCTGGGATACCAGGCCACATGCACCTCAAACGACGATTTTCTTTTCGCAATTCTGTTACCTCATTCTGAAACAAAGAAAACAAAAACATCAACTTCTTCAGTTGCTTATTACAAAAACTAATTCACAGCAGACTTCGTATATTAACTTTTTTTTTTTAGAGAAATTTGCTCCAAGAGAGATGTTTTTCTCGTGTATACGAGAAATGGGAACAGATTTTTTTTTTCTACAATTCAAAAAGCAATCCAATTACACTGAATTATATTGGAATTATTTGCATTCCTTTGTAGAAAATTAGTGTCATTAGGCACACAACAAGGAATACAGAAAAATCTAGCCACAGTTCATGAGACACATTGTTTTTTATGCTACTGCATTACATTATTTTAGAACAACAACACTAGAATTAAATATGATACAACCTACTTTAAAAAAATAGTAATTCCGTTACACGACCTTAAAAATAAATAAAAATGAACTTAAAAAAAAAAAAAAAATAGCAAGTAAAAGCCAATTGAAAAGTATTCTTTCAAGGCTAGCTTCTTAAGGCTTAGACGTCACAATTTAGATAATGAAACATTTTCTGACATAAATTTTAAAATCATTTCACAATAGTAATTGCGTACCAATTTTAGAAATATGGTACATTGTACGGAAATTGCGCTGGATATTTCCGACGAATACTGCTAATTTCAGCTTGGGCACTACATATAACTGAAGGGTAAATCCATATCAAATCAAGGTTCGAGCAGTCCCGGGTTCGATTCCTGGTGGGAACACGGTCGAAAAAGTGTAGAAGTTTTTTTTTATGCCAGCCATCCTGAATAAGGTTTTCCTAGATTCCTCATTCACACCAGGCAAATGTCGGGAAGGTACCTAATATACGTCCCAAGCCGCTTCCTTCCTTCCCTTTCCGCGGATAGTGTGCTGGCCAAGGGACGTCATCCCTCAAAGTGATGGGCTACATGGCCTTAAGATGCCGAAAGCCCAGAAATCTATTTCCTAATCCTAACTCCAAATGAAATCAATCAACGATAGTAGCTGACGAAATTTATTATTTTGAAAGTTATACTATATTTAGAGAGCTGAAAACAAGCATTTATTCATTTTTCGGGATGTTCAGTTTTTTCTTGAGCGGTCATTGTATATAGGCGTGTAAATCTAGTTTGTACTTTATGAAGGTTTGCGGTAAACGCTGTAGCTTCGTTACTCTTGAGGATAATGACAAACAAAAGCCATTTGAAAAAAGAATTAAATGTATTGTATAGCATTTTATACTTAGTGCATATTTAAGTCTACAACACTATAGATACCTTTCAGAATTTGTTAAATGCTAAAATTTGAAAAATGCAAATTGTCATTCTTGATATTAAAAATTTTAAAGAAAGAAGAAAAACCTGATATATCTCAAAAGGGCGAAGCGCTTGAAAAGTCTCAACTTTTTCCAAAACAATCGCTATTTAAGTAGTAACGGTGGTTAAAATTTGAGCACTGGAACTTTGAGACTTCAATAGTTTTTGAGTTGCGAGCTTTCTTTTTTCTTCTTATTCTATGTAACGAAATTCTGTTTATTAGCAACTAAAGTAATCTAAAGTAACGGTTCATTATGTAATAAACTATATACTTTGGATATTAAAAACATATAGATCAGTTCAATTGTGCATGTTTTCTTATTGTAATAATACTTTACTGGGACAAACTGCATGTTTTGAATTGTTAATAATGTTTTGAAAAAAATATTAAAAAACAAACCCTGTTTTGTCTTATGTAGTTTCTAAGCTTATGCTATTCATAAAATAGTCGAGACCATTTTGTTATTAGGAGGTCCTATCTGGCTTATTGTTTGAGCAAAAAAACGCTTTCGTGAAAGTTGGGGAAGCAGTCAGTCCCCAGTCGGCTGCCTTTGTATTCAAGATAAGACTGCCTCCCATTGACCGCAATTTTCCATCAGGCATCCATTTTATTTGTGTATTATCAGAAAAAGTGCAATTAAACAGCATCACATTACAGTGGAGAGCTGATTCTTTCAAGCAAATTCCACAGACAAGGCCATTTCATAGATCTGTATTTCTAACTCATACAGAAATGAAATGTTATGTATCCTCACATTCAAAACAGTTTACTGACCGCAATACTACAACAATTCTACAAGAAAGTGTATTGTCATTGAAACTACAAAATATCGTGTAGCTTGCACTTACAACAAGAACTGGTACATCGAGAAACTGAAGAAACAAGTGACGAAAACAATCATCATTTATTCACTTTTTCTATCCGCATGTCCTCAAAACTTCTTTCCTAATCTCTTAAGAGTCTTCATCCCGGCGAAATTAAAATACCGCTAATTTTTACAGTAATTATGTGATATCTTCGAATAGATAAAAGATAATCGAAATGTGGAACAACAGCGCCCTAGACAATATTATTTTACATGAGAAACCGTTATCAGGACTCACTTATCTGCTTTCAATTTCGAGCCATTTTGAAAATCGGCATTTATTTTCGCGTTTCTAAACAGCTGAAAACGGAAAGCCACTAGGTGACTTGTGATAACGATACCTCACGCAAAATAATATTGTCTACGGCGCTCTTGTTCAATATTTCAATTATCTTTTATCTATTTGAAGATATCACATAATTACTGTAAAATTAGCGGTATTTTAATTTCGCCGGGATGAAGACTCTTAAGGTAACGAACTTTGGGTGCTACTTAGTAAGATCGTGAGGAAACAATCACCACAACTGCTACGGATCAAATCTTTAACATCAGCGAAAAACCGTGTACAGATATCCGTCAACTATTTCTGCAATAATATTCTAAGATAAAAAGAGGAGAATTTCTGCTTAAAGTGTAAACTGCATAAATAAATAATACACTAGGATAGTGTATAGCATTTTATTTTATTTTATTTATTATTTTTTAGCTTAATTTGTTCTTTTCCTTTCAAAACTTTCCGGCGCTCCTCAAGCCTTTTACTGCTCAAGATTATTCCCTTTTTCAGCCTTTTCGTTATCTTCTTTTTGAATTTGTCTGAATTCTTTGAAATGTCCTTCATATCTCCTGTATATATATATATATATATATATATATATATATATAACAATCTATGAAATATAACATATTTCCCTGACTTTCGACATATTTTCAAGCTTTTCCTCAACTAATTTTAATTTCTGTAGTTTCCGCGGTCAGTGCTAACCTTGCTTCACGAGGCGGGGACTGCGGTTTATTGTTAAGACCCGCCACACACATTAGCCAGTAAAGGATATTCATTCAAAGAGAGTAGTCTCTGGTTACTCCTTAGTTAAGAAATGAAAGAAAACAACATACCATTAACACCTTCATGTCACTCTTCAATTTCGAAACCTGGCTCTCAGCTGCTACTGCTCTTTTCTGAAAAGGAGACGACATCATATATATATATATCTAAAATTAACAGTAAAGGAAACAACAGTAACTTAATTTACTTAAAAAAAATTATATTGTTAACTATCTTCTATGACTGCAGTACTCGCGTTCTCTCTTTTGCTTAGCACTGTAAAACAGAACTGTACGGAACCAATATTCAATATAAATCTGTAAATATTTTTCAATTTTTACTTTCACCTATATTATTCCAAGGTAAGGGTTGGAGTCCCCTTTCCTTCTTTTATTAAAGCAAAAATAATATTTATAGAAATTTACTCAAATTTAAGAAAAGGATGTTAATATTTTGCTAAACACAATATCGAATCAATAATGTGTTCACTTTTTAATTACTATCTTATAAAGAGAATGAACAATCATTGTTGAGAGAATTTTATTTTGTAACTCAGCAACACGCTTCCAGTAACTTCCTGGCGTCAGGATAGGAAGAACTGTGTCGAATTCTAGTTTAATACTATATTTTGTTTAATACAAGTGATGTTTTTTAGGATTTTTATTTTGGATACAATTTCAAAAAGTGTGCACATTCTTGCGGTCACTACTTTGTTATATTCACAATTATTCAACTGTATAACCACATTGTTTAACACGGTAAATTTCGGGCTTATGCCTGCGCCATTTTGGTTACACTTTAGGTTGTGACGACGACAATTTTTAGTGCAAACTAATTTCGTTTAATACAAATTTACTACTTTATAACAATTTATAGTGTAATAGTCGACATGGCTAATGACTGCGACTTTCCTATTATAAAAACCACAAAGTGGTTATAATAATAATAATAAATCTAATATATATATATAATTATTGAATATTATATAGTTGCCGACAAATGCTCTACGGTGTATTTTCCTACGTTTATTTTTATAGGAAAAGGGGCAAAAAAATTAAAATGAAATGAAGTCATAGTTTCTGCTAACATCGCATACGAGCCGTATCAAGCTCACAGAAAAGGCCAAAATATAGTGGATGAGGGATACTAAAAAACGAAGTGTTTGTAGTGCAAGGTAAGATTAGTTAGAGGAAAGGAATCTATCAATTAGACATACAAGAAGCTTTTCTTTTTAATTGACTAATTAAAATTTAATTGAATCGACTTGATTTTGAGATTAACGTTCCGTTCAGCAGTGAGGCTATATGAGACGTGGATCTACTGATTAACTTGGAATCCGAACCACATGAGCTCCCGCCGGGAATCGAACCTGGGTCTCCAACGCCAAAGACATGTACGCTAACCGCTTAGCCAAGGAGCTCCTGATTGAATTTTAACATACATTTCACGACACACAACACCTATAGCTTAACGTGGAATCGAAACCATTAGTCGATTTTTATCCAAGGAAAGCACGCCCTGGAATGCTCAAAGAAAGAACTTGCGACAACGGGTACAATAACTTACCAGAATGTGCCCTATGGTGTAACGAATTCATTCACTCTATGCCCTATGGAACCCGGAGGTTCAATGCCGCACTCACAAAAGCTTTACATCGAATTCTGTTCTTAGCCAAGTGGATCCAGTTTCTACTTTGTGTTCTTACTTCTGCGAGATCCATCTTAATATTGTCCTTCCATCTGTGCCTAGGTTTTCCTAATGGTCGTTTTCGATTGGGCTTTCACTAAAAATATTGAAAGTGCTCCTACTTTTTTTTTTTTTTTTTTTTTTTTACTTTGGTTATATAAGGTGCCTACCTGAGCCTCCTACATTTAATGACCTTTTAACAATGTTAGGTAAACGGTATAAATTATACACTTTCTCTTAAGGAAAAAACGCTTAGTTATAAAGATAACAAAGAAAGTTCTGTCGCTTTTTGTGGAGGTCTGTGTTCAATTGGTCCTCACACCATGAGCTGAATGCGACTGAAGATAAGGGGAAGGCCAGTTGTTGGTGTGGGAATATCCAACATACTACCTGGTTGTGGCAGTTCAGTTATACCGTGAACTTGCGTAAGGATAGAGTAAACATGGGGCCTTCACAGAGCGTCATAAGGGCGTGTATGCTGTAAGAGTTCAAACTGGGGTCAAATGCCGCTGCAGCGGGGCGGAAAATATGCCAGACCTTTGCTGAGGGTGTCGTGGCTAACGCGGAGAGTGCACCGGTGGTTTAACAAGTTTAAGGACGCTGACGAAACACTCGAAGACGCACCATATGCCGGAAAACGAACACATGTACAAAGTGAAGATTTTCAGGCAGCAATTGAAGCGAAAAGTGGCCAGACATGTGAGGAACTAGGATTACAATTTAATGTGAGTGGAGAAACCATTAGGCAGCACCTTCATCAACTTGGGGAGCACTACAAGTTGAGTCGATGGGTCGCACAAGATCTGACTCCAGGCCAGAAGGCAACGCGAGCAGACACCTGTGTTTCTTTGCTGTCTCGTCTGAGGAAGGAGCCATTTCTAGACAGGGTATTGACATATGATGAGAAGTGGGTCCTATACGAAACTCCACACTGTCGTCATTATTGGTTAGTATCCCACGAACAAGTTCCAAAACAGCTGAAACCAACACTGCATGAAAAGGTCCTCCTGTGTGTTTGGTGGACTGGTCGCGGCATCGTGCATCGGAAACTGCTATCAGCTGGTCAGAGCATCACTGCAACTGTGTACTGTCAGCAGTTGAGCAGTGTTCAAGAAAAACTCAAAACTCTGGAGACAGAACTTACGAATCACAAAAGGGTCCTCCTTTTACAGGACAACGCTAATCCCCACATAGCTAGGATGACCCGGGACACTATTCCACGCCTTGGATGGGAAACATTATTGCATCCGCCACTCTCCCCGGACACTGCACCGTTCGATTATCACCTGTTTCATTCCTTGGACAATCACCTTAGAGGACGCCAGCTCAAATCCCTACTAAAGGTACAATATGCACTTGATACTTTCTTCGCTTCACGACCCACCAAGTTCTACCACGATGAAATCCATGGCCTTCCAGAACGTAGGCAGAAGGTCGTCGATGCTGATGGGGACTATTTTTGATCTTGCAGGTACGTCTTAGGTGATATATTGATGTTCGAAGGTAGTGGGTGAAAAAGAGACAGAACTTTCTTGGTTATGTTTATATCCTCCCGTGGGAACATTAAATATTGTCCAGATGTATCGGAACAACAAGCTAGTTCCGTCTTTAGTGGTAAGATAATATGGATAAAAACGGATAAGAAATATGGTATAGGAATAAGGAATATATACCACCAAATCAGCGTAACGTAAAAATGGGTACTAAAAAGAACAAGCAGAACACAATGGAAGATAGAAAGAAATGAAAGAAGCGTAGTGTCATTCTTGCTAGAATCAAATACACATCTAATTTGGTCAAATTAGATCAAAGTTGCCAGAATCCAGACTTAAAGACGCTCTATATTTATGAATAAAGAATGATTCTTCAATCTGTTTTTTTTTTCCTCACTATTACAATTATATGTTTTATATTACGTGTATGTTGCTTTCGGTGAAGTGACAATCCCTCTTTATATGCCTTTTTCGACTGTGTAATATGTTCTTTCGGGTGTTAACATTGCGCTTGGTTTGACCTATATATGATGAGTCACACACACTGAGCACGATGAGTCACACTCACCTCTCTTATTTAATGGATCAACAAAGTAACTTTTAAAGCCAGTGAGATGCTTTTCTAAACTTTCTGGGGAGATACTAGAAGCAGATGATGTTGAATTTTTGTCGATAATTGTAGGAAATATGGAATTTCTATCGAAGTTTTTGTCTCTTTGGGAACACCTTTTTTTTAGGAACTTCACCAATTTACGTGTTTGATTAAATCATTTTTGTAAAGTATGAAAACTTATAAGTTCTTTTGTCCTATTTGATATAAAAACTGTATTTTATAATTTTTTTATGTACTTCCTTTTATGAAGTTTCCCCCATTCCCCCATTCTCGTCCTTCTTAAGTCCAAACATTCGCATCGGGATTTTATTTTTAAACACTTTCACTCTGCGTTCTTTCTTCGGTGTAAACAACCATGTTTCAAAACAGCACAAGAAAGGCAATCATCATTTTATATATATATTTTAAACTTCAAGTTGTTAGAATTCGCGAAGATTTGGACTGAATAATAACACGAATTCCTTTCTTTCAGTCGACGTTTAATTTCTTAGTGGATATAGTTTTGATCCTAGATATCTGAAAGTATTAGATATCTTAACGTATCCATAATTTTCAACATTATGGTCACGGAGAATTTTCATTTGTCCTTAGAGGCTCTGTTTCATTCGACGAAGAAGAAGAAAAGGAGCGGGGCCAGGACTGGACTGTAAGGAGGCTGAAGCAACGCTCCAACGTTTGCCAGAAACTCCAACGGTGGATTTTCGTGATGGAGAATCCAGGTATGGGCGATCTACCTTCGGATGTAACAGACCCTTAGTCTTTCAGTTCCAGTAGTGGTTAACATCTGTTGTCTAAGTAGGATGACCGATCCCTCTTTTTGCTTCAGTGTGGTTTTGCGACCCTCGGGAATCCATCTGTTGGGGGCAGCAAATCGTACATTTTCACTGCTTGTTGATTTCCTCCCGCGTTGTGACGCTCTTCTTTGTCTTTCTGTGTCCGGTACCTATCTTTCGTCGGGCATTGACCACCTATCTGTGACGATCCCTGTTGCGCGGCGACCGCTACTGTACGTTCTGTACGTCAATGTGTAATCTTTTGACCCGACAATGATATCTTTCCGAGTTCCTGAGATATTCGGCATTATATCAGCGCCTTCGTCACTTTTTGACCGCCTCTCACGTGAAAACGGTAGTACTTTCGATCCATGTTCATTTGACATATTCTGCTTAATTTTATGCTTACTATCACCTCCTTCAGTTTATCTCCCCCTTGTATATTCCATGTCTCCTCAGTTACTAATGCGATGAAAGAAGCGTGACGTCACGTTCCGCTTTTTGGTATGCTGATCATATACATTTTCTACATAATATACGCTAAGAAGTTTAAATATAAAGCGAAAATGGACTATGTTATGTACAGGGTTGGAATAATAACAGTGAGTGGGACATCTTTAGAATTTCAGTATATAAAAAGGAAACAAGCAGAAACAAAAACAATCCATTTGGCCGGTAAAAGTAGTGGTAAGCAAGGGAAGGAAGGGTGCTTGTGTAGAAAATGTTTGGTGACTCCATGCTGATGGGCCAAAATTGACGCCATAGTCTCTCTGAAAAACACTACGGACCTCCAATATTTAATTGTGTGGAAAATTCATTTGCATGTAGGAAAGTTTTTCTTTTGCTTTTATAACTATCCTGTAATAATTCCGTTTGCAAACTGCTTACCGTTGTCCTTCTTAAGTTTTCTTCTACGTTTTCCATAGCCTTTTCCAGAGTAGCTGTTTCCTCCGTGTCTTTTTCCTGCATGGAAGATAAGCGTTGTTCAAGAGTGCTCACTCTGAAATAAAATAAATACATAAATAAATAAAATATTTTATTGCAAAACATTTTATATGTAATTCCCTCACTCTAAAATATTCCATCCTCACATCATCATTAACCAATGAAAAGGACTAGCTGCACCGCTTACCACTTCTTCGTAACTGGTCATTTTTTTTTATAGCCTAGAGGAGCACATTCAGATCTTTTTCCTTCTTTCGATTCCCGGTGGGGACAAGTGTCAGAGTGTCGAAAAAGCGTAAAAGCTTTTCAGGTCAGCCATCCTGAGTTGAGAATTTTCTCCTTCATACCAGGCAAATAGCGGGATGGTATATCACATAATGGTCCCAGGCCACTTCCTCCTCCCATCCCCGGGCAGTGTGATCACCGAGGGACGGGCTAACATGGCCATAGATGTCGAAAACTCGAACTTAATTCCCAATTTTAATCCCTTCTTTCTTTTTAGACGTTCCCAGTCTACAAAAGTCACTCGATCTTGGTTAAACTTGGCATGAAGGTACGCCTTGCATGTAAAATATTTTCTGGGGGCAGATCTTTGGTTCCCGAGTTATTGGCCATCAAAGCTGCCAATAGACTTCGTGAAATTTTTAAAGAAAGAAAGAAAGAAGTCAGTAGTTGGTATTTAAAACAACTATTTGGGGAAAGTGCCTAGGTACATGGAACAAACTTATTAAATATGAATTAAATGCAGCATATACCTATTATATATATAACGGGTGACGCACGAAAAACCGGCCCGCCACAGACTGTGCATTATGGTCCATTGTTGCGACAATGTTTGTGTAGTGTGTTGTCAGTTTTCAGAACGAAAGCAGTGAAGATTTTGTTAAAACGTACGAAGTAAATCTCAACAGGATGTATTTTCTACAAGAGAGAATCGCAATAGTGGAGCCGTACGTGTCTACTGGTTCATTTAAGGAAACGCAGAACATTTTTGTAAGGAAGTTTCCTGGCGTTTCCGTACCGGCAAAGAGAAATATACAGGATTTGGTGAAGAAGTGGCGTACTAGAGGTGCAGTGTGGAACAAAAAAGAATCGAGCTCCGTCTGTTCGTGCACCTGCTGTGATCGCGGATATTCAAGCACGAATGATCCAGAGTCCAAAGAAGTCGACACGGAAATTGTCGCAACAAGCGAACATTTAGCGTACGTCTTGTCAACGTGTCTTAAAAGATCTACGGATGAAACCGTACAAAGTGATATGTGTACAGTCCACAGCAAAAATCCTGCAACATGAACATGTAAGTATATTGTGAAACGACGAAGTATTTTGCTCCAAAATAAATGTATAGGGGAGGACGTCGAGGTTTCTCTTGGCGTGATTCATGCCACTTAGACGTTATGTTAATTCCCTGTGCTGTTAGGCTAGTTTCACAATAAACTTACATGCTCATGTTGCAGGTTTTTTGCTGCGGACTGTACATGAACTAAAGGAGGGAGATAAGCAAAAACGTGCACGTGGTTACTTGAAATAGTTCATAACGGAACGTTGGACCCAATGCTGTATTTTATGAGTGATGAAGCCTGGTTCCATCTGACAGGGCAAGTAAACACCAAAAACAGCAGATACTGGTCAACAACCAATCCCCGTAAGGTTCATGAGGAACCTCTTGACGATCAGAAAATAGGAGTCTGGTGTGCTGTGTCAGCAAGTCGGATTGTGGGTCCTATATTTTTTGAAACAACAGTAAACAGTGATGCGTATATGCGAATATTTTACGAATTTTACGCGCAGTTGACGCACCATGAACGTTCCTATGCCTTCTGTCAATAGGATGGGGCGACCTGTCACAATTCACGCCAATCACTACAACAAATTCATGAAAGATTTACAGAAGAAAGGACTGTGGCAGCCGCGTTCGCCGGACCTGACCACTTGCGACTTGCGACTTTTATGTGTGGGGTAATCTAAAGGGAAAAGTGTATGCAAATAATCCCCAAAACATTAAAAGACCTGAAGGACAATATTCGTAATGAGATTTTGGCAATTGATGCGGCAAAATTGCGCAAAACAACATGTTAGTGCGCGCACAAAAATGCATTGAAACCAATGCGGTCATTTTCAGCTTCTACTGCAAAAGACAAGACAAGATCACAAGATCACTTCAATAAATAAAGTAAGTGCATTTCACTAACCAAATCTTTGCGTTTTGTATGTATTTTTGTATAAGGCCGTGTCGCGCCGGGCCGGTTTTTCGTGCGCCACCTCGTATATAGTATATATATATATTCCTGAAAAGAGTCAACCAGATAGGACTGAGACAGAACCCACTGTCTCTATAAAGATTGTTGCTTTCACGTGATATGATTTCCTTTATTATTGTTCCAACAATTGCTGCATTTGTTTACTATGACAGTATTTGTAAAATTGACTCTGCTGTGTCCCAGGTCTAAGCTGACTTTTTTTTTGGTTGCTGAAATCTGATGTAGCTGTTGAGTTCTTTGCATCGTTGCTCTATGGTGCAACCAGTTTGCCCTACATATGATCTTCCACATCCACAGGGTATACGATATACTCTAGTAGTGCGCAGGTGCAAATTGTCCTTCACTGGTTTGAGTAACGATCTGATGTTTGTTGGAGGTTTGTGAATAATTTTTATAGCATGTCTTATTATTATTTAACAACCGGACAACCGCTTAAATGGGTTATCTTTTGTTATGTCAGATGATTAAAATTTTGCTTTTACTTGTGATCTTAGGTATTAAAGATGTAGGTCTATATTTGGAAATTACTGAAAATTTATCCCTAAATGATCTTCCGCTACAAGAATACCTTAAAACGTGATCAAGAATGTAATAACACTCGTCACTGCAGCCTTCTAGGAACCAGAGTACCAGTCGGAAATAATAATAATAAGCGGACATTTCGCATATACAAAAGCAGCAACAGGAACGCCTCCTTTCGGAAGGTTCTGAATCTAAAGGCTTTCATGACTGCCTTTGCACTGAGGCTATTATTCTACGGGTGGTGTCAGTACCTAGCAACCCTGTTCGGAGCTAGTGAGATCTCCAACTGGCGGTGGTGTCTGTATTTGCTAACAACGTTGTAAGCAAGCACGCAGGTAGCCTTATTGTAGCAGAGGATAACTGTCTTGGATCGTAAACTTCTCTTGGTGGAGGGAGAGGGAAGATTGCTATCCCAAAGACTAAGAAGGAAAACAAGAATACGTTTATACTTTTAGTTCAAAACACATCTAAATTTTGCAGTGTTCTGATCACAATAATAGAATCTAATTAAAATTATTTCAAATTCATTTAGTATTTTCTGTACTGTGATCAGCAAGTACACAGATACGTTTTCATCACCCTGGCTTTTCGGTGTTAACATTTATGGTTACACGGAGAAAAAGGGTCGAACCACAGCTTTGGAAGAGAAATATATATATATATATAGATGTAGATATAGTACATATAACATGCAGAATGTAAAATGTGTTTAATAATAGTTTGATAAATATTAAACAATTACCTTCTGGTCTGTTCTGAAAGTTGTCTCCTCACCATGTCTAGCTCTCTCTGCAATCTCTCATTTTCCTCCCGCAGCTGTAATGAAAACAACATATCATCTCTCAAGGTTAGTTCTCAACACAAATTTAACATAAACATTTACATTTGGCAGCATCAACTTGTCTTAAGAAAGAACAACTAATTGTAATGCAATCTTAATAACAAACAAATGTCTCAGATATCGTTTGCTTGCCTGACGCTAATAGATATCACTACTTGTGTTACTGTTTGCCATTAAATACTTGGATAAACATGGTATGGAGTTTGGAGTACTCAAAAATGAATAACTCAGAAATAAACAAATGTAAAGAACTAAGACATTTTAATTAAGCGCGAGTTTATCTTATAATGTACAGTAAGCCGAAAGCTTGGGCGGAATCACTAATAAAGTTAAGCTGCAGGAGCTTGTCGAGTTGTTCTCGAATGGGACTCGCAATAATTTCCTTTAAAAGTAGGTTTCTATTCAACGAAGGTAGATCTATACTAAAATAATAAAAGGAGATAAAATAAAACGCTGTACGTATCTTATTCAATTACAGTATTTATTTACGCTACGAATTAGTACACTCAGAACTTACGCTGGTCAAAAGAAAAAATGACAATTTTCCGTTTTACGTCCCACGGATCTGCCGCCTAGGCTAAAGGAGACGGTGATGATGAGAAATGAATTAAATGGTGGAATGAACAAAGTGGAGGAAACAAGAGAACTCCGAGGAAACCCACACACAGTGTTTGTGCACCACAAAGTTCGCTTGGCGCAAGATGGGATCGAACCAAGGACCTCATGCAGCAGAGGTAAACGCTCTAACATTGAGCCACCACGGCCTCTTGATGAGAAGAAAATACTGTTCACACTTTAACTATATTTCTTCTAATAATAAAGGAAGGTTTTCTCTACAAATTGCTGCTTGGTTGCTCGATTTTCCACAAAGACTTTCGCCTGAGAAACCATTCTAAGCACATCGGCCATTTTGCCGTATGGCAAATTGCTGCAGTTCCTTTAAAGTTCCGAGAGTATCTTGGTAAGTCTTTAGCCTACACTCTCCTTTAAATTCAAGACTACCTTCTTCTTCCTTTACCTCCTCTTCACGTTTCTGACTAGGCATCATTCTCAATTAACGCATTTATATCTATTGTATCTGTTTCGGTTTGCAAAGATGTCTGTTTCGCAGGCAACATAGTGCATATACACACCTGACCTCTCAAAGGATGTCTTAAATTCCGGAACATGAAATTTTCCATTAAATGGCTTATTCAGGATGTCCACTAAAATTCCAAAATGAAATTTCATGACCTTTTCCTAACCAAACCATAAAATTTCGTAACATTCACTAAACTACTAACAGTATCTACCTTCTTTAGCACTTATATTTATCTTACATCTACTCTCAAAGGTTGTTCCCTGCAGCTACAAAAACTTGGTGTCTTCTCACACCACTTTCAGAATATTCACTGTATATTAGTGGACTAGTTCGGTACCTAACAAGTTCCGTAACTAACCAACAGCAAACACTCACAAATCTACTAATCTTAAAATTGCATATCTAAATACACATAAATTGACAAATGCTTAGCAAGCCTTTAAAAATGTCATACTAATTTTAAACAGTTGTACTGATGGATTCTCTCTCTCATGTGATAAAAATGAAAACGGGAACGAAGCAAAAAAATTCTGAAATATGCAAATGGAAGGTTGTTAGTATATATGTAAACGTTACATGGGGCAAGTTAAATGAATACTCATATCCTCATCAGGATACAGTACAAGAAAATGGGTACAACGAAAATACTCAGAACAGTTTTTGTGCCTCCTCTCAAAGGCTGCATTCCAATTACAAACTATTTGTACACATGTTGGTTGGACCCTCCTTTAAAAAAAAAGTTTTGGAGCTCTTTGTTAGTATATTATTGGTACAACTAAGGTGATCACATTGAAAGTGATTTTTATCAGATGTTGGACTTTTCTTGGGCGAATTAGATGCTTTCACGTTAAGGTATACAACAACATTCAACATAAGACCTTTACGAAGTTCTGATTGCACTGAGAAAAAACAGCTTGAGATAATTATAAAACAAATTAATGTATGGATTATGCTTGCAGTCTATTTCAAGTAAAATATGTATTTTATATCTTAGAAAATATTTTCTGTGAATAGTTTGCTCGGCGACGCCGAGGGACGTTATCCGTCACACGTTGACGGGTTTACGGCCTTAGGTGCCGGTACTACTAGTAAATATGTGAATACATTAGTAAAACTATTAGTATTATTTCTTACGTTTGATGGTAACACAGGAATTCTTCAGAAATTTGGTTTTCCAACAACAACAGTTTAGTTCAATCATTTGTTGCTACTCTTCAAATAAGCATTCTGTAGAATCAATACTAGCAATAGCGTAAAAATTCTTCTCAAATTTAAGAAGCTTAATGCTCGGAGTTCCGAAAACTACGTAATGCTTATTATTTCAATGCTGGATTCAAACTTAAAGAGAGCTGCATTTTCGGAAAAACCCCGTCGTGAAAAAAGTGCTCGGGAATTCCAGTAATTCAATATTTATTTCATACAAGATATTTTGAAACATTTATTTTATAAAACATGAATTAAATGTTTGTTTCAAATTAATATATTTGGTATACTTATTTGGCAAACATCATTGAGGCTCCCGGCATGACTCGATCTACATTTGTTCGTTTGTCTGCCTGTACTACACACACCACAGGGTACAAGCACGAGACACTCTAAATTTCCCTTATAGATTCTCCCCTGGCGTACCAACGTAAAATTTCAAAACGGCGGCCTTTTTAAAAAAAATAGCGGGTATCCACGCTACAAAGCGCAATCTTCGGTCTTTTCAGTTGAAACTTTCAAAGTAGAAGCATGAGAGACTCTAAATTAGCTGTATATATTTTGGCGGCGATTTGATGTAAAATTTCAAAATGGCGGCCATTTTTAAAAAAAGAGCGCGTATCCACGCTACAGGGTGCAATTTTTAGACTTTTAAGTTGAAATTTTGAGGGTAGAAGCACGATACATTCTAAATTTGCTGTATAGATATTCTCGGCGATCCAATGTAAAATTTCAAAATGGCGGCCATTTTTTCACAACAGAAGTGAATAGAAAATTGTTGCAAGTTGTGACAATGACAATCTTGAAATGTAAATCATATTTTCACACTTTTACCCCAAAGACATTGAAATATTTCGGAAAAGAAAAAAACGATTAAACCCGAAAAAAAACCCAGATGGACCCAGGTGGGTTGGGTTTTTTCAAACCCTGATTGGTACCCTATGGTTCATTGGTATCTGAGATGTTGCCACATTGTGCAATTCATGTCTCCAGACGAGGACCCGAAAGACATACAATTATATATATATATTGCTTTGTTTTAGCTTGTAGAATAATGTTCTGTAACCCGTAGGTGCTTTTTTAGAAAACCTTGTGTATATATAATACATATATATATATATATATATATATATATATATATATATATATATATATATATAAATTGTATAAACTACATTATACTATAAAAATTGTATAATATATATATATATAAATTGTATAAACTTATACAAACCTTATAAACCTGTATATATATATATATGCATACATATTTATATTTATATTAAAGATTTTTCACTAAACGCATTGTGAATATTTAAAAAAAAGTGTGTATAATAAATTACTTTTTGTTTTTACTTACATAATTGATAATAATACGGTCCCAATTCTTATCAAGATTTCCTTTGTCGGTGTTGACTTTTGGACTTTCTGGTCTTATGTAATATGCTTTTATATATATATATATATATATATATATATATATAAACATTTAAGGTAGCACGTGGACCGAGTATTTGGTGACCTGAAGGTGTTTTGATAAACATGACATAGCTACTTTGTCTTCTCGCGACTCCTTTATGTATTCTTTTAGTCTAATGCTAATATTTCTTTTAGTTATTCGTATATACGTCGACTTATATGTACAACAAATCTCGTAAGTGCCACTTTTTAAAATTATGGAACACCAGTATGGGAGTAATTTTGAAATAAAAAATGAAATGAAACATCAGCTTAACGTCCAACGTTTATTCCCTTTAGAGTAAGGGAGACGATGATTAAAACAAATGAATAATGATGGAAGAACTGGTAGAATACGAAAGTGGAAGGAAACGGAAGTACCCTGAGAAAACCTATGGACACGATGTTCTCCAACACAAATTTACTTGGTAGGGGGATCGAACCAGGGACCCCATGCACCAAATGTAAGCCCTTTACCGCTGAGCCCTCTAATTTTGAAATAATATTTTGTGTTTCATACGTGTGAAAAATGATTATAATAGAACTAATATATTCATACTCAAAAACACCAGCATCTGATTAACTTAACTATCTAACCTATATTTAAGTTGCTTGATGGTCTCCTTTGCTCCATATATTTTGTTTAGGAAAAAAATCTTCCGCTAGTGAATTATACTACACTTAATTTACTATCTTTAATTACTTAAACAGAGTACTTACTCTTTGGTGATCCTTTTCAGGCGAATGTGGCTTGGAGGAACCGCCGCTAGCATTCTCTGTGCTATCTCCTTCCTGAGCAACATCATTTACACTCAAGTGATCGCTGTGTAACGCTCCATCTGACAAGAAATCGGGCAAACTTTTCGGCACATTAACATCACTAGAAGACTGATTGTTTCTGGAACTGACAGACGAATTAGCTCCGGAGAGCTCTTTTGATTCACTCACAAGAGGTAAGTCAAAAGGCAAACCACACGCAGCGGAATTATTATCCGCATTACTGTTTTCAAAATTTGGCAGATCCAGTGGAATAGAATTTTTAGGTCTATTATCACTTTGTTCTCTGTTCACTGATAGGTCAAGATGTAAATCACTGAGCACTTGTTCCTGAGGCCTATGATCACCTTTGTTTCTTCTATGAACCTTTTTCGCTTCGGATGACAGATTACTCAGCCCATTGCCGCCTGGCCCGTTCACACCATCTAACGCAAAATCTGGCAGGTTGTCCAAATCCACTGGTATCTGAGCGGCGTTTTCATCGGAATTATTCATATAACATTGTTCAATCACGAGATGGTCCTGTACAAAGTCTGGGAGAACAGATGTTAACTCTGGGGTTCCTACCATTCGCGGGTTGCTGCTTCTGTAAACACTGGTAGAGGGCTCTGACGGAGAATCCCTCGAAGACTTCTCGTGGGAAGAACAACTATAAACCTTCGGACGAGCACCTGTTCCTACGTACGTGCTCGAATCATTCTTCAGAAAATGTTTGAAAGAAAATGGGTTCTCTTCACGTCTGTTGCCTTCTGGGCCTACAAAAATATATGCACGTATGAGAACATATACACAAACAAAGATTAAAAATAAGTTACAGAGTATGGCTTTATTAGTTTATATTTACTGGAAAGTAGAAATATATAGGGAAAAGTAAGTTCAGTAAAAGTCATATGTCTTAAGTTCAGAAAAGAACAAAATCAAGATTGATCGTTAAAAGGAACGATCAGAACTGACCTAACATACACAATGTAATCAAAAAATACGGTGAATGTAATTACACAGTGCCATCTATCGATGTTATATCCATTTCAACTAGTAAGCCCGGTAGCCTAAACCTTTGATAGAGTTAGTGCCGAGTTTGAACGAGTTGTGACATGTTAGTTGGCTTCCAGAGCCAGAAGAGTGAGGACATGTTAAGAGTGTCTGTTGCGTGCCAACATTAAGTTTTGTTCTAAGCTGCAAAAAAAGTGCTGAAGAAGCTCACGCAATGTGAAAATCAATGCATGGCGATGAAGCGATGGCACTGAAGACTGTTTACAAGTGGTATGAGCGAGTCAAAAGCGGCAAGGAGTCGGTTGAAAACGAGCAACAATCGAGACGTCCTCCTACGTCAAAAACAAATGAAAACGTCCAGAAAGAGGCACAAATGATTTGTTTAAACAGGCGAAAGTTTTCTGAAGAACTAAACATCTCGTATTGGTCCGTGAAAAGCATTTCCACCGCCGATTAAATTGGCAAATGACTTCTTTCTTCATCACGAAAACCATACCTTGCTTTTGATCTGCGGGTTTCTGAAAAAAGTCCACATTCCCTGTGCTCTCCAGATATAGCGCCATGCGACTTCTGGCTCTTCTCAAACATTAAAACAGTGCTTAAAGGAGAACGTGTAGACACCATTCCTGACATTGAGAGAACAGCTGCCAAAAGAAACCTTCCAGGCAAGGATTCAACGTTGGGATAAGTGCATTGCTAGCCAAGAACAATACTTTGAAGGAGATTAAAACAAATTCCATGGAAGCTTATTACTTCGTTTCTAATAAAATTATTCAGCGTAGTTTTTGATGACACCTCTTATATAATGGAGTCTTCCGAACATGAACAGTAGGACTGCCCAGATATTTCAGAGAAAAAAAATGAATATTTTGACGGTTTGTAGAGGAAAGAAAAAAAGATACATGAAATTGAGAATTTACACATAACAAATATACATATGGTTTTACATAGTAATGTAGAATAATGAGGAAGCTTCATTTAAAAAAAAAAAAAAAAAAAAGCCCGGTAGGAGTTCATGTCGTTTGGATTCCATGTTTATTACTTGTCTCATATAGCCTCGAAGAGAAACTCAAACCCAACCAACTCAATACGTTGACTTCTAACTGTATTTTAATAAAGACTGTATCTCTTAACAATTCTATATCCTTCTTCATACGTTTAAAAAAAAAAACTTTGCAAAACAAATCGAAATTCACAACCATTTGGAATTCTGCTTTTATTAGTTAGTAGTAGCTTTTGTCCCTCACAGTAATATTTCGATCGGTTGAAACTATGATATACTTAAGATAGTGTTGACAGACGAAGACAGATGCTGAAATAAAAAAATAAGTTATTGTTAAACATAAGGTTGAGATGCCGGTTAGGTAGGAGATAATAATAATAATAATAATAATAATAAAAACACGACCTGTTGCATTTTTTTTTCTGAATATGAAGTTACGTCGGTGGGTTGCGTTGTTAACAGTGTGTGCGAAATCAGTTCCTCTAATGTTTTTTTTCACACTAACTTACAAAAACATGTAAAATATCCAGGACTGTAATTTCTTTTGTTTAATACAAAAAACGGAAGTAATCATTTTATGAGGGAAAAATAACGTACAACTTACCCGTAAAACGTACGATCTAATAAACAGTGACAGTTATAGTTGGAATTTCAGTCTTTGAGCAGAATCTTTAAGTGAATAAATGCAATAACAATTGATACTGCTACTAGAATTATTTTCCGGAGGCACCGTGACTCAGTGGTAGAACGTTTACTTCTTGGGCGTGGAGCCCCTGGTTCGATATCCGTCCAAGTATGTTTGTCGTATACTAACGGGTTTTCTCGGGGTACTGCCGTTTCCTCCCACTTTTCATTCTACCAATTCTTCGACCACCATCCATTTGCCTTAATCATCCTTCTTCCTCAGCCTAAACGGACGTTAAACTCATAATTCCATTTCATTTTATTTTTGAATGGTTTCCTATTTACTTCAAATCTTCCAAGAATATTCTTATCCAAGATGATTATATAAGAAAACATATGCAATCTAGTCAGAAAAGTTGCAGAGAAAACCAAAATTATATAAAACAAATTCCTTTTTAATTGGCTACAGAGATGAGTGATATAATTAAAATTATAAACCAACTGACGAGTTACAAGGTGAATAATATACGCATTAAAAAAAAAAAAGAAAAAAAAGTGACCGCAGCATCCAAATACAAATCCGAACGCAGCGACATAGCACAGATATATAACTTGTCGACATTTTTTCACGCCACACTCGAGCACCCGTTTGGAAGACAACACACATAGATGTATTGGATATACTTCCTAAAAAATTCAGACTGATATTTGTAGAGGATATTTAGGACAATATATGTATGTATGTATGTTGACGGCATTCTTTAACATCTCTTTTCAGTACTGATATGAACAAACAGTACAGCTTATAAAACCTGAAAGCTTAAAAGCAGTTTTAATAATTACTTCTATAAGCTAAATGATTATTTTCTTCAAATCTGGATAAAAATAACAAAGCATGGTTATTACCAAAGAAATATAACGGCAATACTTTAAGAACTATTTATATTAATTTTACAGTGAAGAAAATGATTTTTTTTCTTTTTAAATGTAGGTCTTCGAGCAAAGTAAACACACGCACTGAAGATGCCGAAAAGTAATCGCAAAAACAAATCGATTGCAATTGGAATGTTACTGACATGCTTTTGACGAAGGTAAGTATTCAGAGACTTGTTTCTTCCATTCTTTCTCCCGACTTTGCTTGAGTCTTCATTTTGACATTTCAGAATATGAAAGCGTCATGCTTAAGTGAGTACTCAAAACTTTTATAACGATTATTTGGTAAGTATTCCACCATTATCATCCATCTAACGATCAACATCTCTCTTAGCCCCGATGCATAATCGTGGAACGCTTAACTAACTTAAAAAAAATATATAAAATAAAATAAAAAATCTAACATTATTGGGATGACTGTTGCACACGGATTTAGGCGAGAGAAAAGAAATAGAAAATATTGCATCTGGTCTGGATCAGCGATTAATATTTAGGTAAAAATAAATTCATCAATAATAATAATAATAATAATAATAAACAGAATGCTAACACAAGAAATAGTTCGTGTTCAAATAAACTAAATGCAATACCTCACTGTATTTTTTTTAAGTGTAAAACAAACACTCTTGCAGCAATTCTCAAACTTTTAATATGACAATTTTACTGTTCAGTTGTTTGCACTGATAAGACAACCTATCATGCAGCTTTAATCCCTTACCAAGATTGATCCGACAGTTTAAAATCGAACTTCGAAAACACAAATAAGAACATATATCATATTGAAATATTACAAATATATTTAGGTAAGAGTTTTCGAAAATATCTGTAAACATATACTTTTAGAGGAAGACGAAGACTGAGATACATTCAACCAATTACACAAGGTTTCTTTTTAAGTTGAGAAAATATTTTTTAATGTAACTGACTGCATTTATCACTTGGCCATCAGTTCCTCTTGCTTTCGCCTACTTTTCACGCGTACACATTTTGTCCTTTTTCTCGTTATCCATCACAGGTAAACGCTCTTTTACTGAACCACTGCAGCCCTTTTTCACTCTTTCCATTTCATTATCTCAATAAATTTCCAGTCAATTGTGAATTGCATCATTTAAGAAATATATACATTATAAATATACGTAATTTTTAAATTGGTTTTGTGGCCCCGGGTAGTGAAGTCTGTAACGTTCTCGCCTTTTGGCGAGTCCGGTCCCGGGTTCGATTCCCGATGGGGACACTCGGTCGAAAATGTGTAACATTTTCAGGCCAGCCACCCTGAGTGAGATTTTCCTCATTAACACTAGGCAAATACCGGGATGATACCAAACACAATGATCCCAGGTGTTCTTTCTTCCTCCCCAATTCCCAGGGCAGTGTGATCCCCAAGGAACGTCATCCTTCATATGTGACGGGCTAACATGACCATAGCTGTGGAAGCTAGAAACCTAATTCGTAATCCTTAAATTGGTTTAATCTGGCCAGAAGCAGGAAACTTTCATTTCGACTTTTTTACTGGATATTTTTTCCACAGACGCAGTATTTGCTAGCAGAGACTCTCCGTAAAGGAATTGGCTTAACATTGATTTCTGCCCAGAGGACTTACTCAAATCAAATTATTAGATTAATGTCCTGTATATATTCCCCACAGACTACAGAAGACGATTGGAAATAAACAACAAAACAAAAAATGAAATGAAATCTTTAGGTTTTACATCCCACAATTATGCCGGTTAGGCTAAAGGAGACGGTGATGATGAGAGATGAGTGAAATGAAGAAAGTGGCAGGAAACGGGAGAACCCCGAGAAAACCCACAAGCACGGTGTTTGTCCACCACAAAGTCCACACGATACGAGCTGGGATCGAACCAGGGACCCCAAGCACCTGACGTGAACGCTCTAACACTGAGCCACCGCACCCCCTCCACAACAAAACAATACTGAAGCAATAAGAGAGTGTAGGAAAGGAGAACTTCTCATATTCTTAAGGAGCCCCTGCTGTAACACTAACTTACGTTTCACTGCTAATAACATTATAGATGGGGATATAGGAATGTAGTTTACTCCCATAACCAGTCTTTCTTCCTGGTCCAGGAAGGATGGGGGAACGAAATGAGAGGGACTACAGTGGGACGCTCTTTGGTAAAAAGCAGGGTTGGCTGGTTTAAACCAAGGTGGTTTAAACCAAGGTTTAAACCAGCTGGTTTTTTCAAAAAAACCAACTGGTTTAAACCAAAAAACAAAAAAATGTTTGTAAAAGTGTAAGTGTTTGTAAAATCTTGATGAACACACATTTGTGGGTTATCACGTTTCACTCCCGTATATTATTCGTATTATATTCAGACCTAAATTCCCCATTCATTACTCAAAAAGATTATACTACAAAAGCAACTTTTTTTTATAAGTTTATAATTGTTTATTTTGTGATTTTTTTGTAGTTGTTATTATTGTTATGTAATTGCAATCGAAGAAATATTCTAAATATTGTTTCGTTTCAATGTTTACTATTGATAAAATACATCGAAAATGCAGTACCTTTTGTGTGTGTGGGGGGGGGGGGGGCATACAGACCCCACAAGATGCATTTAGTGAAATAAGTATCTTTGGTATCTATTTATGTATAAATGAGTTTGAGCCAAAGTGGACTCAAATAATTCGTATCTTTATTCACTTTTCTTATCGACATGCAGATTAAGTCGTTGTATTTCTTTAATTTGGACCAATAAAAGTTGTTGTTAACTAACTTGAACTAAATTAGTTCTTCTGTACTCCGTAGTACTTTGAAATTGTTCATGTGTAATTCTGTATAATGGTTTCACTTGTGCAACTGTTTATCTTTTTGTCCTGAAATTAGTCTTGACAGTTATATTAAGAAGCATGTAAAGATCAGTACAACGTATTTTTTTTTTTTTTTTTTTTTTAATCAGGATTCCTTCGTGAGTGAGTCGGCAGACGTATTGCATTTGTGGCCAATTAGTCCTGGTTCCGAGTTCAAATGGAGGACAATTTCTCTCGGATGTAACTCGAGAAGCGGTTTTTATTCCGCTTTAAGCTTATGTGATCCCTTCCAGCATAACCCGGTTGTTGCATAATAACATCAAGGCGAAACAAACTTATTTCTGTCCATATATGATATGAATATATAGAGCAAATTATTTAAACCATAAAAACCTGGTTTAAACCAAAGAACCTGGTTTAAACCAAAAAAAAAACCGGTTTTTTAATAAAAACCATGGTTTTTGCCAACCCTGGTAAAAAGTATCCTGCACAAGTGATACGTAATCACAATTTACTCCGGAAGTATGCCTAAAAGAAACAGTTCCCACCGCTGTAACAATCTTACATTTTTCTATTTAAGTTCTAAAGGCTTATGGATTGAGACGCAAGCACCACATATCTACTTCTTACCTTTGTGTAGCGTAGTTAAATTTGTGTTGGATTAGTTTACTTTTGGTAAAAGCAATTAACTTAGTCAACTTAAGTTCCGGAGTACAGTAAAACTTATCAACTTGGCCTGGTTCGTCTTGAACCTGCATTTTCCCAAAAGGCATTCGTTACTTATTACCCTGTAAGTTGGCCACCTATCTTGGAATTTGGCCGCGTTGAAGCAATGTTTAATGATAATGATTAATTTACCTGTGTATCTTGGCCACGCAAAATACAGTTCTGTTATTTTTCTTAACTTTCGTTTCCATACGAGAGGCGGATGTTCTGTATTTCTGACTGGAGACAAAGAAGCATGGATTCCCACAATTCGTTCTTTAAGGTCAATGGCTAGAACACTACCCTAATAAAGGGGTGGTAAAGGAAGACGTGAATAACAAAAAGCACGTATAGAAATTCAGGAAATACAGGGGAAATTCAGGAAATAGTTGTACCTATTTGTTTACCTCGTCTGTTTTGGTAAAACCATTGGCTATATCGGCGCCTTTAGCAATTCCGGAAAATTCTCAATGTTAAAAGTAACCATCTCAATTGTGAACTATTGGCACCTGACGCCTTGTCGAATGGTAGCAGAGCTTTATAGATATGGATTCCCTTAAGATTTTCTCAAAACATCTTTTGCTCCGAGGGAAACACTTCTGGCTCATTTCAATGAATTGCGTACGTATGTTTCTATTTTATGGCAGTGTGTTCAATTCGAATAATTCAGTGTACCAGACTAGTTTTCAGAAAGAGAAAGATATGTACACTCATGTCCAAAATTATTGTCGCATGTCTATAGATATGTTGTTGTAGGAATATAATTTAATAACAAATTCGCCCGGTATTTCTTAGAATGTTAATATGTGTATAATTGGCAAAGACATGTATGTGGCAAATTTAATGTCAAAAGAGCAGTAAATAAGAACAATAAAAGGAAAATAGAACTTTCTTGTCGATTTAGCAATATTTTCTTTTACTCACTCTAATTTTGGTATTTATAATTATTTTTCTATGAAATTTACCACAAATATACATTTCCCGATTATACACATAGTATCAGTATTAAAAGTGCCCTGCAAAATCATCATCAAATTAGATTGCCACAACAAGACAGTTATAGATATGCGACAATCATTTTGGACATGAGTGTACATATATTAAAAATATTGTACTGTAGTAATTTTTCTAGTACTGTATATTGTTACCATACGATTACTCTATATACATTATTTAAAAGTACCTGTCGTGCCACTGCTTATTAAAATTTTACAATCAAGTAATACTAGACATCCTATTCTAAAAATATTATACACCAATCACACTTATTTTCTTTAAGTTGGCCACGTTTCAATGGAACGGATGGTGGCCAGCACAGACAGGTTTCACTGTATCTTTCTTTTGTGTATTCTGCATCTTTACGCAATTCCGAAATTACTAACGACAGGAATTACTATTGACACGGGCTGGAAACCATGGCTACGGCTTGGATTCAGTAGAGTTGATTGGTGTGTGCAAGTCATCATCAAACATCAACCCTCCGTCGCTTCTATGAGACCTGCACTAAACAAAACCCACCACCTTCGGTAGCTCTCATAATTGAAGATTATAATAGCTTCGGTTTGTTAGGTTTCACTTAGCTTTGTTAACTAGTAACTGTCATCAAGTTACCCGGATAGAACTTTTTGAGGTACTAACATTTTTTTTCTTTCTTCAAAAATACGTTATATACCTATATGTACAAAATAGGTCTACACCACAACTGATTTAATCATACAGTAACTTTGGCTTAAATTATTTCTACTCACTCTTAAGTAGCAGCCTTATTATCGAACTACAGAAGAAAAAAATGAAATGAAATCTTTGAGTTTTACGTCCCACGTTTATGCCGGTTAGGCTAAAGGAGACGGTGATGATGAGTGATGAATGAAATGGTGGAATGAAGAAAGTGGGAGGAAACGGGAGAACCCCGAGAAAACCCACGCACACGGTGTTTGTCCACCACAAAGTTCACTTGGCGGGGGCTGGGATGGAACCCGGGACCCCAAGCACCAGAGGTGAACGCTCTACCACTGAGCCACCGCGGCCCCGAACTACAGAAGAAATTGTTCAAGTGCTATATATGGAGCAGAGACTTGGACATTACGGAAGGTAGAGAATAAATATTTAGAGAGCTTCGAAATGTGGTGTTGGAGGAAGATGGAGAAGATAAAATAGACAGAAAGAGTAACAAACGAAGACGTTTAAAAACGGGTAGGAGAGAAGAGAAGAGGAAACTTCTAGCCACCATCCTTCGTAGGAAGGCAAATTGGATTGGACACATCTTGGGAAGAAATTGACTTCTTCATACCGCCATAGAAGGAAAGAGAGGAATAGGAAGAAGAACACAAGCGATCAACGATTTGAAAAATAGAATAAAATATTGGGAGTTAAAAGAGGAAGCTGAAAATCGAGAAACCTACAAGAAACATTTTCAGGCCAAAACTGAAAAATTAAGAAGAAAAAACTCATTAGTTTCAGGACCTGCCAAAAAGCAAATACTTCATAATAATAATAATAATAATAATAATAATAATAATAATAATAATAATAATAATAATAATAATAATAATTGTAGCGTATCCTCTCTAATTACTAACACAGTGAGTTTCCAACACTGACATATCGTGCTGCATGCCTGATTTACCCACTATGGCTGTACTAGACGCCAACAGTTCAACATTAACATTCGCTGTTTTCCTTTCGTTACTCACCATACAATGGTGAGCTCGGTTATCTTTCATGTTACGCAATCCATCCATTATTGATTCGATCACCTGGTTCAGTTAATTCGTTTCTTAAGAACGAATCAGTTCCATCACAGATTTAAGTTGTTTACTGTACGTACGATGATATCGGTTTGTCGTTACTTCAAAGGCTAATGCTCCTTGTTTATCAGAGTTGAAATCATGATTTAAAAAATCTTTTGTTGATAAATTTTATTTAAATATCTTGACATTTTTTAAACGGAACATAATTTAAATGGTATTCCTTTTTAACAGGTTAAATACAGGGGGTTTCCGATTGCTTTTATTATGTGATACTGGAATAAAAACCGAGATTTTCCTGATATTCATTCTTATTTATTTATTTCTGCAAGGTGTTCCTCATACGTGACAATTACTCTATAGCAGTACATTATTGTTTTAACAAAATATAACAGTGGCGGTCGCACTGGTCCTCAGAATTCAATAAACAATAACTGAACGCAAAAAAAGATAATTATGATAATCTTAGGATGTATTTGTTTTTCAGAGTCTTAATCAGTAAAGAACCAAAGTAAAATATGCACGTATCGAGTATCCTGCCATTTTGCAAACAGATGAAAATTTTGCATTGTGTTGCACAGCATGTATATATAGCGGGTACTCTAAATATGGCGGTCACGGACTACAGAACACTATTCTAAAAGTCAAAATAAAGCAGAAAATATATATAATTGTATACTTTTCGGGTCGTCATCTGGAGACGCGAATTGCACTATGTGGCAACATCGCAGATAAAAGAGCATAGAGTAGATCTACCAATTCATTAAATAGTTACATCGATTTTTCCAGATGGCAATTAAATTCGATAGACATTAACACTAGAACCTATCTGGTAGCGTAACAATCGATGTAAGTGCTTGATGGATTTGAAGAACAATGCTAATATTTCCAAATTAATTTGCGACGTTGCCACATAGTCAGTTTCAGATTCCCAACAGCGGCTGAAGGGATGCGCGGAGGGCATTTCGTTATATATAATTTTCGCTTTATTTTTGACCTGTACAATAGTGCTAAGTTGTCTGTGGGCGCTACTTTTAGAACATCTGATATATATATCGGGTGTTCTAAAAATGGCGCCCACGGACCACAGAGCACTATTCTAGAGATTAAAATAAAGCGAAAATGTTCTAGAATGGTTTGACCTCCAGGGCCTCCTTCAGCCGCTATGGGGTATCAAAATTTCACAATGTGGCAACGTCGCAGATTAACTTCGAGCCATTTGCATTACTCTACGAGTACAACAAGCAGCTGAATCGATTGCTACACTAATAAGTGATGCTAATGTCAATCAATATCGAATTTAGCTAAAATGTGGAAAGAATCAATATAATTATTTGATAGATCAGTATATCTAATCTATGGTTCTTTATTTGCGTCGTTGACACATAGGTAATTTGTCTCTCCAGATGAGAACTCGAAAGGTATACAAATATATATACATTTTCTGCTTTATTTTGACTTGCAGAATAATGCTCTGTGGTTCGTGGGTGCGATTTTTAGAACATCCTATATATACTTTTAAGTTTTTTTTATAATTTAAATATAATATTTTCATACTCGTTTCATCATAATTTTGTCACAATGAATATCAGTATCCTTTGCTAATTATTCAAAGTAAACTTGCATATCAGCAGGAATATAACTATTTGATTTCAAATATCCTGCACAGTATGAAAGAAAAAAAAAACAGCATTATATTAAAATCTTCTAGTAGTAAGGTGTTCCTGAACAAGAGTATCTTTTTCCATCAAATACGTTCTTCCTATTTACTGTATCAGCAACTAGTTCAAATGCTCATTCTCAGCACGGGAAGAATAGATTTATAGCAAATATATGGAAGATATGATTCACCCCTTGACACAATATATGTTTGAATCAAAATGTAAAGATATAAACACAACTCAACACAGTGCTACCTTCTAAAAATCCTTTTAAACAGTGCCGCCATTATTGTTTGCAAATATCTATACCCCCTCCCCCTCTGAATACGCAATTAAATCCAAGCGTATAACTAATGATAAATATCTGTTCAATCAAAATCGTTTAAAAATTATTTCTGACGGTCTAACCGTGTACTCACTTTAGACATTTTATCAATACAAAATAGGAAATTATTGTCATATAATAAATTGGCACATAATAATGCATAAGATTTTTTTTTAAATATAAAATTGAAATGATTGAAATCATATTTTCAGTGTACATTTTCGTACACGGAAGGTGAAAAATACTAAATAGAAAGCGATAACATATGGTCACGGTTAGTTGTGTAAATAGAGAAACAAACTTCCCCATCAAAAGCAACAACAGCCAGTTGACCTCTACGTAAGCTTCTCGGCCCGTTGCTTTTACCAAACATAAACACACACACTGCTGACGTGATATAGAAAGTAAATGCATGGACTTCCCAGAAGAAATGTAGCAGCAATAGAAATACTTATTGAAAAACAATTTTTTGGATTTTTCTGCATGTTACATCAGAAGGTTGAATAATATAAAAAGTACAGGCAAGAGACATGGATCATCACAGTTCACCTCTCCGTCGAATTATACGTTCTGAGTAAAACCTTCAGTAACCGCCATGGAGTTTGGGACGCTTGCTTTGTAAGTACCTTTTCTTTTCCTATGATATCCCTTCTCCACTTTGGGGAGGAGTTTCAGTAAAACTCTGCCATCTGGCATGTATGGGTAAAAAAGTCATTCATCATTGTGGGTACAAGTCTCCTGGTGACACGCAACCCACTGTTCAGTTCAGTTTCAAAGATTTTATTTTCATTTTTGTACGATTCAGTCATAATAAATTGTATTTTAAATGGGGCCTCTTGTTCTCATTTCAATCCCTGATATTTAACAACACTCAGAAATTTAAGTTGGTTTAAATTGCACTGCATGGCCTGAATTTAAAGAATTCAGTTTACCTATATATTATTTACAAAGTATTGCTTCTTTAGAGGCAGAATTTTCAAAAAACGTCAAAAATATCTCAATTTCTTTTGATTACGGATTTTATATGCAGAGTTCCATCTGCCTAAGTGGAAAGGCTCGAGAGATACACATCTTTACCATGAATTTTGAACCGCTCTCCTTCAGGACACACATTTTGGTAAAAGTGACATAAAAATTCGGCTCGAGTGAAGCGCTAACTATGCTCAACGGTTCATCCATTTCCGCGTGATGATGAGCGGACAACGATGATGATATATACCGAAAATACACGGAACTCCTCCTCCTCCTAGAAGCGAAATTTTCCAAACAGCTAACAACTTATAATAAAGAGGAGTCATTCCACATTAGTTCAACCAAGGCTTTTATAAAATTTACATACTTGTACTCAGCATGAAAAGTTTTATAACACTACTAAATTTCATTCAAATCTGAGACAGCGCGTTAAATTTCCCCAAAATTTTGGTTGAATTGACATGGAATGACCTAGAGGTCACATAGGGGCGAGAGTTTCATCTGAGCATGACGGACTCGTGAAATATTCTAATTTTGTAATTCAGTTTAAATACTTTTTCCCACCCTCTTTAGGATACGCACTTTAATAGCAGTGATTATAAAAATTGGCTCGATCCAAGTGTTATATTCTAAACTTAATTTCGAACGATTCAGCCCATTCGTTGTGATGGCGAAACAGACAACATCGATTTCGAGAGGAAAAAATACAAACTTACCCCTTCCACTCTTAGGAGCGGAATATTTGAAAATGACGAGATTCATACCCAACTATTATAATTATATGTAAATAAAGTTTCATTTACCTAACTTGAGAGACTCCCTGAGACACTACCGGTATTTTCAACATAAATATTGATCCTGCTTTACTCCCCCACGTAGGATATGCATTTTGATCAAATTAACCCTAGTTACACCAGGGGGGGGGGGGGAAGCCTCTGAGGCCCACATCGCTTGCTTTTTAATGTAACCAAAAATACCTTGGTGTTTCTAGGGTTAACATGAGAAAAATCCAGTTTAGGATAGGTACTAACCATGTTCAAAAATTCATTTCAATAGTTCATTCTATTAAATATATGTGTAAACATTCCAGTCACGTTAAAATGGATGTGATATTTATTACGATGATATGTACTATTCAGAACTAAACATTCTGAGTATCGAATGTTAAATGGATTCAAGCTCTCTCCTCAAGTCAAGCCTCCGTCTCAAGAGTAAATCATTACATTGTCAAAATTCTTGGCCCATTAACAGTAATTCAAGAATTGATAAACTTTGTTGAACTTTATTAAGATCTGAGTTAGAATTACGTTCGATTCATGTCTCAGAACGACCAGTAATATCGCATTTTATTTATTTTAAGCAAAAGCAGGGTTGGCTGGTTTAAACCAAGGTTTAAACCAGCTGGTTTTTTCAAAAAAAAACAACTGGTTTAAACCAAAAAACAAACAAAAAAAAAAAAATGTTCGTAAAAGTGTAAGTGTTTGTAAAATCTTGATGAACACACATTTGTGGGTTATCACGTTTCACTCCCGTATATTATTCGTATTATATTCAGACCTAAATTCCCCATTCATTACTCAAAAAGATTATACTACGAAAGCAACTTTTTTTTACAAGTTTATAAATGTTTATTTTGTGATTTTTTTGTAGTTATTATTATTGTTATGTAATAGCAATCGAAGAAAAATTCTAAATATCGTTTCGTTTCAATGTTTACTATTGATAAAATACATCGAAAATGCCGTACTTTATGTGTGTGTGGGGGGGGGGGGGGAGGGTCATACAGACCCCACGAGAGGCATTTAGTGAAATAAGTATCTTTGGTATCTATTTATGTATAAATGAGTTTGAGCCAAAGTGGACTCAAATAATTCGTATCTTTATTCACTTTTCTTATTGATATGCAGATTAAGTCGGTGTATTTCTTTAATTTGGACCAATAAAAGTCGTTGTTAACTAACTTGAACTAAATTAGTTCTTCTGTACTCCGTAGTACTTTGAAATTGTTCATATGTAATTCTGTGTAATGGTTTCACTTGTGCAACTGTTTATCTTTTTGTCCTTCTGAAATGACCCTTGACAGTTATATTAAGAAGCATGTAAAGATCAGTACAACGTATTTTTTAATCAGGATTCCTTCGTGAGTAAGTCGGCAGACGTATCGCATTTGTGGCCAATTAGTCCTGGTTCTGAGTTCAAATCGAGGACAATTTCTCTCGGATGTAACTCGAGAAGCGGTTTTTATTCCGCTTTAAGCTTATGTGACCTCTTCCAGCATAACCCGGTTGTTGCATAATAACATCAAGGCGAAACAAACTTATTTCTGTCCATATATGATATGAATATATAGAGCAAATCATTTAAACCATAAAAACCTGGTTTAAACCAAAAAAACCGGTTTTTTTTTAATAAAAACCATGGTTTTTGCCAACCCTGAGCAAAAGTAATTTAAATTATCATAGTTCAATTTAAATCAATCAACCCTGTAAGACGTTTATTGTGCCTATTCACCGCCAAGGCTACACGAAACGTTAATCTACAATTTAAAATAGAATTCGTCCGAACCAAAGTAATACGTTGAAATCTCAAATGCTCCCTCATCGGAAATCGAACCCGGGACCATGTGCATCAAAAGCACAGACCGGCTACTAGACCATCACTATGAACGAGAATACTGTTTAATGAGCACACCCTTTCTGGAAATTTGAGTTCGTAGATTTTTGTTTGATTTATTTAGGACTGCCCGTAGAAAGGAAGCTGGCAGTCCCAAATTTGAGATGTTCAAAGAGGCAATATTGAAAATAATTATAAAAAGAATTACAGCAAGGTGTAGTATAATTTTTAATCAAATTGATTTCTGAGAAGGCACTTCTTCGAACTTTGGAGGAACTATTCCGAAGAATCAGTTTCGTAGGAATCGATTCACTGAATAAATTGCCTAAGGCAAAGACTTGAAAAGTATCCACCAGTAGCACTAACAACGGTCCTACTCTCAACTCGCAGGAATAGTGGCATCAGCAAATGTTAAGGAAAAAAAATCCTTTATACGCAATTACACCTTAGCTAACGTGCCCGTTCATGTACGTTAGTTTATGGATGACACCCCCCCAAAAGGGTTCTGTTGCTTTAACCTGACCTGACGTGAATTAGATGCAGCACTAGCATCTAAGCGACCACCTGAAACAATTTGGTGGGTGCCTTTCGCACAGCTCCACCCTTCATGTTTTGTCTGTAAACATACAAGAACGTTATTTTTTCGGAAACACTTCTAAATCAGTCCTACTTTTGGCGTCTGCGTAAGAATACCAATTGGAGCGTGTAATGTAAACTTTTTGTTAATTTTCGCAGGCAGTCCTCCAAAATTACAAAAATTACGGGGAAATTGAAAGAATTATACAAAATTTAAGCATCAGGCAAACAAAAAACGTAATGAAGGCAATCACTATACGGTCAGTAGTTGCAGAGAAAAATGAAGTTTATTTGTGGACTATACGAATTTGAGTAGTGAGACCCTATTAAGTAAATGACAATAGTGCATAATGTGATAGTGTTTCAAACCCACTGTTTCACTCAAGTAAGAAGTGCCTGATGCAATAGGGAAGAGAAATGTATCAATTGATTCCTGCAACTCCATAGCGCCCGGAAACATATCGCTACCTTCGCAGCTTCAATGCACCTAGCTGGTTCGATTACTCCAAAAGTTGGTTACACTGTGCAGTGGTTTGCAATAATGGCGACTACAAGGCGACGAGTGAACTAGTTTCTTCGTTATTTCTGAACAAGAAAAAGTTTGCAACAATGAACAGTTGAATATTGCTTTTACGCACAGAATTACAACTGAAGTACGGAAATAAAATGTATAATCATAAGTAGTGAAATAACGTATAAAACAGCTTTATGCTCCCCCGATCAGGGCTATTGTAGTAAAAAATTATGGGTTAGCTGTCGCAGTTGGTGGCCCCGAAATACAAAATTTAGGGAGAAATGAACAGAATGAGACGAAATGTCAGCATGAGTAAGAAAAAAAGTAATCTTATTAGCGTGGGTTCAGCAATAAGCGAGAAAGCCGAAGTTAAATTCTGGACTATATGAGTTCGCGGAATGATGCGATATGAGGTAAACAGGCAGGAGAGCATAATATGACAGTGTTTCAAATCCACTATGTTATTAACTAAGGTAGGACGTGTATGCTGCTGTAATGAAAGGGAGTACGTAAATGTAGAGCGGAAACTAACAAGAGGTGATTTGCATCTGGGCTAAATGTAGTGAAATGGGGCGAAAAGTTGGATGATATCCCATGTTATGAGGGTATAAACGTTGAAAGTACAGCAACAACTTTTGTACTTCATTTACCATTAGCATTAAAGAAAAAATATCGGGATGTTACACAGTAAATGTATAATAAGGTAGAATTAGGAAACGGAAAGTGTGCTCTGTACTACATAATACCTAATAACAAGGTCATAATGAAAGGAAGTGCTATGGGATGGCAGTGTGCAAACTGATAATGTAAATGTCGCAAAGCGTTACGATACACAATCGATATGTTTTATGTCGTATGAAATGTCTTTCCACAATCCTCATTTATGAGTATACCACCGTCGCAGACGTGCCTTCTCCCTACGGACGCACCCTCTAGGGCCCTCCCGCTGCGCTTCTGTTCTGCCTTGGTTAGCTATCTGCTTTCTAGTGCCCGCCTAGCACAAGTTGGTTTGTGCTTAATGCCCTGTAGTTCTTACGCCATACATCCACCCACTGTATTTATACTCAACCCTCCTGAAGTCAATATGCACCTATTAATGAAGCTCCTTTAAGAAAGACATGTGATACTGAAAGAAGTATTTTCGTATGCGTTTTGTAACTTTTAGTGTCTAGCAACATGTCTTTGATAGGGAACTGCACGGGAAGATTCTATAACACAGGTCCCCCATGTAGGTTAGTAGCTAGGTTGGTTCCTTTCTGTACCAAAGTTTAATATTTAAATCACATAGTATTGCCAAGCGAGCGTGAGCGAGTGAAGGCGGGTTAGAGCCCCGCAAGGCACGTTGTTTTGTCTTTATTGCAACTATACGGGAAGGGGGGGGGGGGGCTGTGTTCTAGAACCTTACCGAACTGCACCCATAAACGTCCCTGAAACAGTTTATATACGTAACACTTAGTAATTTCTGATTTATTCGAAGTTTGCAACACTTAACAGTTCAAGGGTACTAATTGTGCGTATTAATACTATGTGGATGCATAGGGATGAAGAAAAGACCAATGCAATAAACAGTAAATAGGGAAGGCCTTAAATGAAACAGGGGAAATTGTAGGTTAGGTATAACAAAGTAAATATAGAAAAGTAGTAACAACAGGTCGATACGTGTCTCACCAGGGGCTGCCGTCTGCGGCAGTTTAGCCAAACTCATTAAGCATGGAAGTACATAAATTGAATACAGAAGAACGTACAGCCCTATTTTATGTGTAGATATTTAATTGATAAGATATTTACTTCTGTCACCACGAGATGAACTCATAGTACCTCATAAAGAGTTTCTTAAGAGAGAAATTGTATTTGTAGGTGCAGATTAACTTTATGTGGGCTTGCGAGTTATGGGTATAAATCTGGCATGTGTAGGAATGCCAAAAAACTACACTGCAGAAGCAGTAACTTTTGCTACGTGGCCACTAAAAGCAAGAAGTCTATCCAACCGAGTCGGCACAGTGGTGAAGGCTCGTGCAATAGAGCATCCGTAGAGACCAGGCACGTCAGTAACAGTGGGTATCCGTATGAACGAGGATACTGGAAATACATTTTATATGGAATAAAAGGTCAATGTTCCGTTAAGGGAGTCCAGTGTCTTTGACACCAATTCTTTCGGCTTAAGTTTAGAGTAGCCTCTTCAGCATGTTGCCCCTTGGACTTTGCAACATACAAAAAACAGTGCTTAAAGTATTAAAAACTGTTACATTTCACTTAACTTCAGTACTCCTTGTGCTTCACAAAAATTTAAAAAGTTTTCTTCATTATTTTTGCGCATCCGTTACACCTGTTCGCCATTTTTACAACTACCATGCTGCTGAAACCTTCCGCAATGCTTCTGCATCCAACAAATAGTACTATCTTCCACATATCTTTTCTCGTATTAAACATAACTCTCCTGCCGAGCTTACATTCTTAAACATCAAATAAAAACTTCAAATTATCATTTTTTACCTCATTTCTTCCATAAATTTTCCTGATTTTTATAAAAAGCGGAGGGGTAACTCTAAACTTAACCCTTTCTTTCTATTGTTTTCCGTTTGATTACATAATATAACGTTATATTAGGTTCTATTAGGCTAGGTTTTGTTACGTTAGGATAAGTCGTCAGGTTAGGTTACCTTAAGGGGGTCCAGTGTAGTTTTGGACCCCCTTAACGGAACATGGACTATATATTGTTTACTATAGGGAGCTGGCTTTAATGCGAGGCTGAGGAATTCAGAGTTGATTGACAGCTGCCCCACCCCGTCACCAAGAAACGGTCCTGGGCAGGGTTGCCAGAGCGTTGTCAAAAAGTTCACCTAATACTCACTTAATTCAAAAAGTTTATGCAATTATGTAATCCCTATCGAAGATCCCTGTATACGTGGACACACGCAAATTATGCTGTGATAACAAATGCTTCAGTTTTTTTTCTCCCTCGCTTTTTCGTCGCACTGCACTATGACCTTCCTTATTACTTCTCTAGCTTCGCTGTGTATAGTTTGCCCTTCTTACGCTGTGAAGCCATTGTCAAATGAATAATAAGCAACAAAACCAAAACAGCACCCAACTAATAACCAACTCACACTAACTCTTCAGAATGACATTCATGTGACAATTTTCTAACCCTGGCAACGCTGACATATAGAAGGAGGGTAAGAGAGTATCGCAAGAGTCAGGTAGAAAATATGTTGACATCCCCCCCTCTACCTCAGCCCCCGCTGGTAAACAAGCTAGCTCCCTATAATACCTCGTGCCGATAACTGGTTAACCTGCGCGTTTCTGTAACAACAGAAGCATTAAAATACTCGTAACCCCCTTCTACCATGGGCACAGAAGTACTAGCTTTAATAAACAAATAACAATGAGCAACAACCTCAAATTAAATTATACTGACTTAAAATGAGCAGAAAACGTTATCTTTTTACATAGTAACCAACTCAGTACATAGGCATGAATGAGGACCCAATTATCCAATTTAGACGAAATATTGAATCTTGTTTTTCTTCTATCTTGTTTTCGGTTATGTAATAATGTCTGGAGATAAAAAAAATATACATTAGTCATAAACTGTTTCAATCTAGCATTACGGTCTTATGCATATTTGTTGTAAACTGATGTGTTTCTTGAGAATTTCGCTATTCAAAGGAGACTATATTTCATTGCCAGATATACATAAATAATAATAATAAAAAAAAACAAACCTTTTTTCGATGATGTTGAACGGGAACCAATACCCAAATCGGGTCTGTGACTGATGCTTTCACTTTCATTGGTTTCATCTTCATCACAATCTTCCCGATTTCGAGATTTCTTCTTCGAAAACTTATAATAGGAATATGGATTATCATCTTCATTGCTTCCCTCCGCCATACTAACACACAAATGACGTATTTACCTTTTCACCTTCATTTGTTCTGTAATTTTGATTATGTTTTGTTAGTATCTTCTCTGGCTTAGTGGTACCAGATTCAATGTTTTCTTTTCTTCAAAACAAATTTCATTTGTATAGGAAGTTTTATAGGCCCATTACGTAACAGTCTTTGCAAAAGCTGCGAATCGCAATACAACATAAAAAGATCATTCGGTAAGGGTTCGGCTCTTGGGTCTAGCCTAGAAGGACCTAAACATTTGGAACGAAACTTGCAGGATGAATAGCCCGTTGGGCAGCAACCAAACCGCGAAAAAATTAAATTTTCCATTTGCAAATACAAAGGCGGGACGGGGTGCAAAACACTAAAAATTGTCCAAATGGCACAAAACTCAAATATTAATCATAGTATCGTACTGAAGACATAAATATTTTTTCTAATTTTTCTACTGCTATTAGAAGGGAGCAGAGGAGGCATATTCCTCCATAAAATCCTATGGTTCGGCTCTTGGGTCTAGCCAAGAAGGAGCTGAGCGATTGGAACAAAACTTGCAGGATTAATAGCAAATTGGGCAGCAACCAAACCGCGAAAAAAAATAAATTTTCCATTTGCAAATACAAAGGGGGGACGGGGAGCAAAGACCTAAAAATTGACCAAATGGCACAAAACTCATAAATATTAATCAGAGTAACGTACTGAAGACAGGAATAATTTTTAAATTTTTTCTACTGCTGTTTGAAGGGCGCAGAGGGGGCATATTCCTTTATAGAATCATATGGTTCGCCTCTTGGGTCTAGCTTAGAAAGAGCTGAGCGATTGGAACGCATCTTGCAGGATTAATAGCCCATTGGGTAACAACAAAACCGCGAAAAAAAATAAATTTTCCATTTGCAAATACAAATGGGGGATGGGGGCAAAGCACAAAAAATTGTCCAAATGACACAAAACTCATAAATGTTAGAGTAACTTACTGAAGACAGAAATAATTTTCAAAATTTTTCTACTGCTTTTTGAAGGGAGCAGACGGGGCATATTCCTCCATAAAATCCTATGGTTCTATTTGCATAATTTTCCATGTGCAAATAAAAAGGAGGTACGGGGGACAAAACTTTAAAAGAATTGACGAAATCGCACTAAACTCATAACTCATACGAGTAACGTACTGAAGAGAGAAATAAACTTTGAAATATTTCCTGTCTTGAATATTGCATTTCCCATTTGCAAATAGAAAGGGGGGACGGGTTGCAAAACCCTTAAAAATTGTCCAAATGGCACAAAACTCATAAATATTAATCAGAGTAACGTACTGAAGACAGAAATAATTTTTCAAATTTTTCTACTGCTATTAGAAGGGAACAGAGGGGGTATATTCCTCCATAGAATCCTATGGTTCGGCTCTTGGGTCTAGTCTAGAAGGGGCTGAGCGATTGGAACGAAACTTGCGGGATTAATAGCCCATTGGGCAATATCCAAACCGCGAAAAATATAAATTTTCCATTTGGAAATACAAAGAGTGTAACTGTACGGTCTAGTTGATCGATTATTAATGAAAAAAATTTTAACTTTTTAAATGAACCTCGCACAATAGCACTCTCAAGAATTTTTCTCTCAGCCAACAAACGAATGTGCATATATGTATGTTCGTCTTGTCTGCGACAGAGATCGCAGAGTTCCTCTCTCCTTCCCAAATAAGGAACTAAAATTCAGCACAAAGAACAATCGTCGTCTCAAAACATTCCTGTCTATGGGCTGTCATAGCTATTTTTAGCTTCTGACATCACCAAACTGCGTAGCAAACCGATTTTTTACCTAGCAACACGACGAGACGGAGAGAAAAGGTGCTTTAGTCTGACTAACACATTCATAGAAGCAACCACGTTGAATTTGGTGCGCAACTGAAATGAAAAAACAATTTGAAATAACGTTTAATTTTTGTTAGTGCAATACATAGCAACTTTAAGTGTCGTAAAATCGAACCAATACAATGATAACGAAGATAAACGATAATTTGAAAATGTTCATTTACAAGTAAATTTAAAAGTCCTTGTAGCGACATGGAGTAGGCAAGCAGCAAAGACCACTTGTTCATCAAAAGAAGATGAGAGGAAACCAACCCGCAACCTTCTGGACAGACCCTCTGGAGCCGCCAATGACAATTCCCCTTCGATTGTCACAGTGAGTAAAGGGTGCTAGTGAATAACAAAAATCAACCATGTGACGAAATATAACGAATAATTCGTGTCAACCGCGACATCCGCGCCTTTTGTATTAAATGGGCCTAAATTATTGGTTATCTAAAGTGAAGTGCTACTGCTTATGTAAAATTTGTTCGTGAAGTTCAAGTGTTAATTAAATCAAAAATCCAAAAGTTGAGTATCCTTTCAAAATAACAATCATGATCTAAATTCATATATGTTAATTTTAAGAAATAACCTAATTCATTTTTCTTTACAGCACGAGTGATTAGCGCCTATGCAACTTAGTAATTTATACATTAATAAATTGCATCAGCGCTAAAGAATACAATTGGAGTTAGCTTTGTGCCGGTTTCCCGAAACGTTCTGACCGAACTCTGAACCTGTTGTCCAGCGGCTATATGGTCAGTTTTAATGGTCGATCCAACCCGCTAGTAAATGCTAAAGAAGACATTCGAACGGTGGAGAATCGAACCTAGACCATGGTAAAAGCGCAAGCCCACTTTGGGACCGTAGGACACGAACCACATACAGTAATAAAAGGGTTTATCTCGATAGGGAGTGAAACGTACATGGATCGAACCCAGTACTGTTATATATGGCTTTCTCTCACGGGAACGTACCAGGACTCGAACCCTAATACTGTAATAAATGGCTTTGCCAAACAGGAAAAGACGAGAATCGAATCCTTTACTGTAATAAATGGCGCCCGATAGCACAGGAACGTTCGGTAAAACCGCATAAAGGCGACGTTAATTGTATTTTCTCGATTAAGGTAAATTGTAGTGCCTCATTAGTGCTATTTAATTTTGTTGTTCTGGCATTAGTAAATTAATCATCATGTCCGTAAATAGAGAAATAATTCCTGTCTTGCATGAAATGCGAAAAAATATGGAAAGAAATAGAGTACTTAATAGTAGAAAGTCAATTCAGATATAGAAAAGAACCTTTTACATTGTTAGAAGTCGAAAATGCCTTAAAGGTAGAACAGGAAGTTTGTGAAATTCGTAAAAGAGCTAAACAGGAAATTGCAAAATCTCTTTTGGAAAGGAACATAGAATATAGGGCTGAAATTGAAGATAAAATTGTTGCTAAAATGCATGAAATACGCAAATCTGATTTCTATCAAAAGGTCAAAGATGAATGTGTTCTTGAATCAGAATTTATTTCCTTGTAAGACATTAAAGGTAAATTGAAAGTTCACTATGAAAATTCACACATTGTACGTACTGCAAAAGAAAGGTTAGCTGAAAGGATATACAAAAGATATTCAAAGCATCACCATGTTAGTTGTAACAAGGATTTCAGTGATAATCAGAAAATGAATTGTAAAGTTGTACCACCGAAACGGGTTAGGTTTGCTGATCCTCTTGAAACTGTAACTTTTGCGCATCCTTTTGTAAAAGTTAATGAGCTAGAAAATATTCAAAATTACGAGAATCGTCAAAAGAAAACAGTACCTTTAGAAATAAAATTTGCTGAAAGTAATTTAGAATTTGTTGAACGTGAGTTTGAAGGTATTTTGTGGGACATTGCCTCCGTAGCTCAGAAAGCATACGCACGAACAGTGAAAAATGAATGTGTTGAAAGTTGTACTATTTTGTCATGTGTTAGGTCTCAGTCACCACCTATCGTTGTAAATCAAGCCACTGTTGAATTTCTTGACAATGAATTTGAACAGGTTGAAGAAATATCTGAGTGTGAATTAAAAGCAGAAAAAGAAATCATTCTTGTTGTTAATCACGTTAACGTTGAACTAGGCCAAGCCAAAGAGTTTGTTTTGTCTTTGTCGAATAGTATTATAGAAGGAAAAAAGAATAACAAGCTTAACCCAGCTGTTTCTTTGCAACCCCCACCAACCATCGAGTTGGCCACGTCTAGCGTAGCTGTGTGTATGAATGAACAGCCAGCTGTTTCCGCTATTGTTTGTTTGTTTTGTAAAGGAACAAAAGGCATTCAGGGATGCAATGCGTGCGTCACTACAGAAAGGTTTACTAGAGTGGTAATAAATTGCGTTGAAACGGGGAATGAGAGTGGCCCATATACGCAGCCTTGTAGTGTATCAAGTTTGTTAGAGGAAGATTGCCTCTATGGCACCTTGCTAACCAATAAATTAGAATGCGTTCCGTTTCACAAAACTTGTTTATTTTTTGTGTCTGTTAGGGTTGTTGAGATTTGTCAAGAGAAGAGTAGTTCTTTAAGCTGTAAGTTGAAAGTTAAAAATATACAGATAGAAGAAATAAATTATGTCACCTTTTGCATAGTCACTTGCACTCAAATTGTGTTTTTAGAAGGTAGTACAAACGGCTTTACGGCAGGTAGGCCTAATGGTAATGAACGTAACTCAGTAACGTGGGAAAACAAATTAAAAACCTGTCAAGAATATTTTAGTAGATTACGAAATGTTGTTTGTCAAAGGGCAAGACAATATAATTTACTGGTTCAATATGGCAATAAGCACCGGCAATATAAAAAGAAAGTATGTAAAGTCAGACGAAAATTAAAAGGAATCAAACGCATGTTGTATTGTTTTTCAAAGCTTTCCAAGTTTGTTCGTAAATGTTTTTTGAGAAATAAACATTACAGTCGCTCCAATGCTCAGACAAATAGTCGTAATTGTAAAGTTGTTTTGTCGCCCCATGGTAATCAATACTCTACGTATATTTTTGAAAGTGACCAAAATTTCAAACCAGATCTTGCTGGTAACTTAGAAAGTAATGATTTAGTGAAGAGGTCAGGTGCTGACCACTCATCACCTACAGATAAAAATCACGAACCTTTCCAGGAAGAATGTGGTAATCGGGTGAATAAATCTTTTACGTCTAAGCGATTTAAAAGAACGTAATAGCAAAATTAAGTGCCAATCATCAATTACTATTAGTGCTGTGTTATCAGCTGATCGTGACGTAATGATAAAGGCCGAACATACAGGTAAATGGAAAAATCTAGTGAAACAAGAAATGCAATTTAGTGTTCTTTCTGAATACCGTAAAATTGGTGCACATCGAAAATTATCACGAAAGAAAAGTAATTGCAACTCAAGCAGTGATAAGTTAATCAATTTCTTGTGCTATGCAACAATCATACATGTTGAGAAACCGATTTTATGTTTTGAGCTACCGCTTTCTAATGTAATCAGGATTGATGAAAATCTTGTATTAGTATATGCATTCACATTATTTGTTTATTGGCAAATGAAACCTTTGAAAATTGATTTCGTGTTGAAAAAGCCTAGGGTAGGTGTAGGATAAACAAAAACTTCGTTAAGCCGGACTGCTTGTACTGTATGAAACCGACACTTGCAATGGTTTTGATATTTTAACAAAAAAAAAAAGAGGAAATCTTCATATTTAGTGAAATGAAATAAATTTAAATTGTGAAGATGTGGAAAATCTATATAGAATATTCCATCACAGTGTTTCAATTTTACAACATTAAAAATGTTTTGAATCACAAATTTAAATATTTTGGTGAGAAATTATTCGGTAATAAACCTAAATAAGCACATTTTAAATTAATGAATTAAATATTTCAATTTTAATTAACAACTATGCGTCAATTAATAGTAACCTATACTTACGATGTGTTATGTTAAGTTAGTCGTTTTAACCAATCAGTATGCCTCTGGGATTAGTAATCAGCTGAGGATACTTGAATTTTGGCGTGGTAAGTTATGGTAGTTACCTGTACCCACCTTCATGGCGCGTTGTTTAGTTGAAAGGAATATACAATGAGACATCCTATTATAAATGAGTACCAAGTAAGTTGTGTACATGCTAATTGTTAGCAATTATTGTTGCTTTCACTTTGTATTGATCTTTTTGTTGAATACGAAAGCATTTCAAGTCTTAACTTGAAAATATGGAAGCAAAGGTCCCTCCAATATTGTGGGTTATTCATATTATGTAATGCCCGGAGTAGGCAATTTTCTTATTAGTCCCCTTTATATTATTTTTAAATTTTACCCAAATATCCTATCTTTTCACTTTGCTTCGGGGATGGAAATAAATGACATTTTAATGTGGGTAGGTATCTTCAAAATTTCGGAGGGCAGACACTTTGAAAAGTGTAATGGTTTGACAAACCATCCACTGCTCAGTCCATTCTTGGTTAATTTTTAACCGGAATGTAATAATTGTAAATATCATGATATTGAGTGTTATTGTAGATTTAGGTCATAATTTTCATACCGTAACCAATATTTCGAAAATACTTATGTGTGCTCGTACTTGAATTTAATTTGTGTGTTATATATTTGGTTTATAGTAGTAATGATAATTGAAATAATACTACTAATAATAATAACAATAAATGAAAACAGATATACAGTTATTGTGTTAGTTTTCAAGAATATTAGAAGTTGTTTTCAATGAAAGTAAATATTGAAAATGAATGCTTTTGATGAGAGTAAGAAAATTAATTCATGTCATATTTAAAAGTACAAGGCACTACATTAGTAAACATTTTAGGTTACAATTATTACTTAATATACTTGTAATATTTTTGTGTTCAATGGTAAACAATGCCAGTAATTAGTTGTTCAATTATTAAATGTGATATTTTGAAAGAAAATAATAATAACTTTGTTTATGTTTTGTTGTGTTTAAAATTATAGCACTTAAGTGTTTTAAAACGACAAATATTGAAATAATAAAAGACATTGATAAACTTTATTTGAATTATGGCCCAACCGTAATCCGAATTCGTTTCGTATGGCCCACGTGTTCGTTACCGTACTTCCGAAAGGACTTTGAAAATTTTTCGTCATATCGTCACAAGAAGATTTAAGTGATGTTAACCCTTTGAAGACCAGTGGAAGAAATTTGGTAACACTAGTGAAGTGATCAGTGTTGCAGGGTTCTGTTTGTTTTTCTGTTACTCTCAAAACAAACGTCCTGTCGAACGCCAATGTAACTGTACGGTCTAATTGATCGATTATTAATGAAAAAAAATCTAACTTTTTAAATGAACCTCGCACAATAGCACTCTCAAGAATTTTTCTCTCAGCCAACAAACGAATGTGCATATATGTATGTGCGTCTTGTCTGCGACAGAGATCGCAGAGTTCCTCTCTCCTTCCCAAATAAGGAACTAAAATTCAGCACAAAGAACAATCGTCGTCTCAAAACATTCCTGTCTATGGGCTGTCATAGCTATTTTTAGCTTCTGACATCACCAAACTGCGTAGCAAACCGATTTTTTACCTAGCAACACGACGAGACGGAGAGAAAAGGTGCTTTAGTCTGACTATCACATTCATAGAAGCAACCACGTTGAATTTGGTGCGCAACTGAAATGAAAAACAATTTGAAATAACGTTTAATTTTTGTTAGTGCAATACATAGCAACTTTAAGTGTCGTAAAATCGAACCAATACAATGATAACGAAGATAAACGATAATTTGAAAATGTCCATTTACAAGTAAATCTAAAAGTCCTTGTAGCGACATGGAGTAGGCAAGCAGCAAAGACCACTTGTTCATCAAAAGAAGATGAGAGGAAACCAACCCGCAACCTTCTGGACAGACCCTCTGGAGCCGCCAATGACAATTCCCCTTCGATTGTCACAGTGAGTAAAGGGTGCTAGTGAATAACAAAAATCAACCATGTGACGAAATATAACGAATAATTCGTGTCAACCGCGACATCCGCGCCTTTTGTATTAAATGGACCTAAATTATTGGTTATCTAAAGTGAAGTGCTACTGCTTATGTAAAATTTGTTCGTGAAGTTCAAGTGTTAATTAAATCAAAAATCCAAAAGTTGAGTATCCTTTCAAAATAACAATCATGATCTAAATTCATATATGTTAATTTTAAGAAATAACCTAATTCATTTTTCTTTACAGCACGAGTGATTAGCGCCTATGCAACTTAGTAATTTATACATTAATAAATTGCATCAGCGCTAAAGAATACAATTGGAGTTAGCTTTGTGCCGGTTTCCCGAAACGTTCTGACCGAACTCTGAACCTGTTGTCCAGCGGCTATATGGTCAGTTTTAATGGTCGATCCAACCCGCTAGTAAATGCTAAAGAAGACATTCGAACGGTGGAGAATCGAACCTAGACCATGGTAAAAGCGCAAGCCCACTTTGGGACCGTAGGACACGAACCACATACAGTAATAAAAGGGTTTATCTCGATAGGGAGTGAGACGTACCTGGATCGAACCCAGTACTGTTATATATGGCTTTCTCTCACGGGAACGTACCAGGACTCGAACCCTAATACTGTAATAAATGGCTTTGCCAAACAGGAAAAGACGAGAATCGAATCCTTTACTGTAATAAGAGGGGACGGGGAGCAAAGCCCTAAAATTGTCCAAATGGCACAAAACTCATAAATATTAATCAGAGTAAGGTACTGAAGACAAAAATAATTTTTAAAATTTCTCTACTGCTATTTGAAGGGAGCAGAGTGGGCATATCTGTTTTCTAACCTTTCTATATGCCGTTTATGTATTGCCTTTGACTATATTTTCCTCAATGTCTTGGCACAAGTTGTTTATCCAGTTTTATCTGGCCTTCTTTACTTCTCGGTTGATGTGATTTCTGCACCTTCTGTATTCCTCTTCTTTGTTTATTATCTTGAACTGTCTTCTTTGCTCCATCATTTGCAATATCTCAGCTGTTATGCAGGGTTTATATTGGGTTCTTGTTTCTCTTCCTATGTGCTCGTCGGCAGCTTTTGTAATCCCTGCTTTCATGGCTTCCCATTTCGAGTCGATGTCAACACCTGCTAAAGCTACCTTTTGCAGATTCCCTTTTCATGTTTTTATCACTTCTTAGGTTGATTGTGTTTAATCTTTTGTTTGGTGCTCCCACTCTTTTCCTCTTTAGTCGGAGTTAGCTCTTCATCAAAACTAAATTATGATCTGAACATTTTATTTAAAGAACTATAATTTAAATACGTTGAACCTCTGTAATTATTAATTTTGTACATTTAAAGAAAAAAGTTTCTTTGGAATTTTATACAAGGTGATTCAGGAGGAAATGTTTATAACCATACAAGTTGATAGGGGATTTGATTCTGAGGAAATGCTCCTATAGATATGTGATTTTTACTCGGTTTAAATTCGACAACTTTAAACTATTTATAGAACATTGTGTAAGGATGTAGTTCATATCATGTGTCAAGAATAATATAGTGGAAAATAAAATGGTATACATTACATTGGAGTAGTTTCTATGACAGGAATAGATGTACTCTTCCCCTATAATACATTCAATTTTCCCTATTTATTATTTCGTGTTATTGGAAGGCTGGTAATACTGTGGCCGACGCAGACGATGACCCTTTTGACCTGTCTCCTTTAGCCCAAAAGACAAAATCGTGGGTCGTTGAATTATTGTAGAAGTAAATAAATACTATGATTTTTTTTGTTTTGTTTTCTGTCTCGGAAGCATTACGTAATCCACACTAGTAAAGGTCTGCTTATCTTCTGAATGCCAAAGGAGAGAAATATCTCATGAATACACAAAACTGGAAATACGGTATAAAATACTTTCTACTATACCTACGAAAGAACAAGCAAGTAAATTCCAAATAATCTTAAGGGACTCTTAACAATCTCAATAATCACACACAAACAAAGAGTTAGTTATACATCATAAGTTAGCAAAATTAATGTACCAAATTATAATTTGAAGGAAAAAAAAAGGAATCTCTCCAGAAATATACAAAAAAAATCTTGTGAACTAACTAAATATAATATTAGAATAAATATGAAGAACTACAGACCAAAATTTACTATAATTAATATTTATGACTTTTGTGCCATTTGGACAATTTTTAGGGTTTTGCAACCCGTCCCCCCTTTGTATTTCAAATGGAAAATTTAATTTTTTCACGGTTTGCTTGCTGCCCAATGGGCTATTCATCCTGCAAGTTTCGTTCCAATCGCTCAGCACCTTCTAGACTAGACCCAAGAGCCGAACCGTAGCATTCTATGAAGAAATATGTCCCCTCTTCTCCCTTCAAATAGCAGTAGAAAAAATTTTAAAATTTATTTCTGTCTTCAGTACTTTACTCTGATTAATATTTATGAGTTTTGTACCATTTGGACAATTTTTTAGGGTTTTGCCCCCCGTTACTCATTTTTATCTGCAAAAGGAAAATTTAATATTTTCGCGGCTTAGATGTTGCACAATGGGCTATTAATCCTGCAAGTTTCGTTCCAATCGCTCAGCTCCTTCTAGACTAGACACAAGAGCCGAACCATAGGATTTTATGGAGGAATACGCCCCTTCTGCTTCCTTCAAATAGCAGTAGAAAAATTTAAAAAAAATATTTTTGTCTTCAGAACGTTACTCTGATTAATATTTATGAGTTTTGTGCCATTTTGACATGTTTTGGGTTTTGCACCCCGTCCCCCCTTTTTATTTGCAAATGAAAAACTTAATTTTTTCGTGGTTTGGATGTTGCCCAATGGGCTATAAGTCCTGCAAGTTTCGTTCCAATCGCTCAGCTCCTTCTAGGCTAGACCCAAGAGCCGAAAAATAGGATTCTATGGAGGAATATGCCCCCTCTGCTGCCTTCAAACAGCAGTAGAAAAATTTAAAAATTGTTCCTGTCTTCAGTACGTTACTCTGATTAATATTTATGAGTTTTGTGCTATTTGGATAATTTTTTAGTGCTTTGCCCCCCGTCCCTCCTTTTTATTTGCAAATGGATTTTTTTTTTTTTTTTTTTTTGCGGTTTGGATGTTGCCCAATGGGCTATTAATCCTGCAAGTTTCGTTCCAATCGCTCAGCTCCTTTTAGGCTAGACCCAAGAGCCGAACCCTTACCGGCTGTAGCTATTGTAACACAGACGGGGCGCGGTAATTTTGGCACCGGAAATTTTGGCACCAGTAGTTTTGACACGGTAATTTTGGCACCGGTAATTTTGGCACCAAGAAACGAAGCAAGCGGAAATTTTGGCACCATTTATAATTGAAGTACAGAAAATGTGAGAAAATACTCTGAATGTAATAGATATTTAAATTCGCATGTTATTAACTAGGACTGTTCCAGCGCGACGAATCAAGCCAGTGACGAATGTGCAGTCAGCGACAAAATTTCTTTCTCTTCTGTAAAATTTATTTTGCTTATAACTTTGGAACATTTTCGACTGTTCGGGAGAAACTAAGATGCATTCCACTACCTTCAACTAGTTTGTCCCATGAGAAGCTGTAATAATTTCCTTCATTTCAGTGATTTATTTTTAACTAAAACTTACTTTATATCTGATCATTGAAATTGATAAATGGTAACACGGTGTTCTAGATTTTTGCTATATAAATTGACTGGTGTTCACCGATGTGCTGTTATTGATGTTCAGTAGAGCCCAATGAAATGTGCCTACTGTGAAATATTTGAATTTAATTCCTGGGTAAGTTCGTCTTGTACGCATCTATGCCGCTAAGGGACGAAAACACTTTCTTCCGGCGCACGTTTTTTTTTTTTCGTTAACATCCCACGGTTAACCTCCGACGCTACAGGAGACTGTGATAATAAGACGGACGATGATAGGAGGAAGCACGTATGTCCTGGGAAAACTCACTCATACACCATAAAGCTTACATGTCGGGAGCTGGAATCGAACCAGGGAGCTTTGTGCCAGAAGTGAACACACTACCACTGAGCTTACGTGACACCTTCGTTGTACGTGGTCTCAGGTTAAAACCAAACTGGTGGTAGGATTCTACTTTTTGGTATATTTTTTTAAATATTTCACATTGAAGTTAACAGTATCAATTTTAGAACACAGTGTACTAGTACTTGTCAAATATAGTGAAATGCATTTGTTAGTAACATCAATATTTCAAGAAAATAGGTTTACACTATTTAACTTAAACACTTATTTCGAGTTACGTCCAATGCATAGCTGTATCCAAAACGCACAAAGTGGATTAATTGTGGAGCACTTACCTCTAATGCGTAGGATCCCTGGTACCTCAGGCAAATAAGTTTGAGGAGAACAACATCGTATCTCTGCGTTTTCTCAGGATATTCCCGTTTCCTTCCATTTTCTCGTTCCACCAATTCTTCCCTCATCATTCCCTTGCCTTAATCATTTGTCTTCTTTACCCTCAGGAGCATAATTATGGTACGTCAGACCGAAATATTTCATTTTATTTTCATAGCTGTTTCCCCACCTTGCTACTAATAGAATTGTGTACACGGTGATGAGTTTCATTCCAGATACTGTAGCAGTTCACGTTTCAAAAACTGTCTAAACACCGTGGACGCAATATTTTGTAATTGAAGCTTGCAACGAAGATCAAGAGATATTAAGCTATTTAGTATAAATTCTTTCTGCTATAAAAATTAAATATGAAATATTCTTTTTACATTTGTCAATGAATATATAAGGGGTTATGTATACACGGATACAAGTTTGGATAAAAATGTAAGATTACATTTCCAGAAGCAATTTTTGTATATAAAATTCGTAAAATTTCACTCGAAATTAGACTAAAATTACAAACAAGTCGGGGTGCCAAGACCTTCAGGACCCACCCCGGCGTATGTCTCTGAGGTTAACAATGAAACTAACCGTCAAACAATGGAAGTTTATTGAAATAAGTAGACAACTCCTGTTGCCACGAACCCTAAACCCTTATCGGATCCCATGGTATAATTTGTATCCTCGTCGCCAAAAGTGCCTTTACATCGCCGTGACGGGTATGTGACACCGCAGTACTCTAAGGAAGGGATGGTTGCATAAGAAATTTTGATTAATTTTGAAGAGTTTTTATTTTGACTAGGGAAATAACGTAGGTATAGGGAGTAAGGGCATAGATTTAAAGCATCAGTGCACTGTCATCTCTGAAAAGATTTGTATTCTCAGTTTTTCAAATTATTGTCTTATATGTTAAGTTAAAAACTGCTAACAACTGCTACTAGCGCTTTTCACTCTTCAGGAATTTACTACGACATGTTCGGGCTTGAATTATTTCATTCGCCTCACTGTAATTATTTGTGAATGGAAACTGATTACGCTGAACATGAATATGTTTCGTTGTCGTAAAGCAAGGGCCGTAATAAATGTAGATCAGGTTCTTATTATTATATAAAACACATAAGTATTTATTCCGTGTATAGAATAATATAATACAGTAACTAAGCAACATCATAATCACTAACGCCCGCAGGATTTTTTCTAACGGGGGGGGGAGACCGATATAGAGTTTTTTGTTTTATTCCCTATATATATTACGTTAACAGTCATAACACTGATAACGTATATCGTCTTTCGCCGCTGTAGGCTATTAGTCAGAACACTGATCTCCAGATATGTCGAAAGAAAAAATAAATTGATATGAACAGTGATGTGATTAATTTTACTGCGCCCTGGATCGATCTACCTTCGATTTACTCATACTCCCCCAGGCCCCCTGCCCCAGGTATTTCAGCTGCTGCGTTATATATACGGTTCCATGTCAAAAGGGCCTGACAAAAGGGAAAAGACCGAAAGGCCAGAGTCAATATGGCCCGCAACAAAAGGACCCGAGTCAAAATGGACCATGTTTTAAAAAAGCCAGACCACAATGACTCCGCAACAAAAGTGCTCGAGTCAAAAGGTTTCCGAAACAAAAGAGCAGGAGTCAAAATTGCCCGAATCAAAACGACCCTCATCAAAAGGATCCATGACAAAAGGGCCCGAGTAAAAAGGGACTTGCTTCAAACGAGCCCGGCTGAAAAACAGCCCTGCTACAAAAGAACCCGAGTCAAACGGCCCAGGCTAAAAGGCCTCCGCAACAAAAGGGCCCGAGTCAAATGGGGCCGAATCAAAACGGCCCTCATAAAAAGAGCCCGGGTCAAAAGAGACCCACGACAAAATAACCCGAGTCAAAAGGCCCCGGGTCAAAAAGGGGCATCGCTGCAAAATGGCCCGAGTCAAACGGCTCGGCGTGAAAAGGGCCCTGTTCAAAAGGTCTCCGCAAAAATGGGCACGAGTCAAAACGTCTTTCATTAAAAGGACCCGAGTCAGAAGGGTCCCACGACAAAAGGGCTTGAGTCCCAAGCGACCTGCGTCAAAGGGGCCCGGTTCAAAAGGTCTCCGCAACAAAAGGACCCGAGTCAAAAGGGCCGAAACGAAACGCCCCTCATGAAAATGGCCAGGATAAAAAGAGTCCCGCTACAAAAGAGCCCGAGTCAAAACTTTCCCACGTCAAATGGGCCCGGGTCAAAAGATCTCTACAAGAAAAGAGCAGAAGTCAAAAGTGGACCCTCTACAAAGGGCACGAGTCGAAAGGGACCCGCGAAAAAAGGGCTTGGGATAAACTTCTCCGCAAGAAAAGGGTAGGAGTCAAAAGGGCAAGAATCAAAAGCTCCGCGTCAAAAGGGTCCCACGACAAAAGAGCCTGAGTCAAAAGAGACCTGCCTGAAATGAACCCGTGTCAAAAGGTGCCGCGTACAAGAGGGCCCGGGTCAAAACCTATCCGCAATAAAAGGGTTTGAGTCAAAAAGACCCGAATCAAAACGCCCTTCATTTAAAGAGCCCGTGTCAAAAGGGTCCCACGACAAAATGACCCGAGTCAGAATGCCCCGCGTCAAACGGACCCGAATCAAAACACCCCTCATCAATAGGGCCCGAGTCAAAGGTTCCCAGTAAAAAGGGGCTCGAGTCGCAAGGGCTCTGCGTCGAACGGGCCCGAGTGAAAAAAAGCCCCGCTACAAAAGGACCCGAGTCAAATGGCCCCCTGTGAAAAGGGCCTGGGTCAAAAGATCTACGCAACAAAAGGACCCGAGTCAAAAGGGGCCGAATCAAAACGCTCCTCATGAAAAGGGCCTGGGTCAAAAGAGTACCACGACAAAAGGATCCGAGTCAAAAGGGCCCTGCGTCAAACGGGTCCGAGTCAAAAGGGGGCCCGCTACAAAATGCCCGAGTCAAAACAGCCCCGCGTCGAAAGGGCCTAGGTAAAAAGGTCTCCGCGACAAAATGGCTCTGCGTTAAAAGGGCCCGGGTTAAAAAGGATCTGCAACAAAAGGAGCCGAGTTATAAGGACGCTGCGTCAAAAGGGTCCGGATACAAAGGGTTCTGCGACAAAAGGGAAAGAGTCAACAAGAAACTTCGTCAAACGGGCCCTGATCAAAAGGAGCACCATTACAATAGGGCACGGGTCAAAACGGCCAGGCGTCAACTGGGTGCGAGTCAAAAGGGCCCTGCGTCAAAAAGGCACAAGTCAGAAAGACCCCGCGTCCAAAGGGCCCGGTAAATACGGTTCCACGTGTAAAAAGCTTGAGATCAAAGCAAGAGTGGAGATCAATCATGCAAAAGAGGATTGTGTCCCCTTAGTAAGTTGAAGTGTTTATGCAAATGAAGGAAATATATCTGTGGTTATTAATAACAAATAGGAAATTTGAATGATAATATTAGTTTTGTTTGCTTGTTGATTGTTTTGGAACAATCGCTATCGCTTAAGTCGTTCTTCATGAAAGGTTGCTTGCACTCCCGTCATAGGCGGACTGGGTGTATTAGGGCCTAGGCCGCGGTTACTGTGGAGGGAGCTCAGACTATAACACCAATTTCTAAAATAACGTACAATCAGTGGCGCAACGAGCTATGAACTCGGGGGCCCATGCCCTCTCCGAAGCAAACCTGATCTATCTTATACAGCAGCGTTGCAGACAAATTTTGGTGAAATTCCAAAATAGATCAAAGCATAAATGAATATTTAATTAAGTCAAAGCACTGTACGAAAGGAGAAATACCCAGTGAAAACCCCTACATTAATTTCTTAGAGTAATAAACGTTAGTAAAGAGTGCGTCATTTTATGCAAAAATAAAGATGTTCAAAATATTTATTATAGCGCAAATTTTAAAACTTGTAACCGTTAATAATAGGGAATTTGTGAATTGGAATTTTCATTTTAAGGTTTTTTAGCATGTTAATAATAAGGATAACTAAATTGCTTGTAATGAGGAGAATTCAAAATTTCAATTTTGTCCACATCAAATGGTGCAGCACGTCGTTTGCAGACTACTGTACTGGATATTCTTGGCCCCTCCCGAAATAAAATCCTGGTTGCGCCACTGCGTACAATCAACATCTGCGATGAGCCATCGCGTTGTGCAGTTGTAAATTGGTTGTTACTTGATAGTTTTTGCAAGCTATAATTTATCATTGGTCGGTGAAAATTTGATGACACAGCAAGCACAGAATTTCCAGAAGCAAACTTTCAAGAGAATATTTTATAATTATTATTGCATTGCCACACGGGGTGTCTAAAAAGTCCCCTGACATGGATAACTCTGTTGTTATCAGAGTTACAACAAAATGTAAGAGAGGAAACCGCCTACAAATATATTGTTTTTAATAGACAGTAACTTCATTCATTTATGTTGTGGGTCCGGGTAAATGGTAACGTTGCATTTTCATGTAACATTGGGCGCATATAGAGTGTACAGCCCAAACGGCTTGTCCGATTTGAAAAATTCTTTCACTTTAGATTGAAAACATCATATTTGGAGACCGTTTCCCCGCCTATATTTTGTTGTAACTCTGATAATAAGAGAGTTACCGTATGTCACGGGACTTTTGAGACACTCTGTATAGTAGCTGAAACACTAAAAAAATAATAGCGAATAACTTTTACTATGGAATGAACAGGGCAGCTTACTAAAAATTGTAACACTAAACAACTAATAATAACTTTTGACTGTGGAATGAACACGACAGTTTTACTGAAAATGATAAACACTGCTGAACCACGAAACAACTAATAATTTTAAAAAGTTAAGATTCTTTGCAGTTCAGCTTATGAATCGCGGAGTTTCTGAATAACTTCGTTCACAGACACTAAATTTAACATGTCTCTTTCCATATTCATTAGCAAAAATGTGTCCAAATGTCTTCACACAAACTAGCTCTGAGATTTGTTTACTCTAACTTTAACTTTGAGAAGCACCTTCCACATGTCACTTGTGTGCATGGTAGAGACAACGCATGTTTGTATACAATGTATAAATTATTAAAGCAACTAGACTGACGGAAATTGGTGCAAAATTTTCCCTGCACATGACAAACAATTTTTATACAAGGTGTTTGCAGCATCATTATCACTCTTACCGTGAATCCCGTCCAAAGATGTTCCATCTTCCATAGCATGCTCAGATGCATAATCATCATCATCTTCTACGGATTCAGGGGCATCATTCTCTTCAGGATCATCAAAAACGAGAACGTTTTGTGACAGGGAAATACACGACAGAGAACTGCTGGAGCTCTTTGTATATTTTCTCCTGTTTTATATTTAGTTTTTTTTTCGGAAGAACCCTGAAAGCTCTTGCAGATACACCATTCTTCTTGATTTCTGAAAAGTCCTTAGGTTCCAGTATTTGGAATTCTTTCGGCTGCTGAAATCTATCACTGACACATGTAACAGCTGTATTCAGAATTTTCGTTGAAGTTTTTTTATTCTGAATAAATCATTTTCACTTATATTTAAGTTCTTTTCCAGTTCATCTGCACTCCTGGCATTTTCTTTTTCTTTAAGATTCTTCTGTGCAAAAAGTCTTTTTCCATTGCTATCTCTACACCAGATTGCGCAAGCTGTTGATTTATTTTCACACAAAATATTTTTGTGCTTTCGTAAAGCATTAAACAGACATCTTTTGCCTCTATTTTCTTCTGAAGCTGCTGCTGCAAATTGTCTAGAAATCTCCAGGTAGTAAGATAGTCCAATCCGTGAGACTGCAGGTATTTTGAAACAGGCTCCGTTTCCGTAAATAAGTCCTGAAACATAGAAGTCCTCATTACAGTGTTAAATTCTGCCCATTTATTCAGCAAAGTTTAGCTTAAAATTTTCATTTCGCATTAAAACCCCTGTTCTGTACATAATCACTGAGGAACAATAAAAATGAAAGAAATCTTGATGATAGACAGTCATCCTCGTCTTGGTTTCATGTTTCGTAGCGAAACTCATTAGTGTCCACTACTGCATTCAGTGCCTTGTTTCTGCTCCATCATCGTGTTGTACCAACTTGTTGAACTTTTCGTAGTCTGTCATGTCCCTCGTGGCTTGCATCAATCATTTTCTTACAAACATCCTTTCTTTTGTAGTATTCAGACAGAACATGGCACTGGTTTCAAATAAATTTGCAGCTTCAGGTATCTACTCAGTCGAATTTGTCATAACGAAATTAAGAGCATAAGCCATGCATTGGGTGTAAATGATTTCAGGATTATCCTTCTCCAGTAATGCTTTAACTCCTTAATAGCATCCACTGAAGTTAGCAGCTCCATCAAAAAAGCAACTTACAATATCATCACAAGCATCAAAACATTTTTGTCACAAAGTACTCTTTTGATTTCATTATAAGTTACTTGTCTTGTAGTGTCATTGTTTACCACTGGCGTCTCTGGCATATACAATTTGGGGAGGACATCAAAGAAAGTTATTTAAATGGTACTATCTCGCCCAACCTGTTTATTATCTTTAATTCCATTTGTTACATTTCTGCTTACCTTCACGGACCCCGTGAGGCATATGAAGAACTCTGTTACACAGCCTGAATATTATATGACAAATAAATATAATTATTATCATTTATATGTTATTCTGCCGTTAGTAAATAAATTAAATTAGAACAAAATATTGAATAATTTGTACTTCAAAATATTGGAGGGACGCGTCCCCATCGTCCCCCTGCCAGAGACGCCCAAGCTGTTTACGACAACTACTAACAGCCGCTCAAATACTTGACCGTTTATAACGCAGAGAATTACTATAGCCAGCTGATTAAGCCCTGAAACATCTTGGATAGAATCAACCATTATGTTGAAATGCCCGCTTTCTTGGCGTCTTCCACTGTTTTCTCCTGTTATTTTGTAAACTTTTTGATAGAAAATAAATTTTTAAAAATGCGTTGTTTTCCCATTTTTGAATTATCAAATATAGACCTACAAGGTGTATTAACATCCATAAAGAACCAACCAGCCTGTGGTTAAATATGAACCCAGCTACAAACCAGGCACCAGTCTTCAACCTTGAAAGGGATGCAACTACCCTACATTATGAAAAAAGGTTCCAGGTCCCAACAGCTCAACATGATGAAAAACATGCCTAGGACCGCAACTGCTCAATGAAATGAAAGAAGGGCCCCAACTGCCCAATATAATGAATAAAGGGCCCAGGGCTCCAACTTCTCAATGTAATGAAAGAAGGACCCAACTGTCCAATATATTGAAAGAAGGGCCCAAGGTCCCAGGTACAAACTAAATCACAGTTTCTGATAATAAAAGACCATAGTGAAAGATGGACCTAGCCACAAATCTAGTAACGAAAGGACCCTATTAAAAAAGATAACTTACTGATTGATGGAAGGGTGGAAGAGGAGTGTGTGTTGGTAGCATAATAACACTGAGCTACCGAATTATTTAGCTCTCTTTTGTTTTAGCTTTTCTTTCTCTTTCTTTCTTTATTCTTTCATTGTTTTCTTAGAGGGCCTAGGCCGCGATTGCGACCTAAGGGCCCTGGCCAGTCCGCCCCTAACTACCGTCTTTCTGAGTTTGTATTCTCGTGACATAGCTCAATCAAACTTTATCTATTGCTGACTTTTCCCTTACTTCTAGAATTCCATTTCTACTCCTGGATCAAAGTATAAAAATACATATTAGTATGAAAAATATTCTGTGGAAAACATTAGATTAATTTTGCTGTGAGAAGACATGTGGATCTGTATACAGGGTTACTGAAAAGTATTGGGACAGAACAATAATAACGACATAATTGATTTAGTGCACATCATGGCAGCCATCTTGAATTCCGAATATTGTATACCACACAATATTTTTAAATAGAAAGAGGTATGTGTTGAGTTTTGATTTAAAGTTTAACGTCCCGTTCAACAGCGATGTTATATGAAAAGAGGTATGTGTGTCACATAAATTGATGCTAGAATCTTCGTACAAACTACATTCATCGTCCGTTTCAAAAGCATCGGAGTCTACATTATTTATTATTTCCATAATTTCTCCGGACGAAAATACGCCACTATCATAAGAACCACGACTTGTCGCGGTGGTATTCATTAGGGATGGCCTTTTTAAAAAATCTGATTTTCGGAAATTTCATTTCTCGTTTTTTCGTTCGTTTTTCGAAAAAAAATGTCTTTCGTTTTTCGGAAATTTTTTCGTCTTTCATTTTTCGAAAAAATTTGTTTTCCGTTTTTTCGAAAGATTTTTCGTTTTTCGAAAAAAAATCGTTTTTCGTTTTTTCGAAAAGATTTTTTTCGAAAAATTCGTTTTCCCTTTTTTGATGATTTTTCGTTTCTCGAAAAGTTTTCGGAATTCGTGGAATGATAATGTGGGAGGAAATGGGAGTACCCCGGGAAAATACACGGACACGATGTTGTCTGCCACGAACTTACTTGGTCTGGGATCAAATGCACAAGAGGTAAGCGTTCTAACACTGAGCTACCGTGCTCCTTGTATTTGGATCTAATGAAAGGTTGAATTGATTTTGAGTTTAACATCCCGTTCAGCAGCGAGGCTATATGAGACGTGGACCTACTGATTAACGTGGACGTTCACCTCTGGTGCTTGGGGTCCCGGGTTCGATCCCAACCTCCGCCAAGTGAACTTTGTGGTGGACAAACACCGTGCTCGTGGGTTTTCTCGGGGTTCTCCCGTTTTCTCCCACTTTCTTCATTCCACCATTTTCATTCATCTCTCATCATCACCGTCTCCTTTAGCCTAACCGGCATATCCGTGGGACGTAAAACTCAAAGATTTCATTTCATTTCATTGATTAACGTGGAATCCGAACCACATGAGCTCCCGCCGGGAATCGAACGCGGGTCTAACACGGCAAAGGCGCGTACGCTAACCGCTAAGCCACGGAGGAGCTCGATCTAATGAAAGGATAGTGTGTAGTGCTACTATTGACGAAACTCATCCAATCACGACCAAAATTAGTATGGTTATGGACTGCAATGTATTTAGTACACATGTTAAATATTATGGTGTTTGGGACTTTGGTTCCCGAGTTATTGCTAATCAAATTCGTGTTTTAAGTTAGTGATATCAAGAAATTTCACCAAGTCGCATTTGATTAAACTCAAATGATCTTGACTAAAGTTGGTAGGATCGTAAATATTGACAAGCTTGGTATGCATGGAAGCTCATATAAAATATTATGATGTGCAGACTTTTTGTTCCTGAGTTATTAGCTATCAATGTTAGGTTTGGAATCAGTGAAATCAAGAAATTTCATTAAAGCGCGAAAGATGGAACTCATCCAATTTTTACCAAACTTGGTAAGGTGGTAGATCTTGACGAGCTTAGTAACTATAAAGGTAACCAAGAAAGATCTGTCGCTTTTTCACCCAACACCTTCAAACATCGATATTTAACCTAAGACATACCTGGAAGATCAAAAATAGTCTCCTTCTGCCAACGTTTTGGAAGGCCATGTATTCCATCGCGGTAGAACTTGGTGGGCCGTGAATCGAAAAAGGTATCAAGTGCATTTTGCACCTCTACTAGGGATTTCAACTAGTGTCCTCTAAGCTGATTGTCCAAGGAATGGAACAGGTGGTAATCGGACGGTGCAATGTCCGGGGAGTATGGCGGATGCAATAGTGTTTCCCATCCAAAGTGTAGAATGGTGTCCCGGGTTATCCTAGCCACGTGGGGCTTAGCTTTGTCCTGTAAGAGGAGAACCCCTTTGCGATTCAGAAGTGCTGGCTCCAGTCTTTTTTTTTTTTTTTTTGGAACACGGCTCAACTGTTGACAGTACAGAGTTGCATTGATGCTCTGACTAGCCTGTAGCAGTATTTTTTCTCAAAATACTGTTCAGAAAATTTGGACTTGAACTTAGTTAAATGAATAAATTTCATTAAAACGCGTTAATCTCATCCGATATTGGCCAAAGTTGATATGGTCATAGACTTTAACAAGTCTAGTACGTGTGCGAGCTCAGCATGAAATATTGTAATCCACAGACCCTTGGTTCTCGGTTCTTGAGGGATATAAATTAGAAATAATAATTCACAAAGGTAAACAGTGTAAAATTTATATTTTACAGAATATTAAAAAATAATTATTTACTAGTGATTATTAATGTGTCATCGACAATATGGCATTACTGCTGAATCGCCGGATCAATTTGAAAATCAAAAAACTGGAACAAAATATACTGCATTCGGTTATATTTGGTTGGATTACATTAAGTTACGTTAGATTATGTTATTAGGTGCGTAGGTTTACTATACGGATCCATAGTATAAGTAGGAGTAGCAGTAGTAGTAGGAGGAGGAGTAGGAGTAGGGGTAGTGATAGTAGTAGGAACGGATTAGAAGCCCCACAGGGGTTTGTTGGTTTCTGTTCTCGACATGAAATGGGAAAATTAAAGATTTGCTCAAATTTATCTATACATTTTACAATCTATGGATTCGTATAGTAAAACAAGTGTACCTCTCCGCGAAATAGTCCATCCGTCTCCACATACAGTGCCGCTTACAACATCAAAAACAACCAGCAAATGCAATCACTATCTGAGCTTTTGCTATTCCCCTTACCTGACTTTCAATCACTCTTCCTCATAAACTTAAATAAATTCTCCAATTGACCCGGTAAATTTCCTAAAATTAGTCCGGCGATACAGCAATTAGCCCGACATTATATTTTATAATGTAAAAAAAGACTAATAAATTACCAAATAGAAGGATGCTGTATAAACTGATCGTGATAGTATCAGGCAACTCTGTAATAAATTGACTTTTAACAATTGATTTTAACAAAATATGAAACATGAAGTGATTATATGTACTGATACTAAAGACTTCTCACTAAGATCCCCCATTCATTTATCTTATTTTCTATAACTAATTAAGTCAGTATCAAAAACAATTTGATTGCTTTCAAAAATAGGCAATTTAATACTAACAAAATACTATTGAATGGTTTATTTGTTCTAAAGATGTTTTATATACGGTAAGACAAAGAACTAAGTATCTGACTATAATAATCTCATCAAACGAGAATTCAAATTTTAAATAGGTGGGTCTTCGTTTTCGTATTAGTTTTTACTGCTACTAACTTCAGTAGAAGAATACTACTAAGATGAAATATTTTTTATTTGGTTGTTTGTTGAAGTTCAGCGTCCCTTTTCAGAATCGAGCAAGACTATACAAGACTTGGACCTACATTATAAAGTGGAATCCGAACCACCATAACACGTTCAATGTTTTCCCACTCGGGACCCTGTGCATCAAAGGAATACGCGCTAGCCACTAGACCAGTTGCAGGGCTTGAAATCTTTTCTTGGAATTATAAAATTATATATTGAAAAGAAACGTTTGTCGCTTCCTAGTACTTCTCTCGTTCTATGAGAAAGAAAGATTGTAACCAGAGATATAGTAAGTATTTATCACTTTCGGTTGCATTAAACTTAGAGATGGAAACTACCATTGTGGCATAGAATCCATATCAAAAACTGCTTCCGGTTATCGCCTTTTCTTTACTATGAAATCGGAAATGGTAGTTTCTCACTATTTCCGGTTTACATAGAGGGATAGCGATCGATATGACAATCTTCGAATCCTGGATTCATATATATAAACATATCTCATTATCTCTTATTAGTTTTGCTCTATGGTGATCACTATTGAAATTAGAAGTAGTAGTAAATTTCTACCACAGGATAAAACTTGGACATAGTCTATTGCGAAGGTACTGAATTCATGCTTCTCGCTTGCTCTATGGTGATCAATACTGAAACCGGGAGTTGTGATCAGGGGCGGATCCAGGACGGACTTCTGGGGGGGGGTTGTAATACTGCTACTTAGAGCTATTTTTACGAGCTCCAACTCTGGGATGGGCTTTATTTATATATAAAATAGGAGTGTTCTCTTCTGGGGGGCGATTGTGATACATTTTTTCCTGTTTTTGTAGAGAAACAAATGAGTTTCGTTTCACAGTGTAAAACTGAGGCAGACTTGCAATCCATGCGAATTGAATATTCAAAACTTCAGTACAACAAGTAGCACAACTAAAACTCTTGGTTGGAATAGGTTAATAAAATCAAAGATAGAATCTGTTCCTCGGATGCTGAATCCATATCAAAAAGCCATTATTAGCTATCACTTATCGTTTTTGTTCTATGGCGATAAAGATTGAAAGCAGGAATGGCTAATTTCAACCACTTCCGGCTTGAATAGAGGGTTAAGGGAGGAGACGGAATCTATTTTTAGGACGCTGAATCGATTTCAGAGAACTTCTCGATATCTTTTATAGTTATTGTTCTATGCATATAAGTATTGGAACCGAAAGTAGTAGTAAATATCAAGCATTTCCGTTTCAGAAGAGTGGTGCAGGTTATGAAGATATGTTCTCTTAAAACCCTGAATTGATTCCAGAAAATTGCTTGTCGCTATCTATTACAATTTTGTTTTATCGCGACAAGTGTTAACACCGGAAATGGTTAATTTGAACACTTTCGGTTCAAATAAAGTCTTAACGAAGAAGGTGGAATCTATTCTTGGGATGCTGGATTAATTTTAAAAAAATGCATCTCGATATCTCTGACCGATTTTGCTCTATGGAAATTAGTATTACCTATAAAATCAAAAATAGTAATAACCTTCAACCATTTCTGCCTTTGTGGAGTGTTGTGGATTGTAATTGTATTTCCTCTTGAGAACCTGAATCGATTGTAGATGAACCACTTGTCGCTATTTATTACCAATTTTCTTCTCTGGCGATTAATGTTGAAACTTGTAATCGTTAATTTGAACCACTTCTGGTGTGAATAGAGATCAAGGGAGAAGGTAGAGTCTATTCTTAGAACGCTTAGTCGATCGCGAAAAACCGCATCACTATTTCTTCAATCTTTTGCTTTATAAAAATCCGTATTGAATCCCTATTGAATATACTAGTAAATTCAGCCACTTTCAATTTCGATAGTATTGTGCGTTGAGATGATATATAGCTTATATACTCTTGAGACGCTGTATAGATTCGTTTTTTTTAAAAAAAAAAAAAAAAAACACTTGTGGCTATCTATTACCATTTTTGTTCTATATCGATCAATGTTAAACCGAAAATGATTATTTTAAACAACTTCCGACCTGAATAGAGGATTAATGGAAAAGGTACAGCTATTTCTAGGTAGTTGAATCGATTGCCAAAATCTACATCTCGAAATTCAGTATTAAAACCGGAAATAATAGTAAATATAAACAATTTCTGGTTTTGATTAAATGTTGTGGATAGTTGTATGTTGTCTAAGACGCTAAATTGTTTGCAACAAATCGCTTCTCGCTATCTATTACGATTTTCGTTCTATAGCGATACAAATTGAAACCAAAAATGGTATTAGAACCACTTACGGTTTTAAATGGAGGGTTAATTTAGGAGATCGAACCTATTTTAGGGGCTCTAAATCGACCGCAAGAAACGACTTCTCAATATTTGTTACTGTTTTGCTCTGACATCTCTCGACAGACAGACGGACAAAGCCATTCTCAAGATTTTCGACACTTATGCATAGCTTAAGCTGCAAGTGTAATAAGGGCGAACATTGAATATATTCTTGGGACACTGAATTGGTTCTGGAAAATCGCGTCTTTCTATATGTTACCGTTTGTGTTCTGTGTTGATCAACAATGTAGCAGAAAGCGATAGATCTCTACCACTTCTGGATTATTAAATAAAAGTCAAATGCATTAGATGAATCTATTCGTGTTGCAAACTTACATGTATGCTTCTCGCTATTTCTTGCCGCTCTTGCTCTGATACCAGCTGACAGACGAACGGATGGATAGGCAGACAGATGAACATAGCCCTTCTATAAGACTTCCTATACGTATGCATAGTATACTATAGTTTGGAAGTACTAACAAATGAAATAAACTCAGTTTGTTTTACAAAAATTATCCGTTTTCCGTTTTTCGGTAGTTTTCGTTTTCCGGTTTTCGGAAAAATTTCGTTTTCGTTTTTGAAAAATTCATTTTTCGAAAAAGTATTTTTCGAAAAAATGTGGCCATCCCTAGTATTCATAGCCGAAAGCTCAACTAAAAAGATGAAGTGAAAGTGCTAAGCAAGCTACAAGAAGGATGTTGAGTTGAGTTGATTTTGAGTTTAACGTCCCGTTCAGCAACGAGGCTATATGAGACGTGGACCTACTGATTAACGTGGAATCCGAACCACATGAGCTCCCGCAAGAAGGATGTTGAAACAACGCTTCCACGCTAATAGAAAAAGGAAAACAAAAGTAGCTACAGGCTTTTGCCTTTTGAGTACTCATATCTTTTTGGGAATATATACTTGACACAGCATGCCTTTTAAATGTACGCCAGACGTGATCTGTACACATGAAGGTGAAAAATATTCGTGAAAAGTAAACAGATGAGACTAGTTATATGCTTCTGTTTTCTAACAGTCAACTTCGTGTTCAACTGCAGGAACTGACCTTGATACTACCTGACTCAACACCTTGTAACAAGAGGGCAACTATAGTTACCCATAGGTCTCTTGCAGGTACACAGCGAGCTGTGTGTTCTGTGTGTGTGTGTCGCTCTCTGCCCCTGGCTGTGTTTGCTTTTCATGCTTTGGGGGAAGGGGTAAGACACCCATGCACACCTTCGAACATAAAATGATCGAAAGACGACCTATGTTAATGTAGACTTCATAGTTTCAAACAGTGGCGTATACTGGTTTGAAGGCATGGGCTACCACTGACCTTGCATATTATTATTAATAAAAATGGTAATAATAATAAAAGTAATATAATAATAATAATAATAATAATAATAATAATAATAATAATAATAATAATAATAATAATAATCACAATATGCATAACAATGAACAAAAAGTGATTGATGTGTTTTGTTTAGTGATGAGCAAATGCAAGGTCTTGGTCTGAGCTCCTCCGTGGCTAAGCGGTTAGCGTACGCGCCTTTGGCGTGGGAGACCCGGGTTCGATTCCCGGCGGGAGCTCATGTGGTTCGGATTCCACGTTAATCAGTAGGTCCACGTCTCATATAGCCTCGCTGCTGAAAGGGACGCTAAACTAAAATCAACTCAACTCAACGCAAGGTCTTGGTCTTGCACATCGAGTCTTGGTCTTGGTCTTGCACTGGAACCCTTGGTCTTGGTCTTGGTCTTGCATGCAAGAGTCTTGCAAGTCTTGCATTTAAGAGTTGAGTTGAGTTGATTTTAGTTTAGCGTCCCTTTTAGCAGCGAGGCTATATGAGACGTGAACCTACTGATTAACGTGGAATCCGAACCACATGAGCTCCCGCCGGGAATCGAACCCGGGCCTCCCACGCCAAAGGCGCGTACGCTAACCGCTTAGCCACGGAGGAGCTCTTTGCATTTAAGAAATCTCAAGCTTTTCATAGGTAAATTTTACTATGGATATAAGGGATAATAAACTCTACAAAGCACCAGTAGTAACGGAAATACAATGTATGTTTCTAAATGTAATATAATTTAACGTCGTGTAAGTATGATAGCGTACAACATAGGTTATGACCTTTATTTTTTTAATGGGTGCCCATGCTTCACTACTTATAAGATATGCCTAAATCACAGGGTTTCGTAATCTGTTTATATATATATATTTTTAACAGATCCAACATTCCACTGGTTCCCAAACTGAGGAGGCTATCCCTGTTTCGCATGAAAGAAAATCAGACGGCACAGATTATTGAAATACCATGAATTGCAAAATTATTTTTACACTCTAAAGGCGTCAGATTTTTCTTTCCAACCACGATTAGCTAATTCTTGTATTAAACAAACTTCCAATTAAATATTGAATTTTTGTTTTACTGATTCCAATATGTACTCCATGGGGCAGAGGGGGCCGCGGTGGCTCAGTGGTAGAGCGTTCACCTCTGGTGCTTGAGGTGCCGGGTTCGATCCCAGCCCCCGCCAAGTGAACTTTGTGGTGGACAAACACCGTGTGCGTGGGTTTTCTCGGGGTTCTCCCGTTTCCTCCCACTTTCTTCATTCCACCATTTCATTCATCACTCATTATCACCGTCTCCTTTAGCCTAACCGGCATAACCGTGGGACGTAAAACTCAAAGATTTCATTTCATTTCCATGGGGCAGAGACATTCACATTACGCAAAAGCGATGAAAAAATTGCAGACTTTCGAAACATGGGCATGGAGAAAAAAGGAGAGAATTAGCCGTGTTGAACGAAAACGAATGTGTTAGAAATATTAGCAGTAGGAGAAAAAAAGAAGAATTTTAGATATTGTTAAGAGGGGGAAAGGGAACTGTTTAATATATTGGCTGACGAGGAACTGTATTACAAGGGACGTGCTAGAGAGTATTGTGGAAGGAAAAAGAGGGAGGGAGCGAAGCAGACTAGTTGAAGGAAGGTATTGAAACAGAAAATTGCCACGTCAAGACGAAGAGACCAGCTGAGGACCACCGAACGTCAAACCTTGTCTGTTGAAGCAAATAACCTGCCAATAATAGCAGAATAGCTATTATGATGATGATATGTTTAGCAATATTGACCAAAAAAAAAAAAAAAAAAAAAGAGGGAAAGAAAATTAAAATAATAATTATTATAATCAAACCTCTTAATATTTTAGAATAATTTGAGGGAAAACTGAAAACAACTCAACTGTCTATGTCTTTTGTGTAGACTCAATTTATATAAATACTGTTGACCTGTATTAGAAATACAAAATAAGGGCATCAAACTCCAAGTTATTTGAAGTCTCACTTATGAATATGGATTACTAGCATCAAGTATCTACTTTGTTGGGTTAAACTAAAATAATAATAATAATAATAATGATAATATATATATATATATATATATATATATATATATATATATATATATATATATATATATATATATATATCGTTAGTCAATCACTTTTTTTACTATTAGTAAAGCGCTCTCTAATATCGGTCATCTTCGATTATTTTTATGTTTCCCTCTCTTCCTCCTCCCCAAGTTGCCGGGCTGAATTTGGATTTAAACGGCATCACAAGTGTCACTGTTCGTGTCAGAGACCACGAAACTATGGATTCGGCACTAATATTTGGTCATTTTTAATCATTATTATGCATCTCCCTCTTCCCCAAATTACGAGGCTGAATTTGGTCGTAAATGGTATAGGAAGTCTCAGTATTCAACTCAGCGACCTCGAAAACTATGGATTCGACACTAATATTCGCCATTTTCGATCATTTTTATATATCTCCCCTCCCCTCCGCCAAGCTACGGGGCTGAATTTTGATTTAAACAGCACCGGAAGTATCATTGTTTACCTTAGCGGTCCCCAAAACTATAGATTCCATTTCAATGTCGGTCATTTTCCATCATTTTTAAATATCTTTCCTCTCCCTCTCCCCGAAACTTCAAGATCAAAGTGATTTGATAAAAACCATCTCAGGCCCCATCCTCATCTATCTTAAAATAAGATCGAGTTCGGTCAGGTGGTTCAAGAGTTATTAAGTTATATTATATATATATATATATATATATATATATATATATATATATATATATATATATATATATATATATATATATATACCCTTTCGCTCTTCTCCCCCTAGGTTCTACCACCAAAGTGAACTGACATATAACATTCCAGGCTTGAACCTCCTCTATGTTAAAAATTTGATCGAGATTACTCGTTTGGTTGAAGTTGTTAAGTTTTATTTATTATTCTATAACTCCCCCTTCTCCCCTTTCCTAAGCTTACCGTCAAAGTGAAATGATGAAAACACTCCCAGGCTCAAACTCCATCTGTGTTGAAAATTTGATCGAGATCGGGTGGGTGGTTCAAGAGATTAGGAGTCACAAAAATAGTCACTTTCAATTTTATGACATAGATTTATTGTTGTAGGATAATGTTATATCGCTCAACCCTCGATGTGTCGTATACCTAAGGATGCTAAAAGTTATATTGATAAACAATTATTCAACGTATAAGCATCCGCCCATGAAATCAAACTTGCGGTTACATGTATTAAGTTTTTTCAATGTCATGAAAATGTTATTTCGATATTAATTTTATGAGCACACATTAAAAATTCCCAACGGATGCTTGAGTCTGGGAGCCAAGGCCATACCCATGTAGTCGACACCTATGGTGTACGGTATCACCAATGTTCAATACTACATTTCACTTTAGTTTTGGAAGAAAAACACCACTAATATGTTTTAAAACGAAACGAAATATCTAGTTTAACGTCCCACGATTATGCATTGGGGCTAAGGGAGACGGTATTCATGAGAAATGAATGAAATAGTGGATTGAAGAAAGTAGGAGGGAACATCAAAACACCGAGAAATAGAGACCTGCACGGGCCGAAGTTTTTGGCCCGAGCCCAATCCAGCCCGAATGTATGTAGGTGCGGCCCAGCCCGGACCCGAAACGTTTTGGAGATTTTCGGCCCGAGCCCGGCCCGGCCCTATAAGTTTTTTAAAATTCTTGGCCCAAGCCCGGCCCGGGCCCGATAAATTTTCGAAGTTTCATTTTATAACATTTTTCACGGGCACACTTCTTCAACGTTTGCCTTTATTCTAATTATCGTTTAACGAATGTCAATAATTATTAACCCTCGAGTAGTCGCGCCGCGGTCAAAAGCACCACAGGGAAATTATTTTCGATCGTGTGTCCATTCTGTTTGTCCGACAGACTTCTCCGTCTAGCTAATCTTGCCCCTCACCTTCCCAAACATTCCTGCTCAATCACTCCGTTATCAGTTGTTTAGTTTAAGTACTAGTGATTGTTTAGTGATTCTGCGGTGCTTTCCACCGCGCGCGACTAACCGTGTAATGTTTTTTCTCAGTGTTTCGCTCTGCACGTGAACTTTGCTTTGGAGGTGTTTAAGCTTTATAAACATAAATATTATTTTAATGGACGGAAGAGAGGTCGACAGAGTTAACAAACTGATACCAAGTATGAGAAAAGAGAAAATTAGAACTGAACAGCTTAAAACAACGGAGGGAAATGTTAGGGATTGACTATTTGGATAAATCAGCCGACATGATCTCGTGGAAGCTTTGTCTGAGGAAGATCATAACGAATATTTATATATGAGTGAACACGAAAGGTCAAGTGAGGAGTCTGCGAGCGAATCTGAAGACCTTAAACCCAGAAATGACCAGCGATTCCCCGAATGTAGTCAGAGCAAGAGGGGACGAAATAAGCGACGACGAAGTGTAGAACAGTGTAAATTTGAAGATAACTTAAAATAATTCAATGTAGTGCTGTATAGGTGAAGTTTCAAAATAACAGGACCTTAAAATAATTCAATGTAAATTTGATTTGATTTCAATTTAGCGCCCTTTTCAGCATCAAGGCTATGTAAGACGTGGACCTACTGCTTAACGAAGGATCCGAACCACATGAGGTCCCACCGGGAATCGAGCCGGCAGTCCCACGCCAAAGGCGTGTATGCTAACCGCTAAGCTACGACTGAGCTCTAATTCAATGTAAAATGCGCTGTGAAGCTTTGTTTTATTGTTATGTTTATATAGTATATTTTTAACTAATTTACTATTGCATTTCTAATTTTAGACGAACCAAAGTTGACAAAAACAAAAGATCATCATCAGGTTTAGAATTTTCAATAAAACCAGTGCGTAGCTATCTATCTAAAGAAACATGTAACGACAAAAACATTTTATTCCAAATGAGAAATAAAAAATAACATGTCTAGTTGTAGGTTTCTCTAATAGTTATTACTGTAAAACTTATTATAATAATAAAAATGTTATTCCCTCTTAATCAGAAAATATACAAAATTACGTTTCTAATACAAGAAAACTGTTTAAAACGATTTTTGCAACACATTATGTTCGTTCGGTCCATTTGACCGCGCGCGACTACTCGCGTTACTTTTTCAGCGCGACTTCTCGAGGGTTAAAGAATTGCAATTAATCGGCCCAAGCCCGGCCCGACTCAAAGAAATAATAGAATCGGCCCGCCCAAGCCCGGCCCGCGGGTAGGGCCGGGCTTCGGGTCTCGGGCAAGGCCCGGCCCATGCAGGTCTCTACCGAGAAAACCCACGCACACGGTGTTTGCCCACTAAAAAGTTTCCATGGCGCATGCTAGAATCCAACCAGGGACCCGTATAACCACATGTGACTGCTCTACCACCGAAACGGTACTTGTGCAAGACTCTTGCGCAAGAGTCTTGGTCTTGGTCTTGGTCTTGGTCTTGCAGGTGTGGTCTTGGTCTTGGTCTTGCACCCCTTGGTCTTGGTCTTGGTCTTGCATCGGGATTCCTGGTCTTGGTCTTGCATGCAAGACTCTTGCAAAAACTGCAAGACCAAGACTCTTGCGCTCATCACTAGTTTTGTTTGATCTTTTGTTTTGAGACCGTTAATGTTTTCCACCGTAAATGAAATTCCATCATACATTTGTGCAGTTAACTTCTTGTGGATTGCGTTCGTAAAATGTTAATTTTTACCAATGTCACTTCCCTCAAGAGTCGCCTCTGTTACTGACGTTGGTTGTCATTCCGTACCAGTATACACAAAAATTCTGCAGACATCATTATAATTGTTATGTTTATTATCGCTATCTAAATCTCAAATTTTTGCGTTGTGTTAACAAACGATTCTCAGGCCCTTTTGTTGCGGAGACATTCCGACCCGGGCCCTTTTGATGAGGGGCGTTTTGATTCGGGCCATCTGTCTCGGGCCCGTTTGTTGAGGAAATATTTCGACCGGGCCCTTTCGACGCGGGCCCGTTTGACTCCGGCTTTATTTGACCCGGGTCCATTTGACGCAGGGCCTTTTGACTCGGGTCCCTTTGTCGTGGAACACTTTTGATTTGGGTTCTTTTTATGAGGGGCGTTTTGAGTCGGCCCCTTTTGACTCCAGCCCTTTAAACCAGCACCCTTTTGACGCACGGCCGTTTGACTCGGCCACTTTAGTAGGGGGACCCCTTTGGACTTGGCTCCTTTTTATGAGGGGCATTATGATTCGGGCACTTATGTTGTGGAGACCTTTTGAACAGGTTCCTTTTGATGTGGGGCAGATTTCACTCGGGCCCTTTTGTAGCGGGGCCCATTTCGACGCAGGCGCGTTTAATGTAGGTCCTTTTGACTCGGGTCTTTTGTCGGGAGACTCTTTTGACTATGGCCCTTTTGATGAGGGGCGTTTTGATTCGGGCCTTCTGGCTCGGGCCCTTTTGTTGAGAAGACCTTTCGACCCGGGCCCTTTAGACGCGGGGCCGTTTGACTCCGGCTTTATTTGACCCGGGTCCGTTTGACGCAGGGTCTTTTGACTCAGGTAACTTTGTCGTGGAACCCTTTTGACCCGGGCTCTTTTTGAGGTGCATTTTGATTTGGCCCCTTTTGACTAGGGACTTTTTAATCCGCGACCTTTTGACTTACGGCCGTTTGACTCGGGCCCTTTCGTAGCGGGGCCCCTTTTGACTCTGCTCCTTTTTATGACGGGCGTTTTGATTCGGGCCCTTTTGACTCGGGACTTATGTTGTGGAGACCTGTTGACCCGGGACCTTTTGATGTGGGGTCGTTTTCACACGGACCCTTTTGTGGCAGAGCCCCTTTTGACCCGGGCTCATTTCACGCAGGGCCTTTGACTCGGATCCTTTTCTCGTGGGCTCCTTTTGACTATGACTCTTTTTATGAGGGGCGTTTTGATTCGGCCACTTTTGACTCGGTCCCTTTTGACGCAGGGTCGTTTGACTCTGGCTCTTTTGTAGCGGAGTCCCTTTTGACTCGGGCTTTTTTATGAGGGTCGTTTTGATTCGGGGCCTTTTGACTCGGGCCCTTTTGTTGCGGAGACCTTTCGACCCGGGTCCTTTTTATGAGGGGCGTTTTTATTCGGGCCCTTTTGATCCGAGCCCGTTTGACGCAGGGTCTTTTGACTCGTGCCCTGTTGTTGCGATCTTTTGACTCGGGCCCTTTTGTAGCGAGGGGGCCATCTCGACCCGGGCCCATTTGACGCAGGGCCCTTTTGACTCGGGTCTTTCTGTCTTTGCCCTTTTGTTTGGCCCTTCTAACATGGAACCATATATATAACGCAGCAGCTGAAATACCTGTGGCAGAGGGCCTGGGGGAGTATGAGTAAATCGATGATCAATCGATCCAGGGCGCAGTAAAATTAGTTACACCACTGTTCATATCTATTTCTTTCTATTCTCTCGACATCATGTCTGGAGATGAATGTTCTGACTAATAAGCTACAGTGGCGAAAGACGATATACGCTATCAATGATAAATGTTATGACTGTTAATATATATAGGGAATAAAACGAAACATTCTATATCGGACTTCCCCTCCACCCGTTGAAAAAAATCCTGCGGGCGTTAGTGATTATGATGCTGCTTAGTTACTGTATTATATTGTTCTATACACGGAATAAATACTTATGTGTTTTATATAATAATGAGAACCTTATTTACATTTATTACGGCCCTTGCTTTACGAGAAACATTTTCACGTTCAGCGTAATCAGTTTCCATTCTAAAATAATTACAGTGAGGCGAACGAAATAATTCACGCACAGATTTAGGACTTAGAATAATGTTTTGCGAACATGTAGTAAATCCCTGAAGATTAAAAAGCGCTAGTAGCAGTAATTAGCTTAGTCGTTTCCTATAGTCCCTTAGTGAATTACATAAATCTTACAGATGTTGTATCTCTTTCTTTCTCCTCTCTATACATCATGTCTGGAGATTAATGTATGGACAAATAGGCTACAGAGGCAATTTTAAAAAGTAAGATGATCTACGCTATCAGTGACAGATGTTGTGGTGTTTAACTTAACATATAAGGCAATAATACGAATCTTTTCAGAGATGACAGTGCACTGATGCTTCAAATCTGTGTCTTTACTCCCTATACCTACTTTATTTTCCTAGTCAAAATAAAAACTCTTCAAAATTAATCACAAATTCTTATGCAACCATCCCTTCTTTAATGTACTGCGCTGTCACATACCCGTCACGGCGATGTAAAGGCACTTTTGGCGACGAGGATACCATACGGGTGTTTCATGGTACATTGCGTTATTTCTCTTCTATTTGAGCTTTTTCGTCCGGTTTTTTTAGTTTTGCAAGTCCAGAGGCCTTGTAGAAGACATTACGTATGGTATCAGACCGTCCTGCGTCCAGACATAGGAGGTGATGACGTCATAAGTCAAACATTTATTTTCTCATTTTCTAAGCCTATGTTCAATATTTTTGGCGGGCTTATTTTTCTACGTAGAAGATTGAAATTTTGCACAAACATTCAGTCCACCGAGTAGATTTACCAGATTTTTTGTTCCTATGTCAGTGCTAAAACAGGGGGGGGGGAACCAGAGGGGCAAAGGGGTAAAAAAGGGATTTTTTACCCCCAAAATCCCGTTTTTCGTAATTTTCCCGCCTTACATACATGATAGGACCACGTGAGTCATACCGTCTGAAAGGCAGTTCCATTCTAAAGAGAACGACGGTCGAATTATTATCCTAGGGTAATTTGAGATGTCTCAGGGAATTTTTAAAAATATACTTCTATATAGGGAAAAATGGGGCATTGTCGGTATATATATTTTTTGGCGGGCTTATTTTTGGACGTAGAAGATTGAAATTTTGCACAAACATTCAGTCCACCGAGTAGTATTTACCAGATTTTTTGTTTCGATGTCAGTGCTAAAACAGGGGGGGGGGAACCAGAGGGGCAAAGGGGTAAAAAAAAAGGTATTTTTAACCCCCAAAATCCCGTTTTTCGTAATTTTCCCGCCTTACATACATGATAGGACCACGTGAGTCATACCATCTGAAAGGCAGTTCCATTCTGAAGAGAACGACGGTCGAATTATTATTCTAGGGTAATTAGGGCCGTCTCAGTGAATTTTTATCCAAATATACTTCTGTATAGGGTAAAAGTGAGGCATGGTAGGGAAATTTTTTCTGGCGGGCCTATTTTTTCACGTAGATGATTGAAATTTTGCACAAACATTTAGTCCACCGAGTAGTATTTACCAGAAGTTTTTTATTCGATTTCTGCGTAAAAACAGGGGGGTCCAGAGGGGCAAAAGTTGAAAAAAGGGCAATTTTGCCCCAAAAATCCCTTTTTTCAGGAATTTCCCGCCTTAGATACATGATGGAGACATGTGAATGGTACCGCCTGAAAGACAGTTCTTTTCTGAAGAGAATGATTGGCGAATTATAGTCCTAGGGTAATTAGGGATGTCTCAGGATTTTTTTCCCTGAGATCATAGTGTTTTATGGTAATTTGGGGCATTGTGGGAATTTTTGGTACAAATTCTCTCGCCCTTACTATTCAAGATAGAAACTTGAAATTTGGCACACACATTCAGTATACGAAGTACTATTTATCAGATTTTTTTAGATGGCTACGATCACACAGGGGGGTCCATGGGGGGCCAAAGTTCGAGAAAAAAATTTTCCCTCCGAAATTTTCACTTTGACATTTTTCCCGCTTCTGGTATATGCTTTGAGCATGCAAGTGATACCATTTGAAAGCCAGCTCTATTCTGAAGAGAACGAGGTATGGACCATGATCCTAGGATAAATAGTGACGATGCAGTAGCTGCTTGACTGAAAGTCTAAAAAATAGCCCAAAATGCCAGGATCCTAAAGGGGTCGGGTGATAACGTATTTCTTTGAAACCCGAACCAATCTTCAAAAACTAATTTCATATTCGTTATCAGCACTCTAAAATTAGTAAGAATTGGTTAGTTTTATCTCCGAAGCATTTTCACTGTTGACCAGTGTTTTCAGAGCAAGTTTCTCTTTATGAAGTTAATACGTTTAATGTGGATTAAATATGATCCAAGATTAGTTGATATAAAAGGAAAATTAGTATAATTGAGTTCACCTCTCATCTATTAGTAAATACACATTAGTAACTAGTGTTTTGTAACTTGTATGCTTAGTGCATAAAATAATTTTGTGATCCTGATAAGAGATTCCTAAAGTGAAAAATATTAACTGTTAACAATCGGATTGTACCTTTTGTTGCTCGATTTCTCTTAACACTGACACACATATTTCCAAGAATAATACGCGTAGTCCTAACAGTCGACGAGAGATATATCATTCCATTGATAATATTGAGGTAAACAAAATGTCATACATGCGTGTAAAAACCCATGCAAACTTTTCTAGAACATGTAGTAAAATATCCTATTCGTAGATATGAAAATTGACGCTTTGTTACAGCTACTTACTGATATAAAGGTGAAACTGAATTATATCGTCATTAACCATGCGCGCTGATCTTAGGGATTGGCCTACCTGAATGTAGATATCTTTATTCGAATTTGTGACAAGGAACTACACAATTTCAATGCCTCCCCAAACTTATACAGAAGTCGTCGTCGTCGCTGTCATTAAGATCTCTATTACACCAATTCTAAGACTACATTACTCAGTTAATGAGATATAGTCCGTAATGTTGATTGATTTTCTTCCTTTAAAAAATAACATTGTCAAACACATTATATATATATATATATAAATCGATAAATCACATCGAACCAAATAAAAAGAGATGCTTGAGTACAAGTTTACATGTTTAGTTTATAAAAAAATGATGCACTAACAACTGAATCTTTCGTTGCCATGACAGCTTTCATTCATTGTCCTGGCAGTAGCGAACTAGCAGCTTGCTTGTCTTTTCTTAAGGTGACACACATACACTTTTTCGAGCATGCTAGTTGTAATCGTAGGTAATAACAACCAAGTTACTTAAAAAGTCTCTTTTAATAAGTATTTTCAAATTGGTTAAAATGAATCCGAACCTGTTTTCGGGACGGGTAATTTGAAAAGGGACATCAAAATATAAGCCGTCACTTTAGAATCTTCTTAAAGAAAATTACAAAAGTGATTACTTAAAATATTAACTTTATTTATTATTTACAAGGCTATGAAAAAATATTTCTTTACATTCTTTCAAATATTCACAACTTTCACAATTACAAATTAGAATTTCTCACTAAGTACAAGATCGTACAAAAAATAAATACGAAAATTTATAGTTGTAAAACAATTTCTTCTGTTATAACTTTCGGTTTTAAATTTCACGACTGTAAATCAGGTCAAGAGAACAAAAGTTACTTGTAATATGGGCAAAGTTCCTACAATCTAAGGACCCAGCAAAGCTGACTCTCAGTGAACTATATGAAAAAAAAAAAAAAAACAACTAAATATTCTAAACTTTCTAAATAGAGTACTCAAAAAAGATCTCAAGATACATGTTTGTAAACAAGTCATGATTATACTAACTACTGCTTACTTATTAACGATGTTATTATTGCTATAATAATTGCATTTTTTTTACTTTCCTTATCCATTTTCTGTTAAAGATTATAGCTTCTTTTTGAAGACTGTTTATTATTAACTTAATACCAACAGCATTCTTCTACTTATAATAAGGAATACATATATTGGTTTATTTCGAAAATATAAAAAAGAAGCTGACATCCGCTTAATGAATTAGGTCAGCCATAGACAGGGCTGCTCGTAGATTTCATAATCTTTCACACAAATTCTATGCGAGGTCCAACCAAACTTGTGAAATCTCCATCCCCGTAAAGGTCGTCAGCACAGTTGTAGTTTCGTTTTTGTTGAAATAGTAAAGTAACAATATTTATACGGTTCAAGTCCTTTTTTTATTATTTCTTCCACTACTTTTAAAGGCCCTGTGACACATCCATAAGATGTCTGGGCCACAACAACCGATTTTGATGAAACTTGGTACATTAATAGAACACTTTGCAAAACTAATGTAACTAGCAGGAATTTGTCGAAAAAAGCTTTAGTTTCTGAGATTCGATTCAGATCTAGTCGATTCATTAAAAATGACATTTGTCGTGATATCTCGGGAACGGCTCCACCGAGAACAAACAAACTTTTGCAAGCCATAGTAGATACATGATAGCTTTGAAACGAAATTAAAACGAATTGTCTACACCTGCGCAGAGCGTAAGGATAAACTATCAAGCCTATGATCGCGGTCTATTGGAAAACATCAGTGTGATGCAGGCATCTATGCATAAAAGAAACATGTCAAAATCATAGCCCATAGGGTTACCTATATATAGTTAGTGTCGCCACGAGACGAGCCCTTTTTAATATCTCGTCTCGTCTCGATAACGAGCAAACACTTCGAGACGAGACCTGGCTATTATTTGCAAGACGAGACACGCGACAGTGTTGTAAGGAGACGAGATGCGACAGCCGTAATATCCCGTCTCGTCTCGTAGCAATACTACCCAGTTGTATAAAGCAAAGGCTAACGTAAGAGATCCGCGACGGTAGTTACGCAGGCTTGTTCGGGTCACATATAGTCGGTTCGGCTAGCATATAGTCAGTTTTCCCTTCATTTTTATTACAAGTTTTGTCTCGTAATGTTCTACGAGACGACACAACACCAGGCACAGGCTTCGAGACAAAGGCTCAAGACGACACCAGCATCTCATGTTTGCGACGAGACTGTTTCACGCGACGAGATGAGACAACACCAAAGGTTTCGTCTCATGGCCACACTATCTATATATAAGTAAACACTATGACCTATGATTTTGGCACGTTTCTTTGAAGCATAGATGCCTGCATCACACTGATGTGTTCGAATAGACCGCGACTATAGGCCTGATAGTGTTTCCTTACGCTCTCTTAATACTGTGTTACTGTTGTGTAACATTGATGACTTATAGTACTTGATATCACTACACCCGAATATGGCGACTATTAACGTTAACTATATCACTTCTACACAGGTGTAATGGAAATGTATGACTGAGAAGCCAGACAAAGTGCGTAACTAGAGGTGGGTGTTCGGGGGCAGACCACCCGAACATCTCACCTCAATTGCTTGAAAATGCTCACCTTTGAGTCTAGTTTTTTTCTTGCATTATGTTATACTTGTCATGTGGTTCAAACTAAGCAAGAGAAAAATATATCGCAGTCTTCACGTTTTCGAGATATGTGCATGCACACAATTTGCACATTATGCGCAGGTGCAGACAATTCGTTTTAAAGCTATTATGTATCTACTATGGCTTTCAAAGTTTGCTTGTTTCCCGTGGAGCCGTTCCCGAGATATCACGACAAATGTCGTCTTTAATGAATTGACTGTATCTCAGAAACTATAGTTTCTTCGCCAAATTCCTGCTAGTTACATTAGTTTTGCAAAGTCCTATTAGTCTACCAAGTTGAATCAAAATCGGTTGTTGTAACCCAGACACCTTATGGATGTGTCATAGACCCTTTGAAAATTGAAAGAGTTTTTTCGTAAAGTGTATCCCTCTCATAGTGGGCTACTTACATGATGGTGCACCACAGGCACTTCGTCGGTAACCTCAAACTTGAAATACTCATAACTGAATAAACAAAGTAAATAAAGGAAAAAAATAAACTGGCTCCCCAAAGAGCCATTTTCCAACAATATTTGCTACGGTTACCCTCTTTGCGGTCATATTAGTACAGGAACGCAGTTTATCCTTTACAAAATAATATTTCCTCGACATACATTTGCATTCTTTTTAAGATTAAATAATATACAATAAGCCAATACATTACTCACATATTTATCTTCATATTACCTTGTATTTCTTTAATTATAATATATTCAGGGCATGTTCAGTTTGGTCCTTTGGAACAAAGGCTATAACTTCAATAAAAGTATTACAAATTTCCTATTTATAATACAGTATATATAAAGTATGCTGCATATTCTCTTATTATTTGTGTAAGTGTTATTCTGTTACATACAATTTTCACTTTATGGTTTTCAATGAATAGGTTAGGTTCTCTGAAATAACGATGTGTATGACATGTTCCTTTTTCTGTACTTATAAATTTATTTATAACTATAAATTTATTTACACAAAACTTAACATTTCGACTCATATTTCTTTGATTTACATAACTACTGTAGTTATATATTTTTCATTAGTCATTTCGATAACCTGAGAATAGATATAAACTATAAATTTATAAAGTAAGTAGTCGTAACTTCGAAATCAACATGTATTCTACTTCCATTTCTCATTCAGACACCTTCTTTTAGATATAAAATAAACTTTTTTTTTTTTTTTTTTTTTTTTTTTTTTTTTTTACAATTGCAAACATAATATAGAGTCACAGTGACACAATTTAATGGCATGTATAAATATTATAATGTCTTACGAATGTTCGTTAAAATGTCATACATTAAAGCTTATATATACCACGTTCTTGATAGTTATTAGAACCCATTACATGTCAATAGAGGCATCTTAGGAAGAAGGGCAATGCATTATACGACATTACATTAGTAGAATCGCTTTTGGTGTTCTTTTAGGTACCTCATTGCAACCACAACATTGGCCTACATCACGAGATCTAGAAAGAGTAGAAACATTTTGAATTTTTTCCAGTGATTATGTAACAAATTTAAGAAAGAAGACGATAATGGTGAAATGAAGAAAGTGGGAGGAGCCGGAAATAACTAGAGAAAACTACACGATGTTTGGCCACAAGGCGCACTTGCTGGGAGCTTGAATCATAGTAGAGTCCTCAGAAAACATGCAGTTTCTACTAACGTTAGAAATATTTAACTCTATAGTCGTGACAAGGTACAATACTTTCTAGTAAAAATACTGTATAAGATGTAACGTTTCAATACTATAACAGTATCTTCATCAGACTTAAACACACTTATCCATACTAGATAAGTGTGTTTAAGTCTGATGAAGATACTGTTATAGTATTGAAACTTCACATCTTATACAATGTTTTTACTAAAAAAGTGTTGTACCTTGTTACGACTATCGAGTTAAATATAAAATATGTGTACAAGGTCTATAGGTGGTTTATTTAACGTTAGAAATATTCTTTGAACATATTATTGTGCATGTTAAGGAGATGCAAAAATTTTCACCTATACAATTAAACATCATGTTCATTACTGCTTACAGCAACTGTATACATATACTTAATTTTCAACTTAACCGGTGGTTTTCATTTGATAATCAGACAAAAGTGTCTAGGATAAGCGAATATTATAATTACACATGAGACTGGATTTGAGACAGGTCTAGTGCCTAGAAGATGTCTGCCACACACGAGATCCCGGGTTCGATTCCAAGTGGGAGAGGTTTTAAGTTTAAGCGCATTGCGGTGGTTCGGATCTTATCTCAAACTGTAGGTCCAACTTACATATAGCCTCGGCGCTGGAAAGAAACGCTAAACACTAATAATTAACTAATTAGAAGGGTGCTTCTAGGATCAAACATTTATAGAGGATTTTTGATAGGCGTTCAGCACCCATACAATTTTTCGCTGGAATTTATTTCGAAATTTATCCACTCTGATGCCGATCGTTGCAGAGGAGAAAATGATTGTCACCTAAATTCAGCTTAACCAATGAGTATCACTATTGAGTTGAGTTGATTTTAGTTTAGCGTCCCTTTCAGCAGCGAGGCTATATGAGACGTGGACCTACTGATTAACGTGGAATCCGAACCACATGAGCTCCCGCCGGGGAGTATCACTATTTAATTGCTCGAATCACTCTTAAAACGGTAGTAACAATCAATCCAACCTACTTTCCTTCTACTGTTTGTATCAGGCGCATACGCAGCAATTTCTTTCTAGAGGGGGTCCAATTTCAATTTGAGGATAAAGAATTTTAAAATTTGTAAAATCGCCCCTAAAATTAGACTAAATTTACAGAAAAGCAGCTTGGGGGGGGGGATCTGAGTCCGAACCACCAGAACCTATCGCCTGTGTATGTCCTTGGTTTGTATTTTATTGGTTAAACTAGCTGAAATGCCCGTCCTTCGAACGGGGAGATCAGGTTTATAAAAATATTTAACTCCCAACTACCCTAACAATATACATTTCAATAATTGATTACACGGTTCATCCCGACTATACATGTCACCCCCCATGTGACCCCGAAGGGTTGATAGAGGTTTCTTAGCCACATTTGGACAGAAACGATGTCGAAAATGGCACCATTCATATCCACAACCCCGAAAACCATGGATTCCAAACAAATATCGCTCATTTTCGATTATTTGTACGTCATTCCCCCTGTGACCACCCAGGAATGGTAGGGGTATCTGACCTCCACTGAGACTGAAACGCTATTTGGAGTGTCACCATTTATCTCCGTGACCCTGAAAACTAAGAATTCGACACTAATACCAGTCATTTTTGATTATTTGTATATGTCATCCCCCTGTGACCCTCTTGGGGATGATAGGTGTATCTCATCCCTAGAACATTTTTTTCTGGTTATAAGTAATATGTGTACCAAATTTCGTTAAAATTGCTTCGGGCATTCCAGAGTTATGCTAGACAATATATAGATACATATAGACACACCTACCTACATTTTTTTTTTACATATCATCCTGCGACCCTCCTAGGAATGAAAGGAGTATCTTTCACCCATAGTCTTTGTTTACTCACTGTAAGTAATACGTGTACCAAGTTTGGTTGAAATTGCTCCAGGGATTCGAGAGTTAGGCTCGAACATACATACATACACACACACATACATACATACATCCTTTTTATATATATAAATAATGCCTTAACAAGTTTGATGTTTTTAATCTACGTACAGTACAACCTCGTTTATCCGGCTCTCGTTCACCCGGATCTCCGGATAATCCAAATTGGATTTGTAGAAACTTTTTAAAATTTAATGTTCCCATAGATAATAATTTTTAACTATGATAGCAAAAACGTAACCATAAGTACGACAAACATTCTCTTTTTGTTTTGATTAAATGTACAGTTCGTGTATAGATTTCACAATAAATTATGGTAATCCTGTACATAAAATGCTTCTTATCGAGTTTTAGAAAGCTTACTCACAAGACGTTGAAGTGAATTGACTTAGGATTTGTTTTACTTGTTATCCATATTATCATGATTATTCGGATTTTTGATTTCCCAGTTTGTCTTTAGTCCCAGATAGTCTTGATAAACGGGGATGTACTGTATATAAAAAACGACGTATGTATACCTTATGTGTATGTGTGTATGTGTGTACCTTATGTGTATACCTTATGTGTGTTCCTAGCATAACTCTGGTACGCCTTGAGCAATTTCAACCAAACTTCGTACACGTATTACTTACAGTGAGGAAACAAAGACTATGGGCGAAAGATACCCCTTTCATCTCTAGGAGGGTCACAGGAGGATGATATGTAAAAAATAATGTATGTAGGTGTCTGTATGTATCTATATGTTGTCTAGCATAACTCTGGAACGCCCGGAGAAATTTTAACGAAACTTAGTACAGCAGCCACAAAAGTAATTCTCCCCCTAAGCGCTCTAATTCCATTACTTGGGGTCCAGGTATTTTGCAGTTGTGAGAACGCCTAGACAGATGCAACCCAACTTACACGTAACTTTTCTCGGCACTGACAGCAGTTGGTAGCACTGAGTCAAGTCTTTATACAAGTAAAATTGTGAGTAGATGACTCCCGAAACATTTCTCCATTCTGAGATCAATCTCTCTGGTTCAGAGCGTGTTGTCCAATGAACATCATATGTTAATCTCAATATTGTTGTGTATGTAATGTATTTTTTCATTATATACTGTATATTCAAAGAAATAAAAACACTGATCACATATGAATCAGAAAATGCTTGAATGTAGCTGAAAATATCAAATCTAGAACAACTACTGGAAATAACTTTGTAAATGATTGCCTCCATTGACAGACCTTCTCCAATTCTTCTCATTCCAACATCATCTTCTTTCTAGGGAAGATAATATCTTGCTTATCACAATGAGTATGCATTGAAATTGAAATAGGAACACTTGAAAAAGGTTCAGCCTCGCCGGGATTCGAACCCGGGTGTACCGAACAGAAGTTCAATATGCTAACCACTCACCTACCGCGCCACCTAACCTTCCAACAAAACTAATAACTAGTTAAAATAGTTAATAATAAAATATAAGCAACTTGTGTGAGTCTCTTGTTGACTTACTCGAGATATCCTTGTTTAACTCAAAAACAAGTTATATACACGTTGCTCAATGAAGAAAGTATGACGAAATGTTTTTCAAGTTGAGCCTACGTCATCGGCAGAGCCGTAACATGTGGGGGAACAACTGCCCACAGAGAAGGTCCCCGCCGTTCGAGGGGGCCCATTTTCAGACAAAATTTTCTTACTCCATATACGATACGAACATGAAATTAGAAATATAGCATCAAACACAGTCGGTACATTCATAAACAAAACAATACACAAAAGGAAGATAGAACAAAAATGAACCGTGGACTCATTTGAGTAGTATTTATTCGTATGGTTTTGAGATTTCTCAATATTGTCCCCTTAATAATTTTGTCATGTAGGGAAAGGGCCAAGGGAGTAACTAAGGGAACCGCAGACCTTGTCGTGCTGGAGGGCCAACAGGCTCCGGTGGGTCCATAAAGATTAATATAAAGTTGGAGAAAGAGGGCCCAATAATTAGAAATCAACTTTTTCTAGAGGCCCAAATAAGCTTATTAATGCTTACCCCCCAGAAAAGACTTGTGTTGATTTTGAGTTTAACGTCCCGTTCAGCAGCGAGGCTATATGAGACGTGGACCTACTGATTGACGTGGAATCCTAACCACATGAGCTCATGCCGGGAACTGAACCCTGATCTCCCACGCCAAAGCCCCGCCAGAAAAGAATCTAAGTTACCCCGCTGGTCATCAATTGCAGGGATGGTCCCGATTCACATTACATTTCGTTTGTAATATAACTTCTAATTTCCAAAGAAGAAAAGAAGACAGAAATTATTTTCACCTTCTTTAATTTGTATCAGCACGTGTAGAAATAAACAGTTCTATGTTTATGTTCCATAACTACTAGTTTATTTTCTTATATTCATATGATTTCTTGGAAAAAAATGTGAAAGCAGGAAACGCTCATTGCAGCTAATTGGATTCAAATCCCGTCGTGATAATTATTAATTTTTCTGAATGGGAAGATAATGTTTATGTAACTGGTATTGTAATTATGTTATTCCTTTATTATTATTATTATTATTATTATTATTATTATTATTATTATTATTATTATTATTATTATTATTATTATTATTATTATTATTATTATTATTACCACAATGGAAAGAAAAAGTAACATAGTCGAAGGTATTCATAGGAACATAAAAGATATAGAGTATGTCAGATGTTTCTTAGATTTACGCATGAATACAATAATATTATTACGTTTACGGATTTACAGATAGAATTATCATTTTATGACAAGAAATGGAATATAAAGATTTGTTAGCTGATAACAGTAATGCATTTTGTTTCGCCCTTCTTCTAAGTAGAAAGGTGAGGTGACATCTTAAATAGGATCATTCTGGTGACTAGCGATCCCTATTTTAAGTTCGATCACTATCAACAATTTGTGCACAGCTACGAACAACTCCTTGGAACTCATTTTTGGCCCATACTACAGCAGTAAGGACGTATTTAGCCCTTATGTGTTCATCAATTCTTGTCCAAATCGATAGTTGCCAGACAGTTAGAAAGGCTGATACTGATGACGTATTTTTGTTATTAGCGTTTCACCTGTAAATTAAGTTCTCTCAACTCTTAGACCGAGAGAAATAGAATATTTTTCATGTTAGTATACATCAGATATATATATGTTTTGTAGATTGTAAAAATTTCCTGAATTGCCACACGCGGAATCGAACTCTCGTCCCCAACATTACGAAACTAACGCTTAAGCCACTACTCTAAGACATCACTGTTCTGGGAGAAGGAAAAAATGGAGCTGTAGTGAATTCAGTAATTATACACTTTTACGATTCCAGTGTAATAATGCTGAAACTTTCTGATTTCAGTCATTTCATAAAATAGTAAAGTATTATGCAGAAAGAATAGTCCAGAGAAGTCAACTTTAAATTGACAACTCATTTGTACGGAGGCGCTGCCATATGCTCTCGCCTCGTGCCTTGATTTTTTACGGCACGGCATTGGACAGATACTTAAATTGATTGGAATCTGGTGTTTCAAGGCACTGGACAATTTTTTAAATTTAATTTAACGAACCTTCCTCAGAACCTTGTTTCCCATTTTTACGCGTTTTACTCACTTTAAGTTTTTCCACTAACTCCATTTTGAGGGACAAAAACACAGAAACAATGAGGAGAGTAAAACTGACAAACACTATTCGCGCGTTCTTCCCTTGCCTGAAGTAAAAGAATAAAACATGGAGAATATGCAATTTTTGGTCTTCCATTTTGTAAGTGGTGTCAAATGCAGAGTTCGAGTGGGTCAGTGGGTCATGGGTCAACAGCATGTGACCCATCATCCACCGTGACAAACTGCGACCCACCACCCACCGTGACCCACCACTTACTATGACGCACTCAAACCCACCGACATTCTCTGCTCACTGCATCGTAGACAGCATCTTCTGACGGGACAAAAAGCCAATCAACCACAAAATTACTCCCCCAAAATATGTTAAATCGCCTATATATGTGATCGGATTACATCAAGGTGAGTCTAAAAATACTAAAAAAGTACCAGAAAAGTACCCCGAAGGAGGCTCAAACAACAAACCTTATGATTACTGGGCGAGTGTTCTTCCGACTTCGCCACGGAGGCAATGAAGGATACATCACTTGTAAAGGGATACATCGTTGAGATCGTTTTAATTTCGTGAACCAGAGTGCTCTTTTAACTGTATATATGAGACGATAACTATTTGGGATAAGATAAAATGCCATGTAATTTTGTAATAAAATGACGCGTGTCTCATAGTTCTCTCATACTCACTTTCTAATGATCGATAACAGTTGCCATCTAAATTCATACAATTATCGCACTCAAGATTTTTCACTTCATGATGTTGAGGCAGAGGTTATTCTTGACCCCCGGAGCTCACTTTAGGAACAATTCGTGAGGAAAAAATAATATATAATAATAACCGCATGCACATGACTGGCGATAGTTCGTGTTGGCCCCTTCGCGATTCTCCGCGCCGAATCAAAGGAGCGCGGACCAAAACGAAGTCCTCGCTGCGACGCGGTGGTAACTTCAACACTCCGACGCGAGATATCTGTTTCGACTCGACGGAACCCTGCCGTCAGTGGGACACTAGCGGCAATCCTTCGACTCGTATCTATATTGACGATCGACGTTTACCCGGAAGTGGACCACTAGGTGTTCGCGACGTTTACGGCATTGGGTAAGTCCATTTTCATATAGCCTCGCTGCTGAAAGGGACCTTAAACTCAAAATCAACTCAACTCTACAAAAATACAGTGCTTTGCATCATATATCCATATATGCTTACTATGCGCTTTATAATAATTGCTAAAAGCTTGTTTATTATATGAAGCGCTTAGAGCACAGGGCAATCAACCCATAAAGTTGTAAGAAAAATAGACATAAAATTTGCAATGTAAGCTTTTGTATGTTGGTCTACGTACCTTGATTTGGGAGTTTCAAATTCCATCCGCTTTTCCACTGAAAAGTATCGATAATTCAACAAGGAAATAATTAGACCATAATAATTTAGTTGAAATTCATCGTAAGTTTGCCCATGACAAACACTTTACCATTTTATATCGTAAAGGTGAGATCCATCATTATTGTAACAGAGCGTGCTTGATGGATTGGCCGTAGAAATTCAAACTCCGATTAGCTAGAATTTGACAACCTGGTTTTATTACAAGTATAAACTCTTTAGTCGGTAGAAAAGAGGACGTGGATCATGTGTCAGAGTTGATGACGATGTGTTTTGGTGGATCAGTGGGTCATGGTGGGTGGTGGGTCGGAGTGGGTCAGAGTGGGCCAAGGTGGGTGGTGGATCATTGGACAGAGTGAGTCGCGGTGGGTCAGGTTTTCATTGACCCACGTCATCTCTGATCAAATCTGTAAAACCAAACCAAACAAACACCAATACTACACAAAACTCAACATCTTAGCTATTAATGACAAACTATTGCATGATCCGAATAACTCCAGTATATCCACAAACCATCATTTGTCATATTTTACCGAAATACGTCATGACTTTTTGACAACCTGATATCTGAAATGTTGTTAATACGCAAAGCTCATTGATCTCATCACTTATTCACTTACTCTCTTATGATCATCACAACCTTTAGGGTACTTCCCGTAGATATAGAAAGGTGAAATGTAGTATCCAGGCTTGGTGTAGCGTGCAAGTAAACAAATAAAAAGCAATGGGATAATATTTCCCTGCCACAAACAAAGTAAAGTAGAGTGTGTTGATTATTCATCAAAAAGACTTGAAATCCAATCAGAAAATTCAGAAAATATAAAATATGTAACCAAGTCTCGACTTTGCAATAATAATAATAATAATAATAATAATAATAATAATAATAATAATAATAATAATAATAATAATAATAATAATAATAATAATAATAATAAAGAAATAACAGAATTACAAAATCAATTACGTAAATAATAACTTCCAATTAAGAAAAAATGATTGTCACGACTACGGGCCGTAACTTGTGGGGGCAGTGGGCCACTGACCCCCACCCCCAGCGAAGCTCCCCGCCGTTTAAGGGGTACCCATTTTCAGACAAAATTGTCTTACTCCATATACGATACGAAAATGAAATTATAAGTGAAGCATCAATCAGGTGCACTACATTACATAAACAGAACAGCACACTGAAGGTTAATAAAACCATAATGAGTCGTGGGCCCATTTCAGTAAAAAAAATGTCTACTATTAGGGGCACTAGAAATAATATATATTCGTTTATCATTGTCAGATTTGTCAATATGGTCCCCTTAATTAATTTGTCGTGTATGGAGCGGGCCCAGAGGCGTAACTAACGACCCCGCAGATCTTGGTTGCGGGAGATTCGAAGAATTTCAGATATCCTCTGATCTTATTGGCCGATACAGATAGGACATCAAGAGTCATGACCTACATATAGTTGAATTTAAGGCAAACTGCTGTCGGCCCTCGTGGCCGAGTGTTCTAGGACAACGTTCTAGTAATGAAAATACCTTTTGGCGTGAATTCAAACCTTGCCCAAGGACTTTTTAAATTTTCATAAAACTTTTTTCATTAAAATAAGCTTGCAGTTTTACTATATGGATCCATAGTAAAAGTAATAATAATAATAACAAGTAGAAGTAGTACTAGCATCATTGATAATAATTATATTGTTTATGTAGGATACTTGAAGAAAGTACTAGAAACTACACACAGTATTTGGCTCGATTTTCTTCGTTTTGACTCGACTCGAATCGAAACTCGAGTCAAATTCGAGTCAAGTTGGAGGAAATTTTTCGAGTTGAGTTCTCGAGTCCAGCTCAAAGATGTCTGTTTTAAGTCGAGTCAAGTTTAAGTGAAAACTCGCTCGAACTCGCTCTGCCCATCCCTATAATTCTTCTTTACCTTCTAGTTTCCAGAGAAGAAAAGACGATAGAAACTATTTTCACATTCTTTAAATTATATCAACACGTGTAGAAATAGTGTTTGCTATGATTATCTAACATAACTACTAGTTTATTTTCCTATCTTTGTCTGAGGAGTTGACGGCAAAGTGTGCGAGCAGAGAACTGCCATTACAGTCACCCGGGTTCGAATCCCGGTGTGGCATTTATTATTTTTTCTTGATTGCAAGGTATTGTCTCCGTAATTGATATTGTAATTCTGTTATTATTATTATTATTATTATTATTATTATTATTATTATTGTTATTATTATTATTATTATTATTATTAGTAGTAGTAGTAGTATTGGAAACTCGAGACTTGGCTATATATTTTATATTTTATGAATTTTCTGATTGGATTTCACGTCTTTTTGTTCAATAATCAACACACTCCATTGAAGGGGACTTGGCGGAGGGAAATATCATCCTGTTGCTTTTTATTGTTTACTTGCATGCTACACCAAGCCTGGATACTACATTTCACTTTTCTATATCTACGGGAATTACCCTAAAGGTTGTGATGATCATAAGAGAGTAAGTGAATAAGTGCTGAGATCAATGAACTTTGCGTATTAACAACATTTCAAATATCAGGTTGTCAGAAAAGTCATGACGTATTTCAATAAAATATGATAAATGATGATTTGTGGATATACTGGAGTTATTCGGATCATGCAATAGATATGTCATGAATAGCTAACATGTTGAGAGTTTTGTGTAATAGTATTGCTGTTTGTTTGGCTTGGTTTTACAGATTTGACAACACATAGAAGATGGAAGACCAAAAATTGCATATTCTCCATATTTTATTGTTTTACTTCAGACAAGGGAAGAACGCGCGAATAGTGTTTGTGATTTTTACTCTCTTCAATGTTTCTGTGTTTTTGTCCCTCTTTCTAAAGAGTTAGTGGAAAAGCTGTAAAAGTGAGTAAAATGAGTAAAAATAGGAAACAAGGTACTGAGGAAGGTTCGTTAAATTAATTAACTTAAAAAATAATCCAGTGCCCTGAAACACCAGATTTCAATCAATATAAGTATCTGGTCAGGGCTGTGCCGTGAAAAATCAGGGCCCGAGGCGAGAGCATATGGCAGTGCCTCTGTATATATGAGTTGTCAATTGAAAGTTAACTTCTCTGGACTATTCTTTCTGCACAATACTTTACTATTTTATCATGACTGAAATCAGAAAGTTTCAGCATTATTACACTGGAATTGTAAAAGTGTGTAATTACTGAATTTACTGCAGCTCCATTTTTCCTTCTCCCAGAAGTGATGTCTTAGAGTGTCGATGGGTGTAGCCGAGCGGTCTGAGGCGTTAGGCTGACGATTGTGAGGTGAAGCCCATTGGGGGTTCGAGTCCCCCTGTAGTAGGAAGGGTGGAATTTTAACTGTCCTCGATGTTTCTGTGTTCGTGTTCCTGTTGTGTCTAGTATAGTGATGGGTAAATTCCCGGGAAGATATTTTTCGGGAATATTCCCTGGGAATATTCCCGGGAAGATTCCCAAAATGGGAATTTATTTTCAATCAGAAAGAAAATTGTATTCTATTACTATATTATGATTTCAAAGTTTAATTAATTTTTATATCACAGCGTATTATTACTGTTGTTCACAGAGGATTCTTTAAAATGTATATTCTGTACGGTACCATGTTACTTTAATATATTTAGAAAATACGCATAAATGTATATGTGTGAAAAAATTATATAATAAATTATATAGTAACAGTTTAACTTTATATGTAAGTGGATTTACTCGACTCTATTACTGATATTATAAACACATTAAATTTATAAATGTTATAAACTAATTAGATTGGGTAAATGCTAGAAGATACATGTCTCACCAATTTATCAACATTTGCGCATACATATTTATGTTCACAAAATTTGCAAGATACTTACTTATCTTTATATTTTAGCACGTAAAATTGCCATACACGACCTTTCATTCTACGTATTTCTCAAAATTCCATACGTTAATTCACATGTAAAAGAAGTCCGAGTACTTCTTCAAAAATTCGAGTCAGAGACAGGAGACAGACCGACGTCTATTAGGCCTACTAATGGTGGTTCAATGTTTATTAATAGTACTTCATCTCTATTTCTACATAATTCTAAATTGCCTTACAAAAAGGTTCCTTTTCATCATTTGTAATTAGTACTTTGCTAATTTTGGCTGTTCTTTAGCATTGGGGGCCAGCTTTTGCACCTACTTTTTGGCGATATTCTATTCCGATGCGTTTGTTTTATGGTTTCATACGTTAAATTACGTTACCAACATTAAATTCAGACAGCGTTGCAGAGCGAGCGTTAGCGAATCAAGTTGGGTTAGAGCCCAGCATGGCACGTTATTTTCTATCTTCGTTTCCAACAATTCACTTTCTTTTCTCACATAAATCACTTCCACTTAGCTTTCTGTTTTGTATAAATACCCTACTGCCCCTACTGCCCGTAAATCATCCTATTTTTTGTTAGTTTTGGCCCCCGAATTCCAAACAATCACCTTACTTTTTAGTGCAAATGACAATGGAACAAAAAAATTATATTATTAGTCATATAAAGTACAGTCAAAGAATTTTAAATTTTTTAACCTCCAAATTCTTTAAAATCTAGAATTAAATCATAATATAATAAAATAAAGTAATTAGTCATATTATTCTTATAATTTGGAAGATAAAGTAAAGAAATGGAAATAAATTCCTTCCCGGGAATTTATAGGCCAGGGAAAAAACCCGGGAATATTCCCATTTTTAAATTCCTTCCCACCGGGAATATTCCCACTGCCCATCACTAGTCTAGTAGTGCTGAAAAGTGGTTTAAGTAGAAAACAAGTCAGGAAGTTCAAAAAAGAGTAGTGGCTTAAGCGTTAGTTTCGTAATGTTGGGGACGCGAGTTCGATTCTGGGTGTGGCAATTCAGTAAATTTTTACAATCTACAAAACTGATACTTCTGATGTATACTAACATGAAAAATACGGGTATTCAATTTCTCTCAGTCTAAAGGCGGATTTTCATGCTCGCGTTAGAACGGAAGCATCACATGTAGCGTATTCACCGTAAATTATTTTCGTTTTCATACATCCGTGCGTGTATTGCGCCAAATTACTACTCGCTAGGTAATGCGCATGCGTAAAATAGAAAGTTTGCG
>NC_137471.1:172063899-172200438 GCF_964235325.1 Thermobia domestica | reverse complement strand
GTCAGAGTAGTACTGCTAGGCAAGGAAAATGTAACTGTAATTGTGAATACCATAACCAAACGAAAAATTGGTATTTTAAGAAAAATCGTCGTCCGTATTATAATACCAATGCAGAGAAAAATAATCAAGAAATAAGTGATCAGATTAATAACACTGAGCCAACTGAACCCAAGAACACGAGTTATGATGCAAATCATGGTAGGTTTACAGGGAGCAATGCACAATCGCGATCAGAGGTTTAAGTTTGTATGGCTGAAGAGCATGCTGAAGACGATTCAGGTAATATTACAAACCACTGTCGAAGTTACCCATCTGCGCCAGTAAGGGGTAGTAATGACGGAAACGTCTCACGCAGTCATCATCCAGGCCGCTGATTGGCTGCAGTGAAGTAACAGGTGTAAGTCGGTCTGTTTTGGTGAATAGTTCAAGTATAGTTTATAATCTTTTAGGTGTCAAAGAAATTATTTCAGTTAATCCTACTAATGAGAATTTGGAATTTCCGTCTAATAGCAAGCAATTTGATAGCCCAGTAGTCATACAAGTAAGGTTCGTGGTAGAAGAAGATTTACCTAATATCTACGATTTAAACTCTGTTACCTATAGGTCCCCGACTATAGGAGGTTGCATTGCAGGCATGGAACTGAAATGTACTATAGATTTTGGAAGTGAGATAAACTTGTTAAACGACGAAGTGTGGTTAAAAATTAAAGATAAATTTCCTTCGGCAAAGCTTTTGCCTGCTACTCATATTTCACTTTCAGGTTTTGCTGGTCCTACTAACTATTGTGTAAAGGGAATGCAGATATTAAATTTAAACATTAATGGAACATTGTTTGAAGTGCTTTTGTATGTAATAAAAAATTTAAAAACTGACATGATTTTAGGTATGCCTTTCTTTCAGAAATACAAGGCTATTTTAAATTTAAGAGAGAATATTTTAGAAGTTGAAGATAAGCATGGTTGTCAAGTAAAAATAAATTTATCTCAGGTTAATGTTTGCCTTGCAGGTTTGCAAATTAATAGCTCTTCAGCTGATATTGATGAAAAATATTTAATTTCTGAGACAGAAATTCATGACTTTGTAAATGCTAGGTCAGACTTGGATCCTGATGTCAGAGAACGTCTATTGAAGCTGTTATTAACATATCGAACTGTGTTTTCAGAGAAACCTCGTCTTCTCAATGTTTCTCCGTACAAGATCCAGTTGAGTGACGACAAACCTGTAATAGGAAAAATTTACCCAGTACCGTGTAGCATGAGAAAAGAATTAGAAGCTCATATCCAGAAGTGGTTGGATTGGGGCATAATAGTAGAGATGCCAAGTCCATACCGAAACTCTATGCACTGCGTAAAGAAACCAAATGGTGGTGTACGCCCTGTATTAGACTTAAGAGCTCTTAATGAGAAAGTAGAAGCGCCTCATATTCAGGTAGAACCTATTAATGACCTGTTGAACCGAGTTGCGGGAGCTTCTTACTTTTCTTCAGGTGATACCAAGGATGCTTATTATTCAGTGCCATTACATCCTGACTCTTATAAGTGTACTTCTTTTGTGTTTGAAGGTAGACAGCTCTCCTTTCGTGTTTTACCAATGGGACTGAAGTCTAGTTGTGCTATTTATCAAGACATAATGTATCAGCTCTTTAGTTTGAACACTAGAAACTTTGTAATTATATATATTGATGATATATTGACCTTTTCAGAGAATTTAGATAATCATTTTGAACATTTAGAGCGAGTCTTCAGAACTCTCTTGAATGCAAATCTTTCCTTGAATCTAAAGAAGTGTAAATTCTAATGAGAAACAACATTTTTAGGCCATGTTGTTAGTGGAAAACATGTTAAGGTTGACCCAAAACTGAATGAAGCAATTCGTAACTTCCCAGTACCACGTACTAAGAAGCACTTAAGAAAATTCTTAGGTATAGCTGTGTGGAGAAAAAAGTTCATAAATAACTTTACTTCAATTGCTAATCCATTATTTGATTTCACAAAGAAGGAAGCGAAATTTGTGATGACCGAGAAAGCTTTGGAATCTTTCTATATTCTCAGAAGGTTGTTAAGTTCCCCTCCTGCACTTTGTCAACCTAATTTTGAATTACCGGTCCATCTATTTACAGATGCAAATTCCGAGAGTTTAGCCGGATATGTTGCTCAAATCCCTGATGACGAAGATGATGTAAAAGTAATAGCATATGCCAGTCGCCGGATTAAACCACACGAATTGTCATTGTCAATGTATCAATTGGAACTTCTTTCTGTTGTTTATTTATGCGAATATTTTGCTTGTTTTATTACAGGTAGACCTACCATAGTACATACAGACAACAAAGCCGTTACACATGCATTTACTGTTAAAAATTTAGATGTACGTACTATTAAGTTACTTCTTAGATTACAACATTTTGATTTAAAATTCGTCCACATTGACGGAAAGCTCTATTTTGTAGCAGACACTTTCTCAAGGTATCCTCCAGAAGAAAATGGACAAACAAAAGAATTCAATGTGAATTTCGTATTTCAGGAAAGTGAGTTATTTTTGGACCATCGAATTTGGAACATAGAACAGACTAAAGGTCCATATTGTTTGTCATTAGCTCGTAAAGTAAATTCAAACGAGAATTTGCAGGTATTTAATGGTTTGATTTTCAGTAAATCATCAGCCAGTAAACAAGTCCAGTGGCGTTTTTTAGTACCACAGACTTTAGTGAATGAAATAGTATCTAAAATTCACAATCGAGGTCATTTTGGACTAATAAAATGTTATTCCCTTGCTAGGCAAATATTTTATTGGAAAGGCATGAAAAAGGACTGAAGAAGTGACAAACATTACTATGTACTGTCAGTTTCGGATGTATATAATCGCTATGTATGCCTTTATTCTTTACGTACTGCTAATACTAACGAAATTTTAGGTGTATTGGAGAAAAGATACTTTTATCATTACCCATATCCTTTATATGTCATCACTGATAAACGAAGTCAATTTTCCTCTAGTTTGTGGAAGGAGTTTTGCTCCAAGAAGGATATCAAGCCCATTGCTACTAGTAGTTACAATTCAAAGGCTAATCCAGTTGAACGGCATCATAGATCAATAAATCAGCTTATTAGATGTTTCTGTAGTAAAGATCACACGAAATGGAGTACTAAGTTGCACGAAGTTCAAACTTTGTTAAATAATTCGCGATCTATCCCTACAGGATTCGCTCCGGCTGAGTTGTTCCAGAACTTCTCTGCCATTGATAATTTTAAGTCTAGGTATCCATGGAATGAAGAACTTAAGATGTCGGCACAAGAGAAACATCTGATGGTAGAGGTGAATGTTACTAAAAATCAACGAAAGAATAAAATCAAGAAATCTCTAGCGGAATCTGAACTGCATGAACACGATCTGGTAATGGTAAAAACTCATTATCAAAGTTCTGCCTTGCATAAACGAATTGGTAAATACTTAGACTGTTACATTGGTCCGTATCTTGTCGAAAGAATATTTAGAAACAGTGCCCAATTAAGTACATTAGATGGTAAGCCAATAGGTACTCAAAACTTCTCTAATTTAAAGCTATTCAATTGCTCTAGGGAAAAGAAGGCAGAGCTATTAGAAAATTCAAGATAAAAAAAACTTCCGCTGACTCGTCAGCTTTTTTCTGGACCACACGGGAACTCTGTAGTAACCCTATTTTGGTTACTCCATGTATGCATATTTATTTACTTGTGACATTCATTTTATGTTTAACTTTTAGTTGCAGGTAAATATGATGCAAAAATAACAGTAAGTTTATATACTTATATTAATCCTTAATTAAGGACATTTCAGCATTCTTTGTTGCTGTTAGTTATTTAGCTTTCGTTGTCTTCTTCTTCTATTTGGTAATGGGTAATTGGCGCACGTTATTCTGTGCACTGATGGGAAGAAAATGAACACAAAGGAAGTTGTTAATCAATTACAATTTTTAATTTTGATTATCAAAGTTTCTTGTGAGTGATAATTATAGAATTGCTATATACAGTTTGTTTTTGAGCTGTTGTTGTGGTGAAAGAATTGCGAAGTTGAAATTCTTGCGACGTACTATAAAAATATTCCATTGACATAGTTCGCAACTTGGTCACGTGTGCTTTTTTATATAACTTGGATAAAGGAAGAATATTATTACTCATTGAGAAAAGTAACATTTATAATTTGTACGAATTACTGTAGTACAAAGTATTGCTAGTACTGCATAAAGTGAAGTATTTTGATTCTCAAATGGGATCATTCAAGTACCAGTTTATACAAGTTGCAGTGTAGTTCGATGAACAAAGGAGATTGTTGCTGAACAGTTTGAGTTTGTAAGTCAACTCCTGGAGCTGAATAGGTTGAATGACGTAAAGTAATAGTGGCTATTATCCAGAATAACTTGTCACATGGAATAATACAAATTTTCATCCCTTGAACAGAGATTCGTAGTGGTATTATCTACTACTTGCCAATGGTGAATTCCGGCACAGATGAAGTATAGTGGAGCATGTTATGTATAAGAGGACTAAATGCAGATTACCTTCGTATCGTACAGGTTTGCTAGTGCATGCTTAACTGTCAACTTTGAGATAGTCAAACAGTTGCTACTTTTGGTATCTCCCATTCAATATATTAGTTAATTATGAAGCTATCTTTTGATTGGAATATTGGAGTCCTTTCTAATTAAACAAAAACCTACGAAGTAAAGAGTGTCGTATTGTTATAAAAGGAATTTTTCCTAGCCAACTATTTTAATAGTTTACTAACTACCTTTTTTGATTATATTCATTGGTTATGTTTAGTCATGTTAGTGTATTCCTTTCTCTTTCTTTCATAATTTTTGAATACTTATGTACAGGAACGATAATCTTTGCATGTATATGGTTATTTTAGTTTAGAGTACGTAAATGTTTCGGGAGTAGCTCAACAGAATTCTCGCTGCTCGTTTTAAGAATTTGAACTGTACAAAGCATTTACAATCTCTTTTAACTAGCAACATTTTATTTTATCATTGTTTTATTTGGTGAAGTGATATAGTACTGATAATTATTTCGTTTTTGATCTTAATTAGAAGGAAAGAAAGAAGACATTTATATTATCAGTGTTCAACATTTTGAGTTTGTAATCTTATTATTATTATGAATATGTGGATTTTTTTCCTCAAAGCAAAGACATTTACAACAAATAAATATGAAAGCAGTTGTAAAAGAAATCATATGTTGCTTTTTCTGGACGACACTCGAAATTCTAGACTGAGAAGTATTTCATTGTAATTCTGCGTAAACTCAAAGAAGGTGAGTGAATATAGTAGTCTTCTAAAACATTAAACATAAATTTATGTATGTTCATATCTGTGTTTTGATATACAGTAATTACTTCAGACTAGTAAACAGTTTAAACAAGAAATATACTTCTGTAATATCAAATATTTCTTGCTGTACTCCTTTCAAGGAATTTCGTAGTCGGCTAAACGAGCTTGAACTATTGTCTTCTGATTATCTGTAGATAACATAGATATAGAGAGTAGGAGCTACAGGGCAGTAACTGAGGGTTTTACTATTATTATTATTATTATTATTATTATTATTATTATTATTATTATTATTATTATTATTATTATTATGTGATTTCTATTTTCTTGCAATACATTTTCATTAGTTCCTTGTGAAAATTTGAACTGTCCGTGGCAAGTTAGTGGTGATCATTTTGCAGTTATGCATAATTTTTTCAGAGCAACCTAGAATAAGCAACTAGAACAAAAATAAACGAAACATGTATATATATTTTTCACGCAGAAAAATATCACAGAAAAATATACTTGAAAATATGTTCACATATTTTTACGTATGTTAATGATTTTTTCTACATATTTACAGTAGGCCAACTAAGGGCACATGGACCTCCCAGCTAAATAATGTAAAGTTCATGAAGGCACCTAAAATTTAGAGAAAATACAGTTTTGACTTATGATGTTCCATCTAGTCAGTCACTGCTTGTTCATATTATGGAAAAAAATCTTGTATAATAATTTATTATTATTAAGCAATTATACATTGAACTAAGAAATATCAACAGAAACAGATTTTTCCTAAATAAATTAGAATAAAATGTTCACAAGTAATATATCAAAACCCATCAAAATTTCTGGAATCTGCTCACAATTTTCCAAACCGAGAAACCATTTGGAAGAGGTATTCGTTGTTTACTTTGTCAATATCAACATTGTGACTTTCTTGCCTTTCAATGCTCAAGATTATAAAAAATCAACCATCTACCAATAGATACTGACTAGCCAGAACAATATGACCACCTACTTAATATTTCATGTGTCTACTTTTAGTTCGCAGGACAGTAGCAATTCAGTTTGGGACGGAAACAATGAGACCTTGGTAGATAGTTGGAAGCACTGCACACTACATCTGCACATACAAGCAGAGCCCTACATTGGCCGAGCGCGCCCGTTTGACCCGGTGGATTAACCGGCCTGGCCCCGTTTCAGGAAATAGCAAATTCTTTCAAGTAATATCAAACGACCGGGCCGGACAGAAATGCTAGAGAGCCGAACCGGGCACACGTATTTTCGGGCCGGCCCGGCCCAAACACTGAAAGACGGATCGAAAACTAATGTTATCAGCCTATGTTAATCGTAATGTGTTTGGGAAACTGACCCTTTATTCAAAGCTGAATGTACTGTAATATTATTACTATTACTATTTCTTCTACTACTACTTCTACTAATACTACTACAAACCACTCCTAATACTACTACAACTGCTATGACTTCGCGTCAGGGTTGACATGACTGGTGGTACCGAATTTACCTTCTAAGTACAGAAAGAATCGGAGAAATGCTAGTTATTATGGCAGGGCTGTGTAGAATGTGAACCGATGCTTGATCTACGAGGGACAACGGTGGCTCAGTAGGTAAAGCACTCACATCTGGTGCTAGAGATCATTGGATCAATCCCAGCTCGTGCTATATGAGTATTGTGGTGGACAAACACCGTGTGCGTGTGAGTCCCGATTCCTCCCACTGTATTCATTCCACCAATTCATCCCATTATCATCCATACGTCCTGAGCCGTAGCTACCTAAAGAAAATATGATAAAGTCAAGTAATTGACCTACTAAATAGAATTTGGTGCTCTACCATTAAACCACGGAGGTCAAGATCGTGAACTGGCGTGCTCCTAAGATCAATGCAATTTGTACTAATGTTCAATTATCAAGGCAAATTACAAATGTTGTTACATGTTCCTTTATTCTTTATAGTATGATACTACAAACATAAGATATTATAATGATCAAATAAATCACCAAGACGCCGGGTCGATTAGGTGTTCCTGGAACGGTTGCTCAGTGGTTGAGCGTTCACCTCTGGTGCATGGGGTCCCTGTTTCGATCCCAGCTCTCGCAAAGTGAACATTGTGGTGGACAAAAACCGTGTGGATGGTTTTCTCGGCGTTCTCCAGTTTCCTCCCACTTTATTCATTCCACCATTTCATTTGTTTCTCATCATCACCGTCTCCTTTAGCCTAGCATGCATAACTGTGGGACGTAAAACTCAAAGATTTCATTTTCATTGTTTTGTTTTCGTATTACTAGTAATAGCAGTAGTGGTATTTGCTGTCGTATTAGTATTGTAATGGGTAGTAGCAGTAGTGGTAGTAGTATTAGCAGTAGCAGTGGCAGCAATAGTGGAATTAGCACTAGCATTCGCAATCGTAATAATAGTAGTAGTATTTGCAGTAGTAGTTGTAGTATTAGTATTACATATGTTTCTTAGCAGTTTTGCATATCTTCTCTGTTACTAGTAATGCACTAATGAGTGTAGTACAAAACTTTTACGTCCTTCAATTGTATTATTTTATAATAAACATGGCTGAACGGAGCAAGCATAGATAACAGACAGACAGAATAGGGATATAGGAAACAAACCTTGGATAACCTTTCACACGATTTTCCTATTCGAGAAGAACAAATAGACATTGCAATATTATGACGACACATTTCTCATTTTTCATTGCATATTGAAGGATTGACTTATCAGACTTAGTTGTTCTAAGGCAAGTTACGCCCGGCCCGTTTAGATCTCTGTCCGGCCGTTTGTGCCCGGCCAGTTTAGGGTCAGGCCCGTTTGTGCCCGGTTCGATATTCGGGCCGGGGCGGGCGCAGAATATAGATCCATCTGGGCCGGGCTGGGTTGTCTTCAGGCCTGGGGTTGCAGGGCTCTGGTCCAAACTAACGAGCTCGACGCTCTTGATCTCGGCACTCACGCTCAATCGGGCCCGGGTTGAATAATTGAACATGAACTAGAGTGAGACCGAGCCTCAATGATATTAGTAAGCGCGAGCCCAGTTTGGGGAAGTGATGACGAGCCCAGTTGAGGGAACTGATCGCTAGCTCGAATCATGTTGATGGAAATGAGCGCGAGCCCGAGTGAGTGCGAACTCAGTTGAGAGAAGTGAGCATAAGCCCGACTGAGCGCGAGCCCAGTTAAGAATAGTGAGCCCAGTCGAGAGAAGTGAGCGCAAGCCCAAGTATTGTGAGAACAGTCGAGGGAAATGGTCGGAAGCGCGAGCCGAATTGAGGTAAGTGATCGCGAGCCCGAGTGAGTACGAGCCCAGTTGAAAAGAATGAGCACGAGCGAGCTTAGTGTAAAATGGTGTTTGTCCATGGGCTGTTTTGCTCACGCGGTATTTGCATGCGCTGTTTTGCTCACGTGGTATTTGCATGCGCTGTTTTTATCCTTGCGCGGTTTTTGTTCATGCGCTGTTTTTGTGCTTGCGCGGTTTTTAGCTATGCGCTGTTTTTGTCCTTATACATATTTAACTGGGTAGAGTGCCTGTCAATTATGCAACCTGAACCACAGTAAAGACATTTGGGTTGTCAAACTTAAGATACTTCTATATAAAAATTATTATATAAATTTGTTCAATTATCATACATTGTAAGCATAAAAATATTACGTACTGTATATTATGCTCTTTTAAATAGTATACTAATATATGGTATATTAATTTGGGATGCTGCTGACCCTACTCATTTTAAACCTTTGATGGTTCGAGAAAATAGTATTGTAAGAATATGTTTAAAACAAAGACTGAAGTAGACCAGATTAGGGTTGCCAGATGTCCCGGGTTTCCAGGACAGTCCCGGTTTTCAATGATATAATTAACTGTCCCGATAAAGGCTTTCGGAACGCCTGTTTGTCCCGGTTTTGGTTCTTCAGGTTGAAAAAAATTAACATGCAAGAAATAGTATGTCTCAGCTAAAAACGAAAGGTTTTCAGAAGATTTGTGTAGCCAATTAAGTTCACTAAACAAACAACCAGGAGTTTGAAATTCACATCCATTCTTTCGTCCTATAAGTTATCGAGTTTCCAGAGGGAGAAAATGGATTTTTAAAAATATTCAAAAGGGAACATATGTTATGGCATTAATTTCTTGACTATTACTTTCAATAGAAAAAACAATGTATTTTTTCTGGTGACAGGCTTTAACTACTAGTTATTTTATACTTCAATTGCCAGCGAAGAACCGTTTCATTGCTGGAACTTTAGTAAACAATGGAAATACCTACTGCTCTCAGTCGCTGCTTGTTAACCGCATTTAAACTATTTCGTCCTGTCTGCTGTCTTCTGAGGCACAATTTTACAACAGTGACAACGCCAACTTTAATTTCTTGGAGGGCAAAGGAGAGACATAGACATTTTTGGGGGGCGGCTATTTTTGCATACCAAAGATGATAGTTTTATGTTTGACTTAAATTACAGTTCAACGTGTATTATGTTGTTGTTTTCGTATTATATAATTATAAATTAATTTTAAATAAAATTTTGTAATTTGCAAATAAGGTAATATCTACATATAAAGTATTCGATTCTGGGTGTGAAAATATTGACATTTGAACCAGGGTCGGATTAACGAGGGCTTAAGGGACTATAGCCTCAGACCTACAGGTGGACAGGAGATTCCACTCTGATCAAAATTTCAACTGGCTATTCTGAAAGAATCATGAAGATACAATCATCATCATAAAATCAAATATAACCAAAAATATGAAACATATTCCTTAACTTCCCTACTGTACACTCATGTCCAAAATTATGTCGCATGTCTATAAATGTGTTGTAAGAATATAATTTGATAACGAATTTGCCCAGTATTTCTTACAATGTTAGTGCGTGTATAATCGGAAAACACGTCTATGTGACAAATTTCATGTCAAAAGAGCAGTAAATAAGAACAATAAAACGAAAGTAAAACTTTCTTGTTTATTTAGCAACATTTTGTTTTACTCATTCTAATTTTCGTATTTATAATTCTTTTCCTATGAACTTTACCACAAATATACATTTCCCGATTATACAATAGTATCAGTATTAAAAGTACCCTACAAAATCATTATCAAATTATATTCTTACAAGAAAACAGTTATAGATATGCGACAATCATTTTGGATATGAAGATACCTTAGTGAACCTATATTAAACTGTTTACATCACCACCTATCAGAGTTCGAAAAACTATTTCGGATAAAATTTACGTATTTTTCCCTTAGAACCCGAATCTGCAATTAAAATAAATGAGTTCGCATATCAGTTTTCAGTTTCGCCCCTAAGTGGAGAAACAAAGGTTAATTCTAGCATACGTAAATTTATCCCTGCAAAATATTAACTTTTTTATTTCGTACAGTTTTTTTTCGTCCGATGCTTGTTTTTCAAGATATTTTGCAATAGGAAGTAACAAAATTCACCCCAATGTAGCGTCGTAAATCATATCTCATCATATTTTCCTCCAACAACTCAGCTTCTGTAGTATCCATATGGTACCAACTATCACGAAATATTGTTATGAAAGTGTCCAATATTTAGTGCTTCTTTCAACGCAAGCAAAATCGACCTCCTGTTTCTATCTGACATTTTGAAGTTGGCCGCCCCCAATAGAGGTATTCACGAGAAACTACTGTTTCCGAAAATAACACAGTTTGTTTCCTCATGTCCACTTTCTTACTTCGCTTTAGTTTCAATTATTTAATATCCTCGCATTGAAGTATTAATAAGCTCATGTAGCTCTCAAACGGAAAGAGACATGACCAAGTGTTTCCTCTCAAAGTTGTTCAAACTTTAGTGATTCTTTCAATGGGGACAAAATAAATCCCTGTTTCCATTTAAAATTTTGAATGTGTTTCCCCATAGAGAAATTACTGAGACGTTCCCGATGTTAGAAACATTACCATACGAATTCAGCATATGCACTTCGGTATTTTTTCAAAGATTTCTGTACACTAGAACCTGAATTAAGGTCCTGTTACGTATTTCGTGAATCACCCTGTATAGCCTGAGATTGATGTCCCAGTTTTTCGTTTACAAAATCTGGCCAACGTAGACTAGATAGACTCTATGACCAATTTTCAGTGTTACCACTTTGAAAATTATATTCGCAGAACGTGTTTGTCATATGTTAAAAAGAATAGAAACAAATGGGACGGAATAAAACATGTACATAACCAGAAATATGACAAACAAAAATTTAAAAATTAAAGCAACGAGTAAATCTATAACTCAATATCAAACATATTACAGAGCTCAGATGATTTATAATGAATTCCCACTCCGAATCAAAGAGCAAAGTAATTTTAAAATATATAAAAGGTTAATTTTACAGTGGTTAAAATAATCCAAAAGTATTTTTTAAAAAACCTATTGTGAACTTAAAGTAAGAATTATAAAACTTATACGTTGCGGTTTGAAAATAAATAAGTAAATAAAATACTAGAATCAGGATCGCATACAAGATTTTGATTGTGAGCCGTTTTCTATCTTTTCTTTATTCTTTACAGAAGAAATTGAAAAATTGTCGCAACATAGAAATAAGTGCACTGAATTAATCTGCCCGACATCAGAAGATAGACATTACTTCTGGAAGTTCGAAGTCCTGTCATCTCTGAATACCAGGTACATTAAACTCTATTAATAAAGGGAATCTAGATGTCCGATTTCCTTTGGAGAATTAATAAAACTTACACGTAGGAAATTTGACTTGTTGATTTCTGTAGAAGTTTACTTTTCCTTATTCTTTTACTTTATTCACTTAATATTTTGAATATTGTTATTTTTTAATTTAATATGTTTATGTATTTTTAAGTAGATGCTTTAATATACTGGATAAACAGAATATATTAAATTTCCTTTTTGCTTTAAATAAATAAAATGAAAAAAATATTTCTTTTTCTGTTGTAATTGTTCCTGACTCCTCTTGCTAAGCATATCTATAAAAATTGTGAACAATCTGTAGCAGTGGTTCTCAACCTAATTCCTATCTTGACCCGCTCGTGTGAATGCAAGTCCGAGTAAGTACGAGCCCAATTGAGGTAAGGATCTCGAGCCCAAGTCACCGCGAGACCAGTTGAAAAAAGTGAGCTCGAGCGCGAGCGAGCCTAGTACAAAATGTTCATCTGTGGTTTTTTCCATGGGTTGTTTTCGCTCACGCGGTATTTGCATGTGCTATTTTTGTCCTTGCGCGGTTTTCGTCCTTATACTGATTTAACTAGGAAGAGTGCCTGTCAATTATGCCACCTGAAACACAATAAAGACATATGAGTTGTCAAACTTACGGGACTTTTCCTGTAATTGTTCCTAACTCCTCTTTCCTAAGGATGTCTATAAAAATTGTAAAGTCTGTGGCAGTGGTTCTCAACCTAATTTCTATCTTGACCCAATCGTGTGAATGCAAGCCCGAGTGAATCCAGTCGAAAGAGGTGAGCGCGAGCTCAAGTGACCGCGAGCGCGAGTGATTGCCAAAACAGTCGAAGGAAATGGTCGGAAGCGTTAGCCCAATTGAGGTAAGTGATCGCAAGCGTGAGTGAGCGCGAGCTCAGTTAAAAGGAGTGAGCTCGAGTGCGAGCGAGGTTAGTGCAAAGTGTTCATCCATGGTTTTTGTCCATGGCTGTTGTCTGTTTTCGATCACGCGGTATTTGCATGCGCGGTTTTTGTCCTTGCGCTGTTTATGTTCATGTGCGGTTTTTGTCCATGGGCTGTCTTTGTCCACGCGGTATTTGCATGCGCGGTTTTTGTCCACGCGGTATTTGCATGCGCGGTTTTTGTTCACGCGGTATTTGCTTGCGCTGTTTTTGTTCACGTGCGGTTTTTGTCCATGGGCTGTTTTTGTCCGCGCGGTATTTGCATGCGCGGTTTTTGTTCTTGCGCGGTTTTTCTTCACGCGGTATTTGCATGCGCGGTTTTTGTCTATGTGCTGTTTTTGTGCATGCGCTGTTTTGACCGGATACCAAATTTTAGCATTTGCTGTCTCGGGTTAAAGATTATTGTGTAGTTTTAACAATTAACGATTCCAAGGTACTCATTTTGTGCTGTAACACTAGTGTATATGTTGGTGCACTGATGCATACGGATGTATGGAAGAGCTAAAAAGCATGAAAATAAGAAATATTTTCAATTATTTTCTAAAATATTATGAAATCATTGCCTTGTAAATTAGAAAAACAAAATAATTACGAGATTAGTATTATAATGTGAGAATCAGTGGCTCCTGTGAGGTGCGGCTTGCCTAATGATGGGCAAATTCCCAGGAAAATATTTTTCGTTAATATTCCTCGGGAATATTCCGGGAATTTATGTATAAACACAAAGAAAATTGAATTTTATTAATATAATTTATTTCAAAATAAAATTACCAGCTGCCTCTTTATCATAGTATTTTTATTACTGCTGTTTACAGAGCATTCTTTAAAATGTATATTCTGAAGGGTACTACATTATTTTGTTATTTTATTATACTTAGAAACTACGCATAAATATATATTACAAAGTTACGCTCAACTAAATATACTTTAGGTCTTTTACGATACTGACGCATTCGAGAACTTAGGTTATCCCTGGCTTAGCAATATACAATATGTTACATTCGCATCCGTACAAATGGTGATCGTAAGGAAAGTAGAGCGGTACGCATAAACAGAGTAATGAAATGTATTTCTGCTTAAACATAAATACTTTCGAAATACTTGTTTGTTATTACAAAGAAACAATGTACAAATAAATATAATATAATATAAATGTGAAACTAGATTAAGATGTGCATTATTTCGCCACATTGTTATTCGTACAGTTAAATATAAACACTGCATGTAAGAAACAATTTTATTGAAAAACAAAATAACTAATACTTCATAGCGTAGCCTTTGGCTTTAATAACTGCCATACATCGCCAATGCATAGAATTTACAAGAGTAGTTCATGAGTCAGAACCGATCTTTTTTCATTTTTCCGTCATCACCCGTTTTAAGTCTTCTTTTGACGAAACTTTTTTACCGTTAACTGTAGGTTTCAGATAAGCCCATAAGTGTTAAATAGGGTTATGATCAGCAGAATGGTTAGGGGTATGGAATTGTTTGGATACATTCCAAATTAATCAGTCCCTATTTATACCTGTCGTATGTTTCGGATTGCGATCATGTGGAAACATATAAATTGCTAGCATGCCCAATTCCTTTGCACTTTTCTTAATATTGCTCCGAAGAATATATCGAGGTACATAAATTTGTCCATTGTACCATCAATAAATTGAATTTTACCAACCTTTTTGTCGACATGCACTCCCAAAACATAACAGAACCGCCTCCATGTTTTATGGTATGTATGGTATTTACAACATTGTTTTCCAAATTGGGTTTTCGCCACACCCTGCGGACCCCATCACACCCAAAGAGATTAATTTTAGTCTCATCTGACCATAAGACATTGTTCCAAAATTCTAGCTCTTGTTAACGTGTTATTTTGCAAACTGGTAGCTATTCGACCATGGTAGTCATATTTTTGTAGCACTTGATAAACCATCTTAGCGTGCCACAACAATCCGTATCTCAAAAATTTCGTAGTGACCCTCGTAGCACAAAATGATATAAAATTCTGAGCTAGTTAAATTGTACCTTATTTTCTTTTTAAATAATACAGTACATTTTAGCTGGTTGCGACAAAATTAAATAATACAGTCTAAACTTATTTCTTTTGTTACTTGAATAGCAAAAAATGATATAAAATTTTTAGCTAGATAAGATGGACATTCTTTACTTTTTCTGATTGATACAAAAATAAGGCCACCCAAAAATATGCCTTCGTTTATTTGAGTAGCACAAAATGATATAAAATTCTCAGCTAGTTAAAATGGATCTTTGATTATTTAAAAAATACATTTCTTCTTGTTGCTACATAAATATGCAAATTTGAAAATGGTGCATCACAACTAGATAGGTCACTCAATTTTGAAAATAGCTCTCCTTTGTTTTTTTTAAATGGTACAAAATTAAAAATCTATAAATGTTGAACTACAAATATTCAAAGTAGCTAAATTTTTAAAAATGGTTCTCCCCTGTTTTTAAATAATACAACCTTTTGGAAATACGAAAGGTAATTAAATTTTTGATTAAAAATTTGCACCACAAAACTTTGAACTACTTAAATTTTGAATTAGAAATTTACACTAGAAAAACTGGTTTACAAATTTTAAACTGAACCTTCTTCACTGCTTTAAATTATATTGTTTTTCTGTTTGCTACAAAAGTACCCACATTTGAAAATGTAGCATCACGACTAAATCTTTTAAAAAAACTTCTCCGTTTTTCTAAATTGCACAATTTTTCTTGGTGGTAAAAACGGTATAAAATTTAAAAGTGTCGCTCTGCAGGTGATTAAAGTGGCTTGATTTTAAAACAGCAATCCTTCGTTTATTAAATACTACGTTCGTTTTGGAAGCGCAAAAATAAATGCCTAAATTCACATAACAAAATATTTTTTCTGGTTCGTACAAAAATGTACAAAATAGAACAAAGTTCTAAGCTAGTTAAATTTTAAATGTGAAAATATTACACTATAACTGAAAGGATATATATTAAAACAACTTCCAATTAAGGGACGTCAGGAGAAAAGTCGCATTGGCTTCACCGCTTTTATAAAATGGTGTATTCTGTGTGTTACCAAGTGAGACCTTTGACCTCTGATCTATATAAAGAATATTCAAAAGAAGTTTTATAGAATATATTTTGTAGGTGTTAAAAATGAAGCCGTAGACTTTTGAAATGGTTGCATAGGGGTCGTTAGAGAGACCAATCTTTCTCGTGTAATTTCTGCACAAACGCCCTTCATATGACCTTACTCTACTGTTCTTCCATGTTAGACAAAATTAGATAAAAAAATCTTATTATCTTAAAAATGCTTGTGCTTTTTTCACACGAGCTATTTGCTGTCGTTATACTACAAATTCAAATTGAATTTGAATATGTTGTACCGTTTTGCAAGTTACGCAGAGTTAAATATTTGACCTTGAGATGCCCGCCTTTTAAATACGTACTATACAATGTGACAACATAATTCAAATGTGTTGTACTGTTTACGAGTTATATATAAATTAAAATACTACATTTGGTAAAAGGGCGCATCCCAGAATAACTATACGACTTAGTGGAAAACAAATATTATATTCTTAATTAGCTTGTCCAAAGACCCTTATATACCGAGTTTAATCCTAATCGGTTAACACTCTTATAAAAGCGAGAATCCTGCATAAAGTAAAAGCCCTAGGTAAAAAAAAAAGTATTATACACGTAACCAGAATGTTCGAAAACCTCTATATACCGACTTTTATGCAAATTGGTTATTATTTTTGTAAAAGGCTGTATCCCACAAAAACTATAAAACCAAGGTAAAAACAAATATATTCGTAATCACCATGTTCGAAAACCTCTATATACCGAGTTTTATGCAAATTGTTTTTTTCTTTCTGTAATAGAGCGTCTTCCACATAAACTATAAGACGTTGGTATAAATGAATATTATATTCGTAATTAGCAGGTTTGAAAACCACTATATAACGAGGTTCATTCAAATCGGTTAAAATTGTTATAAAGAGACGTACTTCACTTAAACTAAAATAATATCGATATTAGCATTTTCAGAAACTAATGTAAAATAAGGGTTGCCAAAAAAGGTCTCTGCTTTTATGTTTAATAGTGGTTAAAAACATTATTTGTAGCCTTTGAGTTGAGTTCATTTTGAGTTTTTGCCGTTCAGCAGCGAGGCTATATGAGACCTGGACCTACTGATTAATGTGGAATCCGAACTACATGAGCCCCGCCGGGAATCGAACCCGCGTCTCCCGCGCCAAAGATTTTGGTAATAGAGGTTGGAGAAAAGGCCATAGTCCTTTATAATATTTGCTATGTTAAAAACAATGATTTTATCCTTTCCTGTGTAAGCTCTTCTATTTTAAAGAGGGGTTGGAATATGTGTTCATAGTCCTATGTATTTTCTTCTATGAGGTAAAATACAGTGCTTGGAGATTTTTCTAATAGGGGTTAGTCTTTTATAATCTCTGCTATGTCAAATACAGGTTGCGAAATTCTGCATATAAGAGGTTGAAAGGTGATCATAGCCTTTCTTACATAGAGGTTGTAAAAAGGGGTCATAAAAGAAAACGAGTACACCCCTAAAATGAGTCATAAAAAGTTTATTGTGAATGGTCAAATCTCTGCTATGTTAAATAGGGAAACAATGTTATGTTAAATAGAAGTTGGAATACGTGTTTATAGGCTTATGTATTCTCTGCTTTGTAGCCTTTCTTGTCTAATATATGTTATGTTAAATAAGGGTAGATAAAATATTCCATAGCCTTACGTAATATGTGTTGTGTTTATAGTCTCTGGTATGTTAAAAACATTGCTTGTAGCCTTTCTTGTGTAATATTTGCTATGTAACATAAGGGTTAAGAAGGGGTTATAAAACAGAACAAGTACACTCCCATTATACTCTGCTAAATGTTCATAGTCTCTGCTATATTAAAAAGAATGCTTCTGTACACTCTACTATGTTACATAATGGTTGAAAAACGGTACCAAAAAGGAAACGAGTACACTTCTGCTACAGATTCATAGTTTCATGTAACTTTTGCTATGTTACATGAGGGTTAAAATGTTAAATGAGGGTTAAAAGAGAACAAATACACCCCAAAAAGAGGTCATAAAAGAGAACGAGTTTTCGGGGTGTTCGATTTTCCATAGCTGGATGGTACGGGTGGCATCAGGTATAGTGCTACACTGGAAAATGGAGTCTTTCGTATCAGGTGGGTCTGGTAAAAGTGAAAAATTCATCGCAAAGTGAGACCAAGTGGGGGTATTGGGTCTTATCCAGAGTCGTTTTGACGTATGGTTAGAGTCATACTAAAGTCTTTACTACTTCAGGTAGGAATGCGCACGAGTCGAGTCAAGATTATAACCTGTCTCGACTCGTCTTGAGAAAATGTTGCCCCGACTCGTGTCTCAACTCGAAAATATGTTTCTGTCTGAACTCTGCAGTTCTTGTCTGAACTCGTCAGTTTCTGTCTCGCCTCGTCTCGAATTCCTCTCGAAATTCGAAAACCTTTGAGTTTTACGTCCCACGGTTATGCCGGTTAGGCTAAAGGAGACGGTGATGATGAGTAATGTATGAAATGGTGGAATGAAGAAAGTGGGAGGAAACGGGAGAACCCCGAGAAAACCCACGCACACGGTGTTTGTCCACCACAAAGTTCAATTGGCGGGAGCTGGGATCGAACCCGGGACCCCAAGCACCAGAGGTGAACGCTCTACCACTGAGCCACCGCGGCCCCTCGAAATTCGAGTCAAGATAAACTATACGACTTAAAATATACGCACACATCAGTCAGAACATTACGACTACCTACCTTACCATCAGTATGTTCACCTTTGGCATAGATAACAATGGCGACGCGTCTTGGCATGGACGCAATGATCCTTGGTAAGTCGCTGGAGACAATTGGCTAAATATGTGCACACACAGGTCACTTAATTCCTGTAAATTCCGGGGAGGGGGCGATGCGCTCTTACGTTCAAACAAATCCCAGATGTGTTCAATCCGGTCCTGATCTGGCGTGTTGGGGGACCAGAACATCGCTTGGAACTTGCCCCCGCGTTCCTCGAACCACTCCATTACACTTCTGGCCTTGTGACATGGTATATTATCTTATTGAAAAATGCCACTGCCGTTGGGATTATTTTAGTAATGAATTAGTATACGTAGTCTGCTAGCAGTGTGCAATAGGCCTCGGTCATCATGGTACCTTGCACGAGCTTCAGCAGACACATGAAAGCTCAAGTGAATTTTCCCCCACAGCATAATTTAGCTGCCGCCATCTTATTTACATCCCGCAGTACAGGTGTCAAGGAGCTGTTCTTTTGGAACACGACGGAACTCACACTCCCATCGGCATGATGAAGAAAGCATCAGGATTCATCAGATAATGCAACGCTCTGCCACTTCGCCCAGATTTCGTGGCGATAGACACGTGCTCATTTCAGTCATAGTTGCCGATGTTGTGCTGTTGTAACGGCGCTGGTAGGTGCATATAGCACTACAGGCCTATTGGTTAGATTCAATCAAACCTTGCAGTTGTTTTATGCAGGAATGGGAAATGTAAGTTTTAAAATCACCTTTCGACGTAGAAAGGTGATTTCATCAACGTAAGTAAATAATGTAAACCAACAACGTAAGTAAATCCAACACTCTTAAATATTTAACAAAACATAAGTAATATCGTATCGAAAGGGTACATTTGACTTTCATAATGCACGCAATATCTCCGTTTTCATGTTGTTTGTAGTGACTATGTTACAAATTTTTGAAACATATTGACTATTTAAATTCAGAACAGGTTATGCCAAATTAATATTCTTCTAATGAAGGATAATATAATACTGCAAGGTAGCTAATGGGCAATAAGAATATGATCCTATGTTGAGACTACTTAAGAGTATACATGGAACAATTAAACAAAAAATAAATATTAAAGTAATTACTAAGAAAGAAATGTTCTACATAGGTCAGATCTTCATTCTCCATTACACTTTTTACAAACTCTTATAGCACAATTGTCACTTTCATCTCGACAATTTGTAATTCACAGCAATTGAATATGCACTAAGAGAAAATCCGTGTTGAAACAATTGATTATCTTCATTCAATACACCGAGTAATCGGTTGCGTTATTTAACGCTGATTTCACTAGACGACAGCACAAAATAAAAGTATTATCAATCACGCAAGAAAGCCTGACATCTATAGTGAATTCATGAAAGTTGAATGTCTCATATTGCCAACTCTCTATTGCAATGATTATAACTGATGTTTTTAACATCATCGTGGTCGTTGGTTGCGAAGGACCATCGCTGGGGTTGTTTGGTGCAATGTGTGTTCAGACACACTTGTACTTCGGCCAGCATATAAAGTCTGATGTTAGTTCCGCCACAGTTCGCTGCTATCAATTTCAGCCGTCAAGTTCTAACACCGAGAACTGTGTCCAGTATTATTTACGTTCGAACTTAGCTGAATACAGTGAGACTGCGGTTAAAAATAAAGCCTTTGAACATCGTAAACAAGGCTCCTCCTTGCTCTCATTTTAAATAAGACTTTCACTCTAAAATCCCTACGACATGCTCCGTTGCTACGGAAACCACGTATTTCTAGCCATCTTAAATTAACCTGGAAATATCAGTATCCATAAACAGACCTTGCATCCCGTGAAAATGCTAAATGTACTCTACTAAGAAATCACATAAAGGTATTGCCTATTTCTCTATTCGGGGATTCATTTACCTAGCCTTAACTAGAAACAAGTCGAACTGGCTCAAAGTAGTTCTTAAGTCATACACTCAGAAATAACTTATTTCAAAAGATATGTTATCTGCTTCGAAACTTGTCATATAGAGAATACTGCTCTAACTCGAGATTATTTATCTTATATATCCCAGATAATCCTTCATTCTCGAAGCTAAACCTTTGGGTCAGGGTTGCCACACTTGAGACAATCAATCTCGACGATGCCAAACACGGGCCTGAAGTACGATAGATTTTTCTAAACTATGCCAGATTCTTTACTTATCTTTCCATACTATTTTTTAAGACAATTCACCACTTATTTTCATTGAGAGGAGCTAACTGTATTCATGTACTGGTATTAAAGAACGAGCATGACTATTTCAGGAACGATAATGAAACGAATTAGTAAATGACACATTACATATACAGGCTGGTAGGAAACTGCAGCGACAAAATTCGGGAGGTGATTCCCGACAACGAAACAAGAAAAAAGTCATTCTGCACTTTTTCTCTAGGACACATAATTTCGGAGTTACATGATGCCGAAAACGTGACAAAATACACTTTAGAGCGCTATAGCTTCTCTATTTCGAATGATAGAGGCAAGGTGGCATGGGCAGCTCAAAGGAACGAAACCTGCTCTGTTCAAAGATGGGTATGTCGCAATCGTGAAATCAGTGCACAGGGGATTCCCCAAAGGAGCGTAGGGACTACCGGAGGAACTGTCCGGTAAAGGTACGCCAAAATAGGCGTACATGGATAGGTTTCCCTCCTGGACCATAATTAGTGGTAACCATATGGAGATCTCAAACAGAGACGAAATGGTGGACACGTCATATTCGCTATGTGTGGTTGCATAAGGGTCTTCACCACAGTGAAAATTAAACTACCGCTAATTTTATAGTTCCTCCGTAATATGTTCAAAATAAATACAAATATTGTGAAAGCAAAAACGTAATGCGCTAGATATTATGATTCCGCATGTGATACCGTCATCACAACTCACTTATCTGCTTTCCATTTGCAACTGCCGAAAGACTTAACATTTTTTTAGGTTTTGTAAATAGCGGCACACCCAAAGAAGATAGGTGAGTTGTGATAACGGTATCACATGCAGAATATTATTTATTGCACTATGTTTTTGCTTTTCCAATAATGTTATTTGTTTTCAAGATAATACGTTTAAAAATCTTTAAAATTAGCGGGAGTAAAATTAGCTGATCCCTGAGTACATGCGTATCGCTATTAAAAAGTCCTATGCTACGGTGAAAAAATTGGTCCAGGATTTACTAGACGAAGAAAAAGCTAGGGTTTTATTAGAAAGAAAAGCGATTAAAAAGCTCGTCAAACAAAATCCTTTTCTCGCACAAGCGCCCGTTCAGGTGAATCCACCTGAGAATAGCGAAGGTCGTGGGAATTTTGTTGTCCCGTGTCAGCAAGTTGATCGCTCACTACGGACTTTGACCCCTGAAGCTTGCACTCCGAAGGTGTCTGCGGATGAGTTCAAAGACCAGCTGGCTAATATACAGAAGCAATTGACCCAGTTGTCATTGCAAGGACAACAGGCATAAAGGAATTCAGATCCAAAGAATAACTTCCGTCGCCATGTCAATAATAACAATAGAGGCAGGTGTAATTTTTCTTCACGCCAAAACAACCGCCAGGGTTTTGAGCAACAGCCACAGCACGAGGATAGTAATAGTAATCAAAATAGTAACAGTCAGCGTAGAAATAAGAAGCTCATTATTTGTTTTAAGTGTGGGAAAGAAAACCATCGAGCTGCCCATTGTCTCAGCTCTTTAAACTAGTTCAGAGGGTTGATGCTGATGGGCCATCAACTCTTAAGCGCATGCAAGTCCCTCTCCTTGTAGAAGCTCTTCCACACATTATGATTAGATTATATGGAAGGAACAGCCCTATTCTCTTGGATAGTGCCTGACAAATATTTTGTATTTCATCACGGATGGTACCTCATAAAGCTAAGATTTTTCCTACATCTAGTATTTTGAGGATAGTGACAGGTAGGACTTTACCTGTAAGTAAGATAGCTCTTGTTCGTTTCCGGGTGGGATACGAATACTTTTGCCATCCTTTTAGAGTTATACCAAGCTACTCGCACCTCCTTTTGTTAGGACAGGATTTTCTGTTAGTGCATGAGGCTGATTTGAATCAGAACATTTATTAGTTATCTCTAGATTTGGGAAGATACCTTCCGCTACCTTGATACAGTCTTCTCATATGTGTAATGTATCTGCAAAATTTGCGACTATGATAAAGCCAGTTTTTAAAGTAGTTCCGTGCTTTTGGCTACCACCTCTCTCGAAGGTTCGAGTTTCTGTTCGTAAATGCTACGATTTGTTGGGATCGACAGATTGGTTACAGCCCCTAAAGTTTGTTCCCGGGGTGGTCAGCCTTTTTATACAAGAGTCACTTGTGGACAACGAAAATTCTTTTATTTGGGTGTCGAGCCCTACAGACAAGATATTATTATAGTGGAAGAATAAATGCGTGGGACTAGCCGTAGAGAGAGTTATAGAACATTTGTGCACAAATGTAACCTCGGAGAATGGTCCTCAATCTTCCGAAACTCCCGTATTTGACGTTACCCGTGTCAATGTGAATCCTGAACTTAGTGATGGTCAGAAACGGCAATTATATTAGCTTATTACAGAGTTTAAGAATGTATTTAGCTGATCGTCTGATGACTTCTCGCAGGCTCGTGGGTATAAACATGACATTCAACTTAAGGATCCTAACCCTGTTTCCGTTAAGCCATATACTATACCCTTCAACCTTCGTGAAGCCGTCAACGAAAAGATTATATTATTATTGAAACGGGATGCAATTAAACCTTGCCATTCGCCCTGGAATTCTCCGATCACTCTGGTGCGTAAAAAGAGTGGTTCTTTCAGGTTGATCGTTGATTTAAGAGGTGTTAATCCTCACGTAATTCCATCTAGTTTTCCTTTACCCTCTATGTAGGACATTTTAGAGTGTTCCAATGGCCATAAATTTATTAATATTTCGGATCTTACGTCTGGTTTTTATGAGATCAAATTAACGGGAAGGAACCAACCTATTACCGCCTTTTCAGTCCCGGGTGAAAGACAATACTGTTTTAAAGTTCTTCCAATGGGTTTGGTTACTAGCCCTAGTGCTCTTAACGATGCGAATTTTCTAATTTTTTTTGCAATTAGTAGATAGTGTGATTTTCTCGAGAGTTCATTAATAGAGCAGATTCGACAAACAAAATGGTAGAAATGAGTTATTTCAAATTTTAACGTTGATCAATATAAAACAAAAACGGTAATGGATAGCGAAAAGCGGTTCTCGACAATCGATTGTACGTTTCAAGGAAATCTCTCATCTTATTCTTAACATTCTAGTAGAACTGGAAATGGTAGAAATGAGCCATTTTCGGTTTTAGCATTCATTACTATAGAGCCAAAACGATAATAGATAACGAGAAGATGTATTCGGTAATCAATTCAACTTTTCAAGGATAACCTTCACATTTAACGTGCTAGTAAATTATAAAAGTAACAGAATTGAGCCATTTCCGATTTCAACGTTGATCACTATACAGCAAAAACAGTATTAGATAGCAAGAAGCAGTTTCCAGGGATCTATATAGCGTTTCAATGACAACCTTCATCTTCACACTAACACTCTAGTAAAACCGAAAGTTGTAAAAAAAATGAACCACTTCCGGTTTTAACGTTGATCACTATAGAGCGATAACGATAATAGATAGTAAGAAGCAGTTTTCGGCAATCGATAAAGCGTTCCAGGAGTAACTTTCATCTTCGTGTTTAACACCCTAGCAAAAAGGAAGTGTAGAAATCACCTATAATTTCCGGTTTCAATTTAATTTACATAGAGCATAAACTATAAGATATAGGGACAAGCAGTTTTATGGATTCAATTTAACGTTGTGAGAACAGGTAAGTTATTATCTCTCTTAAACTCCAAACCGGAAGTATCAAAACCCAGCTACTTCCGGTTTTAGTGTTGATTGCAATAGATTAGAAAAGATAACAGATAAGGAGAAGCGGTTTTCTATAATCATTTAGTGTCCCAAGAACATGTACTATCTCGACTCTAACGTTTATACTAAAAGCAGAGGTGGCAGATATCACTTCCGGTTATAAATTGAGTGTTATAGATTGGAGAGCTAGAAGGGATTTTACGTAATTCATTAAGTACACCAAGAGTGTATTCCATTTCGACAGTAATCTCTCTATTAATACCAGAAGTGAAAGAAATATGATACAAATTCCGGTATCCGTATTAATTGAGAACATATTACGTCATACTCTTTACGGTTTTTACTAGAGTTTGTTTTTAAATTAAATACTAGCCGGATATTTAGTCAATTTTGTGAGCTACTAGCCCATTACCTAGCGAATAAGTACTGGTATATTATGTGGTCAAATTCGGCCAAGAACAGGATGGACACGGGTTGAATTTCATACCTTATTTCTCGATAACTACTTAATTAGCCAGAAACATTTTCCTTATAACTATTGGCCGAATCGAAACATAATTTGGCGGTGAGCAGCCCTCAACCTAATTAAGATAGCTACATTTGCTGGCCGAGCTTGGCCAAGTTTTGGGCTTGATTTGCGTGTGGTAATTTATTTCTCGGTAATCTCTTGCGAGATCCAATCTAAAGGATTTGCCATTACAGAAAGACGCTGGTCCCTACTTATCGATTTTGCTTTATATTGTTCAACGAAAAACGGAAATGGTTTATTTCTACCACTTTCGGTTGGTAACGAAAGGAGATGAAAGGTATTCTTGGAATGCTTAATCTATTGCCGAAAACCGTTTTTGTTTTATAGTGGTCAACGTTAAAACTTGGAAATGGTTGATTTCTACCACTTTCGGTTTATGGATCACTTCAATTAACTAGCTCCTTCGAAATAATTACTCTACCCATATTTTGAAAAAAAAATATATAAATTTGCTTTCTTTCAAGAGCTATCGTGCGCAGTAACTTTGTCGCAGCAGTTATCGTGGTCCACTATTAATATTATTATTATTATTATTATTATTATTATTATTATTATTATTATTATTAAGTATTTTACCTGATGGCAGGTACTGGGACTAATTGGAGATGAGTGTGATTGTGTGTTTTCTTATGTTCTGGTCTGGAAATTCTTCTTTCACCTTTCTCGATAGGACTATCTCAGGAGAGTAATGCTCCCGGAAGTAGGAACGAAAAACAGTTCTGATTGGTTGGCGCTATCTATGTCTTGCCACGTTGCATTCAAATAGCAGAATTCAGACGATTGTTGTTGTCGGTCCTCGTGGCCGAGTGGGCTAGCTTTATATGCTAGTAACAAAAATTTCTTTTGGCGTGAGTTCAAACTCGGCCCGAGGAAAGTTTTTTTTTTTACATTTTTATAACACTTTTAAAATTAAAATAATACAAAATAATAATCAAAAATATGATTTACTTACTTTTGTGCAGATAAGTAGTAGTAGTGGTAGGAACGGGTTAGAAGCCCCGCAGAGCTCGTTTTGTTGCCCTTGCACTAAATGATATAGATTTTGTGACCAACTTAAAACAACTGACTAGGATAGCGCGTAAAACAGCTGGCTAGAGTAGCGCGCAAAAAACGTACTTCCGGGAGTATTACTCTTCCGAGCGGGTCATTTCTCGAACTTGAGCTTCCTTTTTTAATTCCAATATTTGATTCCATTTTTCAACTCATTGACTAACTGCATTCTTCTTATTTCGCGCATGTCTTTGATCGTTTCTGCAATTTTAGTTGCAGCATTGTATTCTCAAATCATCAGTAATAGCAACAAAAATAATAACAATAATATTAATAATCTATACTGTATATAAGACAATATAAGTGAGTTAGTCCTTATCGACCAAGCCATAATACTATAATTAGCAAGAATACTCTTTTTGACGAAAGCAACGGATAAAAAGGACTTTTGGAAATATGTATCCTTAGGGACGTAAATAGGATAGTGTATCTTGCTAATCCCTGAAGTAAGGATGATGAAACAAGGCATATAAACTAACCATTAAAAATAACTGAACATGTTTCTCACAGTTTCTGAAAATTCCGCACCCAAACAAGGAAGGAGTAATTCTTATAACATTAATTTTTCAACTGTATTTTATTTCATTTATTTTTATTCATTCATTTATTTAGAAAATCATAAATATAAGAATTCTTTATATTGAAGACGTGAAATTTCAAAATTAAACTCAATTCTAAACAAACAAATACATATTTAGCTTTTCCGAAAATTCTGTCCTAAGAGGAGGATAGTGTCTACCTTTTAAAATTTCTGCATTTGCCTACGTTTCAGGTGTGAAATTCGGTTTTGATTTCTTAACTAAAAATAATTGAACGTATGTTTCCGGAAATTCCTCTCTTAAAGATGGAGAAAACAGACGATTTCTATAATATTAAAATTTACCACTATTTATTCAAAAAATGTCATGAAATGTGAAATTCGCTTAAATTCGAAATGTGAAATTTGGTATACCAAACCGAACTGAAAAGAATGAAATACGTATTTCAGAGTTTTCGAAATTCTCCTTTTAAGCAGAAGGAAGGAGGAATTAATTTAATTATTTCTCAACATTTAAATCGGCGTTCGCTGTCTCATCATCATAGAATGTTCGAGGAGAATTACTGAACATATTTAGAACTACTCTAGAGCATTGTTTCATCATATCACTTTCACTGAAATGCGTATCCAAAGGGGAGGGGTCAAGGTCTAAAATATTTGCTAAGAAAACAGTATCTTACAAATCTCTCATGTATGAAGATGTTCCAAAAAAGGTTACAAGGGCATTTTTAAAACTTTTAACTTGCCGTTTTGTATTCACAAAATAACCGACATGGCAAGGTGTTTGGAACCTCTGAAATGAATTTTTAAACATATTTAGCACGTGGGACATTTCTATTTTTTCAACTCACTTTGAAAAAGAATCGTAAAAGCAGAAGAGAATTTTGATTTCTTGCAAAGAATAAATACTGCATCGTATGAAACACATGTTTGAACATGGTCAAGCTAGGGGTTTTATTTCATGTTTGTTCAAATAAGTAACGTAACGGGGAAATACATCTTTCAAATATTTCCCATAAATCTATTCTACCCGTACGAAGAACAGGCTTGCATTTAATAATAGTAAATAATAATAGCCATATTCTCACAAATTTATATTTATTTCCAGCAAGACTCCTGCATAGCATTGTAGTGCAGTGGAATATTACCAGTTTTGTCCTTAATGAAATTGCAGTTCTTACACAATAGTTATTTCGTGTTTAAATGCTACTTAATTTAATGTTTGTTACAACATTCGTAATATTTGTAATTTTAAATTTAGTTCTGTCAGAGACTCGCACCCTTAGATTAGGAGACACTGCTCTAGGAACTACCTAGAAACTTTGAATTTACACCTACATAGGATTTGTGACTTGGGGTACCACTAAGAAAAAATTTTGAAAATTCACGAAAAGAGGAGGAATTGGGGTGGGAGTTTCCGAAACGTATAAGATTGGGAACTTAAAATTTGGGATTTGGATTTCCAATTTAAAATAATTTAACACGTGTTTCAGCATTTCTTTTATATCTTAGTAATAAAGGGGGAGGAAAAGGTGAGAATATGAGTTATTACTCATATAATAGCATGTCGGAATCTCAGAATCTCTGAAAGTTACAAACATGAAATTTGGCTTTAGGACTTCTCATTTAAAACAAAATCTGTTAAAGACAGTAAACAGAACCACCCAATATTTTTCAATTAAAATTGAAACCAGGAGTTGTAGTAGATATCTACCACTTAGTATTATAGACTAGTGATTAGAGTGGACATGGAATATATTCTAGGGACGCTTAATCGAATACAAAAACTGTACCTATCTATTGCCGTTTGTCATATGCATGCCTTGTTCAACAAAACTTTGCCACTCACCTCTTTTTGAAAAGGCCTGTAGTCTTACCTACAGTTAGAATTAAATAAAAGAAATGTGAATTTTGTTTGGTCGATTAAGAATTTTATTTAAAACCCCAGCATTATAATTTCCTTTTGCGGTTGCAAGAATATCATCTTTCATAGCAGGTTTAGTGGTCAAGATTTCTTGAACAAGACTGTACAACGATGAACGTTAAAACCGGAAGTGGTTGATTTATAATAATTACATTTGATTACAGAGTGAAAGAAAAGATGGTACCTATTTTAAGAAGGCTAACTCATTAAAAAAAAACTCTTCTCGCTATCTCTTATAGGTCATGTTCTATGTATATTAAATTAACACTGGAAGTCATAGTGGATTACCAGGGTGTCTATCGGTCACGAAAGGGATTTAAAAAGTCACGAAATCAAAAAAACGGTCATGTAAGTCAAGAAAAATTCATGAAATTTTGCTTTTGGGTCACGATTCATTTTATCTGTACAAATATAAGTACATACTGGAAAATGTTGTTCTATAAACATCTGTGGTTTTAAACGCTACCAAATCACAAGTAAAGCACGCTTCTATCACGTGCATGAAAATTGGCCCAAGTCGCACTCAAATTCGATTTTGAGAATGTTACTAAATTTAATGGTTTGTTAAATAAAAGGTCATGAAATTTCATTTTGGAATTTAGTAAACACCTGTCATTTCTGATTTTGTTAGAGTGTTATGGATAGACAAAATGTATTCTTGAGATGCTCAGTCAATTGTCGAAAACAGCTTCTCGCTCTCTATTACAGCTTTTGCTCCACAGTAATGAAAAGTTAACCGAAAATTGTTGATTTCTACTGCTTATAGTTTCATCAAAGTGTTAAGGATAGAAATGAAAAGTGTTCTTGGAATCTTTTATTCGATTTCCCAAAACTGTTTCTCCTATATATTACAGTTTTTCCCCCTTCAATGTTAAGGCGGGAATTAGTTTATTTCTGCCACTTTCTATTTCAATACAGTATTAAGGATGGAGTTGAAAGGTATTCCTGGGATGATAAATCGACTGCCGGAAACCGTTTCTTGCTAACTATTACACTTTTTGGTTTACAGGATCAACATTAAAACAAAAATCGATTAATATTATTTTTTCTGATTGTTTGTTTTGCAAATTTGTTAATAAATAGGCCCCTAATCTGATCACACAATTTTCGAGACAGAATTTTAAGGTGTTCTTGAGCCAATCTCTTCTTACACCTTCGTTGTTTAAAAGTAAAATGGGCTAGTATCTACTTGCGTAGCTCTTGCCAATTTACACAATATAATTTGAAACACGATATACGGTATTTTAACTGGAAAAGACAATATCCTAATAGTTATACAACCTTTCGTCAAACAAAATGTTAGAAGCAACCAGGGAAACTAACATTGATATACAAATATTGAGATCATGTCTTGCCCCACCTCCTCACTTTTAACGTCCAACTGCTGCCACTGGCTGCATTACTATTTGCGGATAGATTTCAGGATGGCTCAGTATCATATAAATCAAGTGTGGACGTATAGCATAACAACTATTATGTATAAAACACAAACCAACTTGTGCTACGTGACCACCAAAAAGTACGAATGATATCTATAGTGATGGGTAAATTCCCGGGAAGATATTTTTCGGGAATATTCCCGGGAAGATTCCCAAAATGGGAATTTATCCGGGAATTTCTGTTTAATCAAAAAGAAAATTGCATTCTATTACTATATTATGATTTCAAAGTTGAATTAATTTTTATATCACAGCATATTATTACTGTAGTCCACAGAGGATTCTTTAAAATGTATATTCTGAACGGTACTATGTTATTTTATTAACACTTTATTATATTTAGAGAGTACGCATAAATGTATATTTATTTATAATATGTTCTATCAATTAAATATGTGTGAAAAAATTATATAGTAAATTATATAGTAACAGTTTAAATTTATATGTAAGTGGATTTGCTCAACTTGACTCTATTACTGATATTATGAAAACATTAAATTTATAAATGTTATGAAGGAATTAGATTTGGTAAATGCCAGAAGATACATGTCTCACCAATTTATCAAAATTTGCGCATACATATTTATGTTCAGAAGATTTGCAAGATACTTACTTATCTTTATATTTTAGCATGTAACATTGCCATACACAACCATTCATTCTACGTATTCCTCGTAATTCCATACGTTAATTAACATGTAAAAGAAGTCCATGTACCTCTTCAGAAATTCGAGCCAGAGAGAGGAGACAGACCGACGTCTATTACTAATGGTGGTTCAGGGTTTATTAATAATACTTCATCTCTATTTCTACATAATTCTAAATTACTTTACAAAATGGTTCCTTTTCATCATTTGTAAATTAGTACTTTGCTAATTTTGGCTGTTCTTTAGCATTGGGGGCCAGCTTTTGCACCTACTTGTTTGCGATATTCTATTCCGATGCGATTGTTTTAGGGTTTCATACGTTAAATTACGTTGCCAACATTAAATTCAGACAGAATTGCAGAGCGAGCGTTAGCGAATTAAGGAGAGTTAGAGCTCCGTATGGCACGTTGTTTTCTATATTCTTTACTAATAATTCACTTTCTTTTCTCACATAAATCACTTCCACTTACCTTTCCGTTTTGTATAAATCCCCATCTGCCCTAAACAAAATGTGTTCGATACTTTCTTGACTACTATAACACCACTATCAACTCATTTCTTCCATAAATCATCCTACTTTTTGCTAGTTTTGGCCCCCCAATACTAAACGATTACCTTACTTTTTATTGCAAATGGAAATGGAATTTAAAAAATCATATTATTAATTATATAAAGTATCGTCAAATATTTTAAATGTTTTAACCTCCAAACTCTTTAAAACCTGGAAGTAAATCATAATATATTAAAATAAAGTAATTAGTCATATGGTTCTTATAATTTGGAAGATAAAGTAAAGAAATGGAAATAAATTCCTTCCCGGGAATTTATAGACCAAGGAAAAAACCCGGGAATATTCCCATTTTTAAATTCCTTCCCACCGGGAATATTCCCACTGCCCATCACTAGCTTTCTAACCGAGTTAGAGTAGGAGTCCAGTAGGGAGGTCCAAGCGATAGCGAGCGGTTGCGTCCGTAGGGAGCAGGAGCGTCTACGACGAGATATACGCATAAACGAGGACAGTGGAAGAGCACACTTACACATGCAATAATAAATTTGTCACTAATAATTCATTTCAATATGCTGTACTAGATGGTAGTTACTTATATTCACAACTTTCATTCCTTCATAAAAAATATTTCACGTCGTATTTTACTTATGAATTTTCTATTTGGTAGAACCGTCTGCTCGAGTGAACCCCTAATTTGCGTACACTTACACCCACCATCGCAAATTTGCCTGTTTCCTACGGACGCACCTCGACCATAGCTCTCCAGCTTCAACTTGGCGTAAACCGTAAAAGGTTCAAAAATAGCTTGTAACGAGCAGCTTGCAAAGTTTGGTGCGTGGTTTTGAAACGTGTGACTTTCACTAGAAGCTAAGTTGTATGTGTCACGCAATTGGCTGGTACCACTCGAGGAATAACTAGATAACAAGTTTTACAAGACATAACTGGATAAGAAGTTTTACGCTATTTGAATGGAATTTTGACAAAAAAAAATACTCTATTTATAGACGTATATTTTATTCCCTCCTAAGGTTGCCCTTAACTAGAAAATTGTTTAGAAAATATATTGTCGAATATGCTGAGAGCTGATTTTCTCCAAAAAAAAAAAAAAGCAATATTTGTAGTTTATTTCTAGTGAGTTCTCTATTGTAAAGCTACAGCCTCACAGGTTTTCTACCTACATATCCTCATTTCTTTTTGCGAGTTAAGACTTTACCTGAAAATAAATAAAGAACTGTAGTCCTAATCTACACAGTTTATTTAGTTTTATTTTTCTCTTGTATTTCAAGAACGAACTTCAGAACATTTATTTCATTTTATTAATACGGCATACATTGTATCTAAGAAAAAATACTGAAACCACGAGCAAAAAATTTTTCCGAACACGAGAAAGGTATTGTAATTTCTTTAGTGGAAAAATACAAAGACACTATTAGATGTAAAACGGACTGACTTGGCTCAAAGAAGTTTAAACTCCCAAATTCGGCCGTTCAAGCTGAAACCAAGTTTATCCACCATTTGACCGAGACTTAGCCATAAACGTTCCTGGTGCAACAGACATTTACACCGAGCTTGGTTATGACCCTCGTTCAACAGATGAACTTCAATGGTGCACACGGCGATTGAGATTGTTTAGATTTTTATGTAAAGTGGTTTACTGCTCCAGACTTTCTTTTTTGTTTATGTCAATACGCCTATAAGTTTCTGGTGAATATTTGGGCGTTACAGGTCTTGCAATGCATAAAAGTCTTTTTGGTATAAGCTAAATTTAAATTTGGGCCTTAATAACTTATATACACCAGGTTCAATCTCTGAAATGATTGGGGTTGGAGTGATTGTAAATTATTCCATAGTTACGAGCCTGCATATGAATAGTGATGGGCAGTGGGGATATTACCGGTGGGAAGGAATTTTAAAAAATGGAAATATTCTCGGGTTTTTCCCTTGCGTATAAGTTCCTGAGAAGGAATTTATTTCCATTTCTTTACTTTATCTTCCAAATTATAAGAACCATATGACTAATTACTTTATTTTAATATATTATGGTTTACTTCTAGGTTTTAAAGAATTTGGGGGTTAAAAAATGTAAAATTTATTTAACTGTACTTTATATAACTAATAATATGATTTTTAACTTTCATTTCCACTAAAAGTAGGATAATTGCTTAGTATTGGGGGGCCAAAACTAGCAAAAAGTAGGATGATTTACGGAAGAAATGCGCTGATATTGGTGTTCAAGTAGTCGAGAAGTTATCGAACACTATTTTTTTAGGGCAGCATGGAATTTGTACAAACCGTAAAGGTAAGTGGAAGTGACTTATGTGAGAAAAGAAAATGAATTGTTGGTAACGTAGATAGAAAACAACGTGCCCTGCGGACCTCTAACCCGCCTTCACTCGCTTACGCTCGCTCGGCAATACTGTCTGAATTTAATATTGGTAACGTAATTTAACGTATGAAACCATAAAACAAGCACATCGGAATATAATATCGCAAAAATCTTCCACCCAAAACTAAATAATAGCAAAAAGTAGCAAAGCGCTAATTTACAAATGACGAAAACGATCTATTTTGTAAAGTATTGAAGAATTACCTAGAAATAGAGACGAACTATTAATAAACCCTGTACCACCGTTAGTCATACAAGTAGTATGCCCCGACCGAGTCAGCAAAAATTTTCTCGATTCTGATTGGTTGATAGAGGTCACGTGAATTTAATCTCTGCCCACGGGGGAAATTCAAATTTCCAGGTCACGTGGTATGTCATGAGTCACCCTGCGGGGAAATCTCTCATTCTCTTTTATGACCGGGATTTTTTATTCGTTCCCTTTTATGTGTAACATGAATGCTTTGGTACCACGATGCTGATTGGTTGACATATGTCACGTGATCTTAGGTCGTGGGATATTTGAAATTCGTTCCCTTTTATGGGTAACATGAGTGCTTTGATACCTGATTCTGATTGGTTGATAGAGGTCACGTAATCTTAGGCTCTGGGATTTAAAAAAATCGTTTCCTTTTACAGGTAAGATGAGTGCTTTGGTTCCTTGATTCTGATTGACTGACAGAGGTCACATGATCTTAGGTTCAGAGATTTTTGAAATTCGTTCCCTTTTAGGGTAAGATAAATGCTTTCGTACCATGATGCTGCTTGGTTGATAGAGGTCACGTGCTCTGGGATTTTTGAAAGTCGGGTATCCTCTTTGATGAGTACTTTGGTACCTCGATTCTGATTGGGTGACAGAGGTCACATAATTTTAGACCCACCACACGTTGAACATGTCACATGGTATGACGTTTTCACTATTCACTAATGAAGATCAATCAGTTGAAAAGGGAATGTAGTTAAGCCAATCAAGCTATCACAAAATAAAAATAAGAGCTTAGTACTTATCTGCTGATTTTATTGTCCTGATGATTTCAATACTGGAAGAACACCACATAACACTGACACTTAAAATAAAATAACAACATGCCAATAACTGCACGTAGCGGACAGGCGTTTCTTACGTCCTAACACTCCGAAGTCTCACTCACTAATAATCGTTCACCAGCGCTCGTGTATAGAATAAAACAATTAGCGGTGGTTTACAATACAAAACTGCTACGGAACAAACACATATCTTCTCCAAATTACAAATGAGGTTAAAAGAACTGTCACAACTTGGCGTCCGAACGTGGGACCGGATATGCTCACATTTGTAAAATTGAGTCATATTCGAGAACTCTGGCATGTGTGAAAGTTAAACGAATATGCTAGTAAATCAACTCTGGTACACATTACATTATAAACTACAAAAGAGACAATATATTATGACCGTTACACAAACACTGACATATGAAATGAGTCAATAAACTTCTTATTAAAAGTAAAGAAAAATGTAACTATTTCAGTCACTTAGCATTAATTCCTTTATACGTAACATTCCTCTAAGTTAGAATATGATATAATTATCATCCACATAGTTTATGATAAAATGTTTGTATGAATATACGATAATGTAACAATACTTGAATCAAGATAACACATCATAACGGCTATACTGAATATCTTATGAAACTAATATTGAACTCGATGATTCTGTATTATTTTAGCCCACACTTCATCATTCACATATCTTCGTACCAACTTCAACCATTGGTGTCTGGTTTGTGTAGTAGGATTCCATCGTTTCCTGATTATTGGTTGGTTGGTTTTAACTTGTAGGTCATACTTAAATTTATTACATCTACCAGGCATTTGTGAAAATACATCTCTGTACTCCTTCAGTAGCTTCAAAAGTGACTGCTTCTCATCTGCGGAGAGCTTAGTTGCACCGTTTACCGCTTGTTGTAATTGATCATCCGTGACCACATAATCCTTTGCCGTTGACATGGGCTGAGTTGTACCACCCGTCATGGAATCAAGTCTAAATCTTGGATCTGGCATCAGATTTTTACATGAAGCTGTATTGTGTCTAGTTCTTGTATCCACTCTCTGCTTCTCTTGGGAATAAACGCACCCAATTTGATGAATCTTGGTGTCTTCATCACTTTCATCGATAGAATTGAGGGAATGTTTATTTAATAAATCTATCAATACTTTAACATTTTGGTTAGATAACTGTACAGTACCTTCACGTAGATTCAATATGGCACTCATCTGCGTCAAGAAATCCATGCCCAGTAACAAGTCTTCATTGATTACCTCCAACACAATGACTGGTACCCATACTTCGATTTCTCCTATTTTCACTGGTATTTCTGTCCTTCCACGAATCTTCCTTTTCTTCGAACCAGTAAAATCCATCAGGTTAATATGATTACACTGTTCCAAGCTTGCGGCATAAATATCCTTCGTTAGTTTCGTCCAAATTTTATAACTGAGCAGCGATGTATCTGCACCTGTATCCAACATAGCTTTAAGGCGTAAATTATTTACATCTACATTGATAAATGAAGTAAGATGAGTCTTCAAAAACTTTATGGTGGTCGGGTCGTTTATTTCACAATTAATCGATGTATCTGATTCATCAGCGATAACTTCATTGATAAGACCACAATAATGTATGTTGAAACAATACTTTGGGTCATTTCTGTCTTCATCTGCGTGTCTCTGACCCCTGAGGACGCAGTCCTCTAGTTTCCCGAACGAGAGTTTGTCTGGTATGTCACTCTGTTTGGACTTGGTGAAGGTCTAATGCGTCTCTCTCTTGTGAGAGGTGAATCATCTCTAGTTTCGCTTGTCGCTTGTGTGAACTCTTGAGAGTCACGATAGGCATGTCGCACTTCTTCATCCTCGTTATTCCGTGCCCATTGACCAGCTTCAGGCTCTCGCTGATTCTCGTTGTGGTATGCGTTGAAGTTCCTCCACTGGTTCTTACGTTTTCTATACCATCGTTCTCTTCTATTTCTCTGACGTCGACCTCTTTGGGACGTAACTCCTCCTCGAAAGTAATCGTTCCTGGAGTCCTGGAAACGCCGTGAACTTTCTCCTGATGTGAGACCTTGATCTGTTTGTTGAGATGTATTTACATTACGAACCCAATAATTTTGTCGTTGTCCATGGCCGGTATTTTCTTGCTGTCGACCTACTTCTTGTGTCATACGTGAGTCTCTGTTCCATCCTGTAGACTTAGGTGGATTAATGTTGAAGCTTTCAATGTTGCGAATTGCACAGACAAAGTCATTCATCGTGTGGAAAGGAATTCCGAGTATTGCTTTCTGATATTCATAGGGTAGTAGTCTTCGTAAATCTGCTAACAGAGATGGATCACTTAAACCGGGTTGAAGTTCTTTCATTTGTTTAAATTTTTCTATACAGAAGTCAACAACCGACTTATCTAGCTTCGGGTTAAATCGTCTGTTGCGGATGGCTTCAAGTTGCTGTGCAGTTGCCGTCTCACTATGGAACTGGCGCAAAAATGCAGAAACAAAATCGTAATAGGAGTAGAAGTTACCTTGTTCCAATTCAAACCAATGAAGTGGACTTCCATCTAGCAACAACGGTATTATCTTCAAAAATTCTTCTTCCGGAATGCCCTGGATACGAGCTTGGGCTTCGAATCTTTGGATAAATCTTTGAGCGGTCATTGAGCCGACGTAGCCATCATAACGGACAAAATGTCTCAAATCTCCCAAATTATACGTTCTAATTGGGCGACGGTTATGCTTTCGCTGCCTGTGGTGTGATCTTAAAAATAATTCTTCGTCACTCACCTTTCGCCGGTCAACATCACTATCATCTTCAGATGTATTGGTAGCGGAAGAATTCAATTTTCTTTTTTCTCGTAACTTAGGCATGGAAGTTGCTGGTAAGTCTAACGATGGTTGTTTCATCTTCCTACAATCAAATCTTGTGAGTTGTTCCGGATGCTCTTCAATATGAGATCTTACTGTTCGAATATCAGTTCTCAGTTTCTGAATTTGCAATTCAGCTTCTGTTCGGATTTCCCGAGCATTTTCTTCAGAAGTTTCTTGCAATAAACGAAGATCCTTTTCAATAGTGTTTTGTTTACTTTGTAGGTCCTGTAATCCTTTCTGCAATGCGGCCATACGTTGCTCCGTTTGTTCTTGATGATGTGAAACTTGCTCCAATGTGGAACTATTCATCTGTTGACACTCTACTTGCAGTTCACGTTTCACATCTCCTACTTCTTCTTTAACCGCTAATATTTCTCCAGCCAACCTCAAATTAGTGTTATAGCATTGCGCTTTAACTGCACTTAATCCTTCGTGTAGTTGACCTTGCTTCTCTTGCACGTCTTCAATTTTATCGCTTAATTGTTTCATCTCATCCCTTATTACTTCAAATCGTTCATCGATTTCTTGTTTCATATCGTCACGTTGTCTATTGGCCTCTCTCTTTAACTGTTCTTGCAACTCATATATTCCATTTTGTACTTCTTCTCGTATTTTCTCTTGTTGTTCCTTCATTTGTTCTCGTATCTTCTCTTGTTCTTCTCTTATTTCTTCTTGTTGCTTTTTTATTTGTTCCTGTATCTTCTTTTGTTCTTCTTTCATTTCTTCTCGTGTCTTCTCTTGTTGCTCTTTCATTTGTTCTCGTATTTTCTCTTGTTCTTCTCTTATTTCTTCTTGTTGCTTTTTTATTTGTTCCTGTATCTTCTTTTGTTCTTTCATTTCTTCTCGTGTCTTCTCTTGTTGCTCTTTCATTTCAAGGGACATGTTCTCCATTTGCTGTTTCAGTCCTGTCAATAACTTCTGAATGTTTTCTGCTTCCATTTTCTTTGATCTCGTGAGAACCGGCATACAAGATTTATGGCATATATAAATTTATTCTCTTTACATTATAGGTATGTATATATCTGCATAAAATATCATTAATAACACAATAATGAGTCAATATACACTGAATGAAATAACATAGGCTAGTTGGCTAAGATTATTATAAATGCGTGTTAATAGACCTGACCTCGTATATGAAAAAACAAGATTTGAAATGTAGCGTGAGATTAAGGTTTACCGTTTCTAATTAAAATGTTTTAGTTCTGACAATAAAATACAGTCAATTATTAAGCTCAAAAAGTTCCACTACTAAGGATTATATAAATATCTCAGTGTTATAATCTATTTTGTTAACGTAAGCTTTAAATAATGAAAATATTTTTAACTTGACTTTCCTGCTTCTTAAAATGCAGTAGCAAGATCGGCTTTCTTTCTTTTCAACTGCGAGCTCAACAATAGAGGTAATTGTTACAAGCAGTTCTTTTTTTCTTTCTTTCTTTAAATGTGAAATGTCGTGCAGTCGATAGCAATACACAGTATATGACTTTAAAAGTTAATATATGAATGTTTCTGAATGTTCCCTCAATTCTTCCTCCTTAAAGGTATGTTTTTCTAATCCAGAAATAACCTTCCTTTGGTTTCGGCACCATTTTTCACTATTCACTAATGAAGATCAATCAGTTGAAAAGGGAATGTAGTTAAGCCAATCAAGCTATCACAAAATAAAAATAAGAGCTTAGTACTTATCTGCTGATTTTATTGTCCTGATGATTTCAATACTGGAAGAACACCACATAACACTGACACTTAAAATAAAATAACAACATGCCAATAACTGCACGTAGCGGACAGGCGTTTCTTACGTCCTAACACTCCGAAGTCTCACTCACTAATAATCGTTCACCAGCGCTCGTGTATAGAATAAAACAATTAGCGGTGGTTTACAATACAAAACTGCTACGGAACAAACACATATCTTCTCCAAATTACAAATGAGGTTAAAAGAACTGTCACAACGTCATGTTTTACCCTTGCGTGGAAATATATCACTCGGGATTTTTGAAATTCGTTTCCTTTTACAAGTAAGATGACTGCTATGGTACTTTGATTCTGATTGGCTAATAGAAGTCACGTGATCTTAGACCTTGGGGTTTTTGAAATTCAGGTATCAGCTTTGATGTGTATTTTGGTACTACGATAGAGGTCACATGATTTAGACCCTCCACACAGTGAACAGGTTACATGGTATAACGCGGGTGAAATCCCTCGCTCATTTCTTTAATTTTTATGGGTAAGATGAATGTTTTGGTACCTCAATTTTGATTGGAGGATAAAAGTCACATGATATTAGCTCCAGCCCATGCTAGAAATTCAGAGTAATATGACGGCGATCCACTATTGACCGTGATTTTAGAATTTGTTCCCTTTTTATGGTTATCCTTTTTGGTATTTTAAAGTTTCCATGGAGGATTCAACCCTCTCCTTAAATAACCCTTCTTTTGGTATCATGATATTGTACTGAAGTTTACCTTAAATATTGTCGTTCTCTTTGACAAATAATTACCAGCTTTCTCACATTAATGGAGAGACTGCCTTATATACTTACGTATGGAGATCCTGTCCTTGAATTAGTAGCCTATGTTTCTGAAAGGATACATTTTTTTAACAATGGTGAAAGAGGGGTCCATCCTTGTTGCTTGTAATTTTATTGTTAGAGCTCTTACGAATCATTGTTGTGAGTTTAAGCGATTTATTGCTCAGTAAGCGCTTCATTAATGAAAACAGTGTTGCCAGAGTTTTCTTACCTAAACTGCTCCGATTGTTTTCGAAACGGTTCCGCAGAGTGCAAGAATTTCCAAACTAAAAATTTTTCGAACTAAAATATTTGAAAACTAAAAATTTTTCGAACTAAAATAACGTAACAAAAATTTTAGAACCAAAAAATTGAAACAAAAAATTTTCGAACTAAAAATTTTGAAACAAAAATTTCAAAAAAAACTTCGAACTAAAAAATGTAAACAAAAACTTTTCGAACAAAAAATATTTTAAACAAAATTTTCGAACTAAATTTTCAAATCAAATTTTTTTCGAACTGAAAAAATTGAAAAATTTTCGAACCCAAAAAAATTTAAAAAATTTCGAACAAAAATTTTTCGAACGAAAAAATACTTTAAACTAAAAACTTTCGAACTAAATTTTCAAATCAAATTTTTTTCGAACAAAAAATTTGAAAAAATTTTGGAACCCAAAAATTTCAGAAAATATTCCAACCAATTTTTAAAAACAAGTTTCGATCTAAAGATGTAAACCACATCTAAAAATTTTCAAATCAAATCTTTTTCGAACTAAAAATTAAAAACCAAATTTTGGACTATAAATTTTCAAATCAATTTTTCCAACAAAATATTTTCAAACTAATCATTTAAACCAAATCTTGGATATATTTTAAACCTTAAATCTTCAAGATTACCATTATTTGAAAACAAGCGTTCAAGGTTTCAAGAAATAATAAAACATTTTTTTTCAACTTGTATTTTAACGAAAGATATGCGCTTTTATCTTACAAGTTTATTAACACAATAAATACAGGATCTAGTTAATGAATATTTTGGACGTGTCATCATCTTCGAATCTTGTAGACGTATCCTGTAAAGAAAAAGAAGAAACAATGAATTTCTTTTTTCCTGAAACAATAAAAATGATTAAATATTGATAAGAGAGAAATAAAACTTACTTGTAAAAGATGGATGTGTCTAGTTCCATCTTCCTCCTTGGGTACGAGATGACAGCATTTCTTCCACTGATGGTGGTGTTGGTCGTTTATGAACTCTTCTGGGTACCGCATTTTTCTTGATGTTGCTGCTTTATGGTCAAGGTTCCCCCTTGGGTACGAGATGACTGCATTTCTTCCACTGATGGTGCTGTTGGTGTTTTATGAACTCTTCTGGGTATTTCATTTTTTTCTTGGTGTTGCTGCTTTATGCTCAAGGAGAAAAAAACGGAAAAGGAAAAAATGGTGACTTCATTGAGTATTTACAGTTTTTTCTTCATCTTCTTTTTCCAGTTCCAACTTCCATTTTTTAACGTACCCGTACGGAACCGTATCATAAGAATTGAGTTCTTTAAGTCGACGTTTTGTGTACTGGATACTGTACACTCTTTTTCTTTGCGAGTGACGATGGTATGGTCTTTGTTACTTCATATTTTATGGGGAATGGAAATGGTGACTTGTCCACGGCATTGATTTGTAATCATTTCTTTCAGCGTGTTGAAATTTAATTGCTGTCCTGCATTGTAGTTTAATGTAAATCCTCTAATTTTACATACGTAGCTGGTGACGTTGGTGTCTGGATTGTATATTTCTAAGGTGTATTTTTTCGGCCCACCACTGACAAATATCTTGATGTAGGCTCGTTGTCCATAAGACTCCATCTCATCCGATAAGCATCCCAAGTACGTGGAAGGTTCAATGGTTGGCTCCCTGGGCTTTTCTGTAAATATCACAGAATCCGTGTCGAAATATAAAACACGTTCCTCCAACATTTCCAGGTACTTGTACAATTCCAGACGTGCCTGACATGTTGTAAATGCTCCTAACACGACATTGGTGTTTCGGTTGTGAACAGGCACATGTTCATTGTACTCCCAGAAGGCATACAACATGGTATCATTAATGGGTACAATTTGATGGAGTTTAATGTCGGGGGAAGTCAGATTTTCATAAAATTCTTTCGGCCGATCAATAATTGTGGTCTGGCTAAAGTTTGAACGCTGCGAAAGCTTTCCCCATAATGAATTAACACAAAGCTTAGATAAACTTCTTTTTGCAGGATTATTTTCAATTTTGGTCGTATCCAATGCAATACCTTCACGCTCCAGGACGGTTTGTATAAATTTTGTTTTGTCTTCTTCCGTGACACAGGAACTTAGCCAGCCAGAAGCTTCCATTTTCGATTTCAAAAACGTATTGGTGTAATCCGTGAACAAGCCACCTGTTTTCGTGATGGAGTCATATTGTTCAATGTCATAATCCCAAATTTCAAAGATTTCCACCGGTTGATATCATAATCCTATTGCCTTTATATTTCATATGATACCCATGTTCCAGTAAGGCATCGCTCCTGATCGTTGTGCGTACACGTTGTTGTAGGGTCTGGGTTCATTTCTTCGGCACAAGCAGCACACAGTGGAAATAGTAGTTTCTTGTGGCATCGATAAGGTAGGAGACCATGATAAAGATGGCGACTTGGCAATATCGTCATTTTGATCAATCCGTTGTCTTTATTTATTGGTGGTATATTTTCATCACCCTGTAGATAAATGCTAGGATGTCCTACAAGGTATTTAGCACACTTATTTATGTACGGATAAAGCGAAACAATATCGAAATATTTTATTTTTTCTCCTGCTTTTTCGTCGACTTGGTGATACAAGTTCACACAATGGTCCTGTCTCCAAAAAAGCTACCTCTTGGATTTAATCGTCTGCGGTTCATACACGGATGATTTTTGAAATACGTCGCCATTGCTGGATTTTGTTTCAAGAACTGTTTAAATTCGCACTCCCACCTTTCATGTACAATGTACCCCAATTCACGCAGTCTTGCATTTTTTCGTTGCGTTCGTTCATAACGGAATTCCATGGTGTCTTCTGGATTGCCGTGGATGGGCTGATTACGGCCCGTAGTAATACACACTTTACAGCCGTGATAAAAACAGCCTGCTTGCTCATAAACGTGCTCCTCTAACGTCTCACGATCTTGGTAGTAGCCATCAACATGCAATCCCACAATAAACACTTCTTATTGTCGGGCCGCATGTAAGATTTGTTTTCCTTCGGTTTTTTTTTCAATGTACGCCAGCCATTGCATTGCAGGATCGATTGGGTACTTCTCCATCGATAGAATTCCAATGGTGTTGGGTTTGAGGAAATTTCTGCGGAATACTAAATTGGAAGCACTTGCAATCGTTATCGTCTCCAAGAAGGAATTCACTTTGGTTTCTGCTTCAAAAGACGTCATAAACGAAACGCATGCTTGTTGCAGTACATTGACATCTTGAATAAAATAGTTGATAATTTCCTTCTGGAAATCAAAGGTGTCATTACGATGATCGTTGTACCACTGCATGAACTTGTTCCTGTCTTCGACGCACATTTCATTTGCATCATAATACATCGTTTATGGAAGTGGTCCAATATACGATTGATTTTCTTTGGTGTTGAAGAAATGCGGGAAGTGTCTTTGGTTGCGGGTAAATTGAACGCTTTTGACAATTTGCTTAATGCCATAGGTAGGAATTTCAAAGAGTCAATGAACGTCAGATTATTTAAGGTTAAACTCAACATCTTGGTCACATTTAATATAACGTTAGCTTTCCATTGACATTGTTCTACCATGGTTTTTAGAGCAAAATGTCCATCGTAGCCCTTCGAGTTGTGAGCGACACAGAAAACCCTATTTATATTGGGACGACGTTCCCGCAAGTACTGGAGAAAATTATAAACTGGATCGTCTCCTTGGAAAATATGTTGGCGCTGACTACACGTACTGCAAGACTGCTGAATATTATCGTTTTCAACACGCACATAACATACTTGTTGTGCAACCAATAAATTCGGAACGTGTACAAACATATTATCGCCAATGTTCTTGACCTGCATGGATTCTATATCGTAGAAAATCAATAAGGCTTTCTTTACATGCATGAGTGAAGGAACACCAGGTTTCAAGCATTGTCGATCAGGAAGCATGAAACATTGATGCGATCCCGGAAGAATCTTTTTACAAACATTACAAAAGATCTCATTACAGTCGTGAATGCGTTCTCCACTTCGTACAAAAGAATATACTCTGTAACATTTAGTACATTGCTTCAGCATTTTACTTACAGGTTCCCCTTGATGATATGCAACATTACGATCATTGTTTAAACATTCTTCGCCGTAAAACTGACGATCGCAGTCGTTGCACAATATCGGCGTTTGATTATTGTCGCATAGAGGTCTCTGTAAGCATTTAGAGCACGTTACAGGACAATGTTTCACATGTTCATTACGTTTACTATACATTTTATGACACGCTTCACAGTAGAAATTGGTTGCAAAACAAGCAGTTAAAGATTGGATGATATCAAAATGTCCAGCCAAACAAATCAAATTTATGGGAGTGTGATTTTCATCGTTGGGCCCCTCGTACATGATGTCATGGCCTGAGAAACTAGTATACACTGTAATTTTATATTCTTTGAGATATGACTGGAATTGGCGAATTTCATTTACACTGGCACCATGATCCAAATTCACTCCTGCATTTGCACATAGCAGATCGGGTTGATCGGGTTGAGAAGCGCTGTGGTAAGTAACCTTTTCTTAAAATGGTCCCAGGTTCGATTCAAGGTCTTGAAATATGCGTTTATGTTTGTTCTGTGGTAAGGATTCGGGTTTTTACGTAGCGTAACGTCTGTAACCGTTCTAAGAAGCTTTGCGTGCTTTCAAGATGATACAAAAAAAGTCCGATTATGGCTGGCCGTTGATCTGAAATAAAAATGCACTAAAACGGTTCGTAAGTTAGGGCTGTCTGATGAGATAAAGCTTGATTAAACTTCATTTCAAGCAATATCAATGTCTCGATTCAGCTATGGCTTACCAAACAGTTCATCTCTCTACACTTAGTCCCAAATATTTCTTCAAGACAATTAAAATTTTAAAATGGCTATGAAATGAGTTATGACCAAACAGATCATTGCTATCGTAAAAGAAATATGGAGTTTTCTCGTCATCTGAAATGATAAACTTTTATAACTATAAAACCTGAATAGAGGATAGTTATTGATGAAAATTTACCTTTGCTCAAAATTTGTTATTCCCTACCTCTAACTTCTAGTTCGATCTTGAAATCCATTCATTAATTTTACACTTTGATTAGTCGAAAACGTTCATTTGTTGTAAACCATTTATTTCTAAGGTGTAATCTAATTAAGTGAGCGCTTTCAAACCTCTACTTATATTTTTTCAAAAAGTTTGTATGAAAATTTCGAATTACCCTTTCGTTGAAACTTTAAATTTTCAATTCGAAAATTTTGGTTTGAAATTTTAGGTTCAAAAATTTGAATTGTAAATTTCGTTATAAGTTTTTAGTTTGATAGAGGTTGAAACTTTTAATTCGAAAATTTCAATTCGAATTTTTCGTTTGAAAAATCTTCATTTCATTTTCGTTCCAAAAATTTTAGTTTTAACTTTCTCGATCTAAAAAATTAGTTTCAACTTCTTTTGGTTCGAAAATTTTGATTTCATGTTTCGAAAATTTTTAGTTTACATTTCTAGTTCGAAAATTTCGATGTGAAATTGTCTGATTTGAAAAAAATTGAAATCGAATTTTTTATTTAATCTTTGTTGTTCGAAAATTTGTAGATTTCGAAAATTTTTAATTCTAATTCGAAAAAAAAATATTTCGTTTTCTTTTGTTCGAAAATTTTAGCTTCATCTTTTCTAGTTCTAAAATTTGGTTTCAACTTTTTTTAAATTCGAAAATTGTGATTTGAAAATTTCACCTTATAAAAATTTTAGTTTGACACAAATTGAAACTTTCAGTTCGAAAATTTCAGTTCAATTTTTTTTCACTTTAAACTTTTGAGTTCTAGAAATTTGGGTTTAAATTTTCACTTAAACTTTTGTAATAGCTGGAAATTAGTGAAGACTCAAAATTTAATCGAATAGTTAAAAACCGTTTATTTGTTAATCGAATAGTTAAAAACCGTTTATTTTAAATCGAATAGTTAAACACCGTTGTGTTGATCGAATAGTTAAAACCGGGTGCGGTTTGACGGTTAACCGTGAAACAATTCCCTCTTGGCACTCACTGAAAAATTTTGGCTAATATTTTTTGAGATGATGATTTTAACTAAACCGTCAATGTTATTTAAGATATAAATTACACGAACTAACACCAAGACCAAGAAGGTAACCTTAAAGTATCGTGGTTCTCTCTTATCAAAAAGCTTAACAGGAGTGCATTAAGGTACGCATATCCTCATTATATGTAAATAAAGTGACAGTAAACTCTACTTTGAAGAGCTCACACAACGTCTACGTAGAGCATAAACCCAAAACAGCACCAAAATTTGTTAATATCAGTCATATAAGCCATCATCGAGAATCAAACTCATGACCTTCGGAAACTAAATCTAGCCTGTGCATGCCTATAACGTAATAAAGAGAATACATGAGGTTAGCCTTCCCAAATTATATCTTTAGCAATTTTAGATGCTCCAATACTAAAATTAGTTCTGGAGACCATGACTTTGGTTCTGCCAAATTAACCCCACCAATCATTAAATTTTAGTGTTCGTTCATGTACCCATGCCCTATAAAAGCCTATACTCATGACGTCATTATTATTTATTCACGAACGGAAACGAAAGGTAGTAACTAGGTTCAGCTCATCATTTCCCACTTTTACCTTCTCTAGGAATGAATGTATTCTTTCAAAGTAAACCATTACACATATATGTTCTTGTTTTGTCATAAGAAATAACTCCTCAATATTATCTCGTTACATAAGTATGATTAATCGTTATTACAATGAACTAATCATTTTTAAGCAAAGCGTAAATGTGACGTCACAGACGAAAACAAGGAGTACTAACTAGGTCCAAAATAACATCATCTCATCCCTTTTCTCCTTCTCAAAGAATGAATATATCTTTTTTCGAAGTAAACCATTATACACTATTTGACAATTAAACACCGTACTTGTTCAAACAAACAATGCCAACAATACTGTGACAACGAATACGTAAGCATATGTAACACGATATAGTTGACGATTCTTTTTCAACATATGATTATAAGTCAATACACAAAGAAGCTTTCTAAATCTTTCCATCAGTTTTATTGAATCTACAAATGAATACAATATAAATTATTATTGTTAACCAAGTCCGGGATCGCCCCTCTCCCTCCTTTATGCATCTCAAATAAATGTATGCTTTCCTGGACACACTTTTTGACAATTGAATATCGTGGTTCGAATCCCATAAGTCCCGTGAATGAAAACCATACCTTAACCAAAAATCAAGTATTCCTCCCAAAGCTTTCGAGTTAAATTGATTTTGATTTTAACTTCCCGTTCAGCAGCGAAAGTAGAACCTACTAATTAACGTGAAATCCGAACCGCATGAGTTCCTTCCGGGAATCGAACCATGGTCTCCCACGTTAAAGGCGCATACGCTAACCGGTTAGCCGCGAAGGAACTCCAAAGTTTTCGAGTTTCATATTAATACTAATACTAATTTATACTATTACTGGGTCTACTAATTCATAATGTAATAGGTCATCAAGAAAGAGATCAAGCCTCGTTTTGGTAATTTTATACCCATAAAAGGGAACGAAACAACCCATCATAACCTCCAAGCTAAGAATCCCAGTTCAGTGACGTCATACAAATACATTAGCCCGAATCAAATACCTCTACTTCATTTGCACCAGTAGAGCGCTGTGGCTCAGTGGTAGAGCGTTCACCTCTGCTGTATGGGGTCCCTGGTTCAAACTCCGCAAAAGAAGTTTTTGGTGGGCAATATTATGATTGGGATACTCCAATTTTCTACCATACTTTCATTCATTTCTCATTGTCACCGCCCCCTTTAGCCTACCGATATAATCGTGGGACGTAAAACTAAAGATTTCATTTGCACCAGTGTTAGTCCATCTCATCAAAGGGATAACAACCAAAAATCAAGTATCCCTCCCAAAGTTTTCGAGTTAAGTTGATTTTGAGTTTAACGTCCCGTTCAGCAGCGAAAATAGAACCTAACAATGAACGTGGAATCCGAACAGCATGAGCACCTTCCGGGAATAGAACCATAGTCTCCCACGTTAAAGGCGCATACGCTAACCGGTTAGACACGAAAGAACTCCAAAGTTTTCGAGTTTCATATTAATACTAATACTAATTTATACAATTGCTGGGTCTACTAGTTCATAGTGTAATAGGTCATCAAGAAAGAGATCAAACCTTGGTTTAGTAATTTTATACCCATAAAAGGGAACGAAAAAGCCATCGTAAGCTCCAAGCTAAAAATACCAATTCATTCACGTCAAGCGAACATATTAGCTTGAACCAAATACCTCTATTTCATTCATACCAGTAGAGGTGCGGTGGCTTAGTGGTAGAGCGTTCACCTCTGCTATATGTGGTCCCTGGTTCAAACCCCGCGAAAATACTTTTGTGGTGGGCAACATTATGCTTGGGATACTCCAATTTTCTCCCACACTTTCATTCATTTCTCATCGTCACCGTCTCCTTTAGCCTAAACGGCATAAGCGTGGGACGTAAAACTAAAGATTTCATTTGCACCAGTGTTAGTCCATCTCATAGTCAAAGATATAGCAATCTCCAAATTTTATGCCATAAAAGGGAACGAAAAATAAAAAGCATTCGTAAACCTGTACTATTTCATAGCGTAATGAATCATCAAGACTATATTTTTAGTAATTTTAAAGAATCATCATAACATCTGATCCAAAACTCCCAATTAGTGACGTCATAGCAGGGCCAAGGTACCTCTGACTCATTCGCACCATCGTGCATGGCCCCTGAATAAGCATAAGCAAAATTTCAATAGGTGACGCAATCCCGGGGCAAAGCATCCCTGATTCATTCACTATGGTCCATGGTGGCCCCAAATTGGATAATCAAGATTTAGATAGGGTGTCCCCGGTACTACTCACTGGTTCAATCCTCGATGGGGTTTGCTTTCCCACGTCGGATCGCTGTCAAACTTTTTCTGAAATTTATTATTCTCATGCGTTATCATACATTCTTTCAAAGCTAAGCTAAGTGGTTGACGTAAACACCTCTGGCCGTGGTTCAATCTTGGGTGGTTGTTCGAATATAACGTTAAGCTGAAGGGACGCTAAACTAAAACAATGCGTTTGCAAGTTTAAGAGATTCATCAAACATTAACGTTACGCATATGTAATTGTCAAAACAAAATCTGTATAGCGTAAAAGTTTTAACCAAATATTCATGCACTCTTTTCTTAATCATGGTTAAGCGGTTACCGTACATGCTTCTAACGTGGAAGGCCCTGGTTCAATCGTCGTTGGGGTTTGCTTTTCACGTCGGGTCGTTGTCAAGCCTTTTTTGAAATTTAATATTCTCATGCGTTATCATACATTCCTTCAAAACTAAGCTAAATGGTTGACGTACACACCTCTGGCCCTGGTTCAATCCCGGGAGGTTGTTCGAATGTCACGTAAAGCTGAAGGGACGCTAAACTAAAACAATTGGTTTCAAATGAATCGAACCATATTATTCTCAGGCGTAGTTTTTGAAATTTTGTAATGCATTCTTTTCAAAACTGAGCGCACACATTTTTAGCCATGGTTCAATTCCCAACGGGAGTTCAGATTCAACATTAAGCTGAAGGGACGCTAAACCAAAATAAACAAACCACATCATTTCTCGTGCTTAGTTTTGATGTATGGGGTTCCATATTCGATCTCGTGAGTTTATTTGGGTACTCCCACTTTCCCATTCAACTAATTCCACATAGCCTAAATATTTAGTACTAAAAGTAAATCATTGTATTAGTGATCCGCATATGTAGTTCCTACAAATATTAAATAAAAATGATTTTCGATTTTTGTGTGAAAAATAAAATCTCACTGAGCTTTCCTCAAATTCAATTAACAAAAAGTCGGTGCCGTAAAGCTTAAATGAAAACACTTTTAAAAAGCAGACCTTTTTCGCTTGACAGTTAAAAGCGGTGTTGGATTTGAAAAATGAAATTTAGATTTTTATTTAGGTCGCTGTGAAAACGACGTCAGCATCAACCAATCAGAAACGAGGAAATTTATAAAATGACATCACAACGATCCAATCACAACGCTGCTTTCGTCATGAATCACGAACCAAAACGATGTGTAACAATCGATCGTGACGTCATTCACGTTTCTCAATAGTTACAACATCTAGTATCGCAATTCCGATCATGACATCATCCCAAATGCTTTCTGTCTCGATCATGTCACTACCTGTCGTAAATTGTGACAACATTTCATTTTCCTCATATTCCGTAAGAAAATATCAATGTTTGCTTTTTCCATGAATCATGCTGACACGTTCGTAGCAAAACTAAAATAATACGATACAACATTTCTTGACGCTTGGATTTCAATCATATGTGGTTCTATGTGAACACACAAGAAGTCTGTCAGCATTTTATTTTAATCCACGAACGGAAACGTTACACTTTCAGATTTATTTTCCTAAAGTATAAGTGTATTCTTTTCAAGGACCATGGTTCGAAACCCACCAAGCATGATTAAATCCGATCTCATTTAAGCGGTTAGCGTACACATCTTTAATTTGAAAGACCTGAGTTCGATTCCTGGAAAACATTTATTATGATTTTTCTTTTTAGTTTTCTAAAATTTGGTTTAAATTTCTAGTTCGAAAATTATAAAAGTTTAGTTCGATACAGTTTGATTTGAAAATTTTTAATTTGATTTACATCTTTAGTTCGAAACTTTTTTTTTTTAAAAAATGTTTTAGTTCGACAAAATTTCGTTTCAATTTTTTAGTTCGAACATTTTTTGAAATTTTTTAGTTTCAATTTTTTTAGTTCGAAAACTTTGAAATTTTCTGTTTCAATTTTTTGGTTCGACAATATTTTGTTTCAATTTCTTTAGTTTTGAATTTCTTTTTAGTTCGAAAAATTTTTAGTTTTAAAATTCTTGCACTCTGCGGAACCGTTTCGAAAAGAATCGGAGCAGTTTAGGTAACAAAATCTGGCACCACTCTTTCCATTAATGAAGCCCTTACTGAGCGTTTAAAAATCGCTTAAAACCACAACAATGTGTTATAAGAGTTCTAACAATGAAATCTACAAGCGAAGAGGATGGACCCTCTTTCACCCTTGTTAGAAATAAATGTATCCTTTCAGAGATATACTAATTAAAGGACAAGATCTCCATACGTAAACACATAAAGTAAGAACCATCTTTCTTAAAAGGAAACGATAATATTTAAAGTGAACTTCAGTACAGTAACAATAAAAGGGGATGTAATACTAAAATCCCGGTTAAGGGTGATCACCTGATCTCATGACGCCATACCACTCTGAATTTCTGCATGAGGTAGGGCTAAGATTATGTAACTTCTATCCTCCAATCAAACTTGAGGTACTAAACATTCATCTTACCCATAAAAATGAAACGAATGAGTGAGGGATTTCCATGTGTGGTGGGCCTAAAATCATGTGACTTCCATCCTTCAATCAGAATCGTAGTACCAAAGTACACATCAAAGAGAATACCCGAATTTCAAATATCCCAGGGTCTAAGATCACGTGACATCTTTCAACCAATCAGAATCAGGTTCTTAGCACTGATCTTACTCGTAAAAGGGAACAAATTTCAATAATCCAAAGTTAGGGATTTCCCCCGCAGGGTGACTCATGACGTCATACTACGTGACCTGGAAATTTGAATTTTCCGCGTGGGCGGGCCTAAAGTCACGTGACCTCTATCAGCTAATCAGAATCGAGAAAATTTTTGCTGACTCGACTAGATATACTTCGGGGCATACTACTATAGACGTCAGTCTGTCTCCTCCCTCTGACTCGAATTTCTGAAGAGGTGCTCGGACTTCTTTTACATGTGAATTGACGCATGAAATTTCGAGAAATGGGTAGGAAGAAAGGTCGTTTGTAGCAATGTTACATGCAAAAGTGTAAAGATAGGAAAGTATCTTGCAAATATTGTTAACATACATATTTATGCGCAAATGTTGACAAAATGTTGGGATATGCGTCTTCTGGCAGTTACCCAAGCTAATTTATTTATAACATTTACAAATTTAATATGTTTATAATATCAGTAGTAGAGTCAAGTTTAGAAAATCCACTTTCATGAAAATTTAAACAGTTTAGCGGTTGAAAGGTATACAATTTCTGAAACATATTTACTTTCATAGAGCATATTGTAAATAAATATCCATTTATGCGTACTCTTTAAATTTAATAAAATAACATCTTTTAGAATATTCATTTTAAAAACTCCTCTGGGGACAACATTAATAATATCGTAAAACTCATCTAATTTGTAATTTATAGAAAGAAAGCAAAAATAAATAAGAACGAGTAAAAGGAAATAATCGGAGAAAAACTCAACTATTCCAAAATAATTTTCATTGCATAGAAACGATTACTTTTCTTACTTCATTAAATTGGCCTTCAACTTTAGCCGGGAAACAGACATGCAGACAGAGCATAAGATTGAAAAAAATCAACGAAACTGCAAACCTAAGATAGAAATGCATTGAAGAAACCGTTCTCACCGCCAGGAAATCAATTTGCTGAGACATGGACGCTTCATCGCTCGAACAACGCCATACGAAGCTACAAATAAGACCAACGATTTGTAACATTAATCTTTCTGCCTCCAAAAGTCAGTCGCGCAAAATCTCTGTGTGCGAGCTCATCCTATTTTGTTTAACTTAATTATCGAAAGACAAATTTAGTATGAGGAAGAAGATATCCAATACGTATAAAGACTGTTTTACAATTCTTTGGATACTTCAGAGTATTTTGGAGATACCCTCGACATCCGCCCAAAAAGAGGGAAGTCACCGGAGAACAACGCCCTCACAGAAGAGAAGGGAAAAGACGAATGCTAGCCGCCTATGATGCTGGGACCCCGACTCCTAATTGATCACCGCACGGGATTGAACTTCTAGCAATTTTAATGTCCAATGAATTAGAGGACTTTCCATTCACCTTTGTGGACTAAACAAGTGCCTCCGAACAACTACAAACTGTGCAGTAGTGAAGTGTTTGTGTGAGTGTTGGTGCCCATTACGACGAACTGGAATGGAAAACTTTAAGTCAGTAGATAGATAATGGGGATTCTGCAGACAAATTCATTATCACCCCATTTTAACTATATGTCACCCTATCATCTCTAATAACTTCTAATCTACTCCCTAATAATTTGCAGCACACTCCCTATCCTAAATAACTTCTATCACATTTCAAATAACTTCTATCTTACTCATAATAACTTGTAATGCATTCTATCACTAAATCTAGTTACAAAAATCACTAAATCTAGTTACAAAAAAGTCACTAAATCTAGTTACAAAAACCAAAAAATCATTAAATCTAGTTACAAAATCTGGTTATAACCGGTTTTGACTTCAAAAATCACTAAATCTAGTTACAAAATCTGGTTATAACCGGTTTTGACTTCAAAAATCATTAAATCTGGTTACAAAAAATCACTAAATTTGGTTACAAAAACAAAAAAAAATCACTAAATCTAACAACATTTAACAAGAATAAACAATTGCATTTTAAACTCTGATACATACTCTTTTAAATGCCGTTTGAATTATTAAAATCGGATAAAAAATAACGAATTTAGCATTTTGCCGCCTGTATTTATAAAACCCAACACAGAAGGTTTGTGCACACTCACACACACATTTACAATTCAGCTTGCTTGAGAGAAGCATAATCATATATGTACATGAGATTTATAGTCTCTTTCTTTTTCCTTCTTCCTACACCAACATACATATATATGCATTAGTCTCTTCCTTCAACAGAACTTTTTAGCTAGCACTCGTGAGAGATGGAGCTGTATACCGATGACGTTGTATAATAGCTGTTAGATTACGTCATATAAGGGTTGCCAACTCAATATATTTTTTCGGAACGTTCCAGGATTTTAATTTTTCAAGATATCGCTTTAAAACATATCGGGATGAATTCACCCCATTACTAATAAATATGATAATTGTTAAAAATGAGTTGGCAACACTTGCAGCCTTACCCCCAAATAACGTTATTATTTAATACCTCGGTCCCTAATTAACCGATTTCAAAAATTCAAACGGTAAATGAATACTAATAACATAACCAATTTTTTAAAATGCATAGATGGTTGCATAACCCAAAGGATATGTTTAGCTTTTTCAATATCTCCACAAAATTTCAACAAATCGAAAAAATAAAAATACTACCATAATCACAATAAAATTTTAAGACTTTTTAAAGAATAACATTTTCCCGAAAACCCAAAAATAAACCCGTAAAAAATCCCGAAATTTTGAACTTGTTATAAACATCGTCAAATATTAACCGATTTTAAAAATTCAAACGGTAAATGGTTTCTATTTTCTTATAATTTTTTCTAACGCCTTACTGGTTGTCTATGTCTAAGGATAAAATTATAAAAATCTAAAATCTTCACTATGTAAGAATGTATTAAGGAAATGTAAACAGGACATAAATACTAGACTACAAAACAATTATTTTCATGCATTACTGGTTGCCTATGTCTAAAAATAAAATTACAAAAACAACTTTTATGACTTAAAAATATAAATTTTACCTAAAACTAAACTATACATAAAAGTTAGTTAAATATGACCTAAAACTAAACTACACTATACATAAAAGTTATTTAAATTTTACCTAAAACTAAACTATACATAAAAGTTAATTAATATGACCTAAAACTAAACTATACATAAAAGTTAATTAAATATGACCTAAAACTAAACTACACTTAAATACATTTTAACTATATCTTATAATGCCCCCAAGCTAATGTACTTATACCACTCTCTAGTATATATCTTTTGTCATCATTCGAATCTAATGCTAACTTATTTACAGCTATAGTATATACATCATGCTTACAACTTCGAATCAGATTTCTATTTTTATATGTTTTCACATCATTGAATAGGGTTTGTTTATAATCATCAAACTGTAACTCTTTTGCTACTACACATTTTGTTATTCCTTTTGCTTTTTTCTTCTCTTTATTTTCAACTTTAAATGCATACATCTTTGATCTTAACCCAATAAATTCTGTCATTATTTTACCATTGTTTTCATCCTTCATCTTTCCTAATACTTTTTTGTTTACTAATGGTATTCCATATTGATTATCCTTTCCATATTCACTTGTATCAAATAAATCAACCATTTCTTTTAAGTCTTTGTAGAAATCATCTGTATTAATTTCATATATAAAACTATCAGTATCCATATAACATAAGCCTATATCAATATCATATTTAGGTTTCATAATGTTGTAATGGAAGTCATACATTAATAGTTTTGACAAATCTAGCACACTCATACCAACATATATAGGTTTGCTGAAGGTCAATTTTTCTTTTTTCATATGTATCGCACACAAATCTTCAGTAAATATTGTTCTATAATCAAAGTTCGGTTTCGCTATTAACTTTTCCACCCTCATTGGATCACATTCTAAGGTAATAGATGGCCTCTTTCTAATGTTTTCCATTGTTTTACCAAATACACTATTGTTCATTAACTTGTAAAAATCTTTCTCGAAATCATTCTTAGCTTTTGTTCTCATATTTGTATTTAGATCAATATATTCCTTTAACCAGTTTGATTGCTTGAACTCCAATATTCTATGAATTTTCTTTAATATCACCCCAAGTGACATATACAATTTTAAGTTTCTGTAGTGAATAACATATCTTTCTTTATTGTAAAGCGTTGTTAATAATTTTGAATGTTTCGATCCTGGTGGACACATATTTTCTGGAGCTAATGGTAGATCTGTATGTTTATCATGTAAGTATTCTGGATATTCTAAATCAACTTCTAATATGTAGCCAGTTTCTGAATCATCTGGAATATTCATTATGTTTATGTAAGGTTGAACCCATTTAAAGTCTTTGTAAGGCATGTACTGACTCATAGCCCATCCATATAAATTGTTTGCATCTAGATAAGCTAAATACTTTGAAGGTTCGTCTTTGTTATAATTTTTCATATACTTATTATTTGCTTCTACATATCTTTTACTACATTGTGAAATTCCACCTCTTATACCTTTTTCTATCATTAATATTTTGTCATAGTCAGTTAACATTTCTAGTTTGATGTTAGTCACCTTTAACATTGAATCCCACGATAAACCAGGAGCAGTGAAATACCAAGCAGGATCTAAACCATATGCTTTTAAACACACATCTCTAAAACTTTCAAATACATCAGCTAATATTAATACATCTGTCTTGTTATAAAGTTCTGTATATTCACCTAGATTTTTAATATTGAATGACTTCCAAACATTTTTCGCATGCTCATAATCTTCATCACTGATGTGGGTTTTAGTAAGTTTATTAAAGAACATTTCTTTTGAAGGTAGTTTTGTTTCTTCTAATCTTTCAATTGAGTCAATATAATCATATGGGTACACACCTTTTTTAATTACTAAATCTAACAAATCATTAGGGAAGTACTTTGACGTTTCTCTATATTGTTCTTTTGTAAGGTTATTTGCTAGTTCTGCTAAACTCCTCGGCATAAACCTAAATGAATCTAGGAATCGTAAATTAATTCCATTCTTTTTATCAACCTTCACATATTTTGAGTATGTTATATATATTTCCTCATTCTTTGCAATTAGTTTTATTTCATTCTTATCATAAGCAAGTTCTTTAACAAACAGGTGAGTATCATAACCACTTAAGTTGTGAATAAATACTGGAATAAAATTAGGATTTCGATAGCTTAAGTTACAATAACTGTGAGCTGCACCTCTAAACTTCCCAGTTAAATGATCATGGTCTCTTACTTTTGCTTTATTTTTATTTATATCCTTTAAACATTTTCCTAATTCATGTTTCCATTCTTCTAACTTTTCAATCATGCTATCATTATTTTTAGCGAATTGTATTTTCTTATTTAACATATTTATTTGTTTTTCAATTGCTGGTGGTAAATCATTCAAGTTTCTCTCACATATATGACAACTATTGGAATTATTATATCTATTTTCTTCATCTTTAGTTAGACCATTCATTTCAACTTTTTTGTTATATATTTCCTTTATTTCTATTGCTTCTTGTTTTAACTTCTCCACAAACACCTTTGCAGCATCTAAACCAATATAACTAACAGGACGTTTATACACACCATTTGAGTATTTAATATAATAACAGAAACTCATTGGTAAATGCTTTTGATACTTCACAGTTTTAGAACAATTATGGTCTACTTCCATTTTACATAACAAACATTGAAAATCGGCATATATCGCAAATGGTACTCTAAATAATCTATTATAATTTTGGAACTGTATTTGATTATCATATGGTTTTGGAAGTTCTATTCTAACAGATTCATGCTCCTTACAATATAGCTCCTGTTGTTGTAATTGCTCCTCATTTCTAAAATGTCTTACCAAACATCTATCACAAAAGTACAATTTTTCCTTATGTTTTGTTACTTGACTTCTTATTAATCTCGATAAATCCTTTATCCAACAAAAATGATTGTTATTTTCATCTTTTACATATAATAAATTAACGTGCTTGTCCTGCTTATTTTTTGTGATTGGAAGTGGGTATATATTATATTCATCATCATAACTATACACGTTAATGGATATGTTACTTCTCTTTTCAAACTTTACTATATCTTTTAATTGTACAGGAAATTCAATACCATTACAATATTTATCTTGTAACTCATTCACAATTTCTGTATAGTGTAAAGGTCGTTGATATGGAGAACATCTATCAATAGGTTTTAAATAACTTGCAATTGAATATAAGAAACATTTATTATCTTGATTTTTAATATTGATTACTGCTTTCATATCTTTAATTGGTTTAGGAAGGTCAATATAGGAAGAAGCTCGTAATGGTACATATTTATTTAGTCTGATTTCTAAATGTTTAATTTGATGTAATGTCCATCCTGATCCTCTACCTTGAAATTCCTCCATCTCTCTACATAGTTTTTGTTTAGCATAGGTTATATATTCGTCTAAGTCAGTTGATTGTAATATTCTTTCATTCATAGTTTTAAAATTACGTTCTTGTACTTCTTTATCTTTAATATAATCACAAATGAATACAAGGTTGACTTTTAATGGGTGGTGCTTTAATTCTTCCTTGATTTTGTTAATAACTACTTTCCCACTTATATTTAAAAACTTCACTGGATCTTTATATGCTCCTATGTTTTCAATTGTGATAGTTTGTAATCGTTTCTGTATTGCTCTTTCCTTTTTTTCTACTTTAATTGGTATCCGTTGTGGTTTCGATTCTTCAAAAACATCTTGTTTAAATGGAAATATGTTTCTAATTTGTGATCTGTTTTGTTCATCTTTATATTTTTTAATGCGGTCAATAAGTTCAGCCTTTCTTAATTTAGAATAACCTTTTATTCCTTTCCTTTTACAATGGTTTTTTAATTCATCAACTTTCATTGTGTATATAACTTTCAATTCATCTGGTTCATTTTGATATTGTTCGATTTTTTTGATTAATTCACTCTTATTTAAAGAACTATAGTTACGGATTTTCTTGACTTTACATATTAGTTTTAGTTTTTAATCGACATCTCCCTCATCTCCTCACCAGTAAAATTAACATTGTTTATACTCACCTTATATGAAAAAATACTGTGTCGTTTATTTATATATTTACCAAATTTTTTAGTTCATTTTCATAATATTTTTTTCATGTTATATATACCAACATTAGCATACTTATTTTTCCTAACACAACTGCTAATACTTGTACACTCCTGCCATTGTCTACATATATTAGTGTGTTGTGTTAGTATAGGGCTTTTATGGGATTACCTCATCAAAGTCATTATTAATATGATAAAAATTAAATCATTTTCATAAACTCACTCATCATCATAATTATCATTCACCTTCTTATCATATTTATCTTTAATGAAATAATCATAAAATATAACATTTATAATATTATATTACCTTTATTTATTTAATTATTATACAAATTATTAAACCCTAACCATTTAATAAACACTTTATTACCTTTTATGAAATAACCATAAAAGATAAAATTTATAATATTATATTACTTTTATTTAATTAACTATTATGCAAATTATTAAACCCTAACCATTTAATAAACCCTAACAATTTAATAAACAATTTATACCTTTTATGAAATAAAATTTATAATATTATATTACTTTTATTTATTTAATTATTATACAAATTATTAAACCCTAACCATTTAATAAACCCTAATTATTTAATAAACAATTTATACCTTTTATTAAATAATCATAAAACATAACATTTATAATATTTTATTACTTTTATTTATTTAATTATTATGCAAATTATTAAACCCTAACCATTTAATAAACTATTTATTTAATTATTATGCAAATTATTAAACCCTAACCATTTAATAAACTATTTAATTAACTATTATGCAAATTATTAAACCCTAACCATTTAAAAAACAATTTATACCTTTTATGAAATAATCATGAAATATAACATTTATAATATTTTATTACTTTTATTTATTTAATTATTATGCAAATTATTAAACCCTAACCATTTAAAAACAATTTATACCTTTTATGAAATAATCATAAAATATAACATTTATAATATTACATTACTCTTATCTATCCAACTATTATGTGAATCATCAAACCCTAACCATTTAACAAACACTTTATTACCTTTCTTTCTCAATATTTTTTCAACCAAATACTCATCCTTGTATTTAGTTTTCAATAATTCTGGTTCATAAAATCTTCCTCTAACTTCTTCATTGTTTAAATCTTTAATTTTATATGTTGGTGGATTAGATGGTATAACCTCATTAATAACAAACACTTCTGTTGACCAATTTGGTGTATAAACTTTCTCAAACAAACCTTTAATTTTACTTATACGAACATAATCACCAATCTTATACTTTAACTTAACAGACTTATATTCTTTCTTATATACTTTTTTCAATATCACATGCTCATTTTTCTTATTCACTTCTACAGGTTTCATGCCAATTGTTCTATGTACTTTGTTATTATATTCATCAACCAAACCTTGCAATATTTTTAACCACTTAGAATTACCTTGAACAGTAAATTTCTTCCACATATTTTGTTTAAGTGTTTTGTTAAATCTTTCAACAACAGAAGCTTTTTTACCACTATATGTTGAGTAATGATTGATATTGTTTTTTCCCATCAAATCTTCAAATTCTTTATTATAAAACTCTTTACCTTGATCAGTTTGTAAATTATTAGGTTTTCTTACTTTTAACACTGATTCAAATGCTTCTGTAACATTCTTCCCACTCTTATCTTTAACAGGAACAGCAAATGCATATTTTGAAAACACATCTATAATCGTTAGCAAATACTTATAACCTTTATTTAATTTTGAAACACCTTTTAACACACCACTATCCATTTCCACAAGATCTGCTTGCCATAAATCATCTATACCTTTAACAATAACACTTAACCTAGGATAATTTTTTCTAGATGGTTTATGAATTTCTTCTATAATATCTTCTCTAATACCTTCACCTTCATATATTCAATCGCGCTTTTTAATGAATTGGGATTTATTAGTACCACATGCAACACATATACCTTTCTTAACATATCTCCCATTCTTTGTCTGTTCTATTCTAATGTTATCTATTTTTGTATCTGTTGATTTCTTACACTTAACACAATACATCATTATTTATTAAAAGAAAATAATTAAGGTTCTCTTTCTATATACATAATAACTTCCAATAATTTTTCTTCTTCCATAGCTGAATTTTTTTGTGCTTGAAACATAATTTTATCACCCTTTTTAATGTTTAATGGCAAATTTACTACTAAAGTATTGTTCAAAAATATATCTAAAAAGTATCTATCCAAACTTAATTCCATATGCATTATTTTTCCATTGTAGAGAGACTCATAATCATTAGATAAATTAAATATTCTGAAGATTGGATTTGGAACATTTCTAGTTCTCAATCGACATAATAAATTTATAGTTTCTTTTTGCATAATTAGATTAAAAGTTTCCTTCCTCATCATTTGGAAATCTTGTTTTGTTGTAAGTGTATTTAATTGGGATGATATTTCTGACTTATATTGATTAAATTCTGAAACTGGAACTTTGCTTTAAATAGAATAGTAACATTATTATTGGTCTTTTTAAATTCTTCCATATATTCACCTTTTAAAACTTCAATATCATCTTTCTTTATATGTGTGTCATGTAATGATTTTAATACATCTTCAAATTTGTTTCTATCACTTTCTAATTGGTTGTTAATATCGCTTTTCACTGACTCGAGCTGGTTTAACGTAATAGCATCTTGTTGATCAATACCATTAGTTATATTAACTAATCTTTTTTGTGTAAAATCAATCCAGGATCTATAATTTGTTGTGAAAATTTTATTTAGTTCAGATTTAAAATTTGTACGACTCATTAAAGTTTGATGTGTGTCTCTTTTATATTTTTCAAATTCTTCATTCTTAACCACATTATCTAAATTCCTTAACTGCTCTTCACTAATATTACTTACCTTACTTTTAAAATTACCAAAAATATCCATATTTATTATATAATAATTTGAGTTATTTAACAGCAAGTAAAACAGTTATACGAGCTCCACCAAAATCAATCAAATCACCATTCTCATCTTTAATTGAAACTTTGAAATTATTAAATTTATTGTGATGTATTGGGAAAAATATCTTTTCATTAGGTTCATATATAATTGGTTCTCTAAACTCTGCATTTGTTCTAAATGTTGCAATTAAGTCTGTTTCGTTGTGTGTTGTATCATTGTGTTTTAAAATCATACCTTCTGCTAAATCACAGTGAATATTTATAGTATCAAACGGATGAAACATTGGCACCTTATCTCCAACATGTTCTATATTTTCAGCCAAGTTCTTTTCACTAAAACCTAATACAGTATTAATGGTATCTAAGGTTATATCACATTGCTGGCTAAATATTTTAACTCTATTTTTCCTTCTATCCTCAGTAAATTGAATATTTTTAAAAGTATCACCAGTGTATGGAAGGTTTGATTTAATATATTCTTCTAATTCTTGTAAACTATATTGACCAGGCTGAATTATGAGTTGTTTTGTAAATTTTGAGTTACTATTACAAAATGTTAATTTGTTGTTCTTTTCTGTAATGTTTGGAGTTAAGTATGTTGTATAAAATCCTGCAACAGCTACTTCTAAATCGTTTTCAAATGGGTAATGCAATGACATGTTTAATACAGACGAATAACCATTTAAATTAAATACCTTCATTTATTATATAATAAATAACTATTATGGATAATTGGGATATTAAAGTAAGGTTAACAGAAGAAACGGCGAAGAGTAAGAGGAATGGAGAGTTGTTACCTGATGATATAAGATGTTTAATAGTTGGGCCCAGTGGTTGTGGTAAAACGACGTTAATGATTGATAATTTTTTGTTAGCACCTAAATGGTTAAAATATGCAAATGTTTATATATATTCTAAAAGTTTAAATCAACCTAAATACCAACACTTAATACAACTTTTTCTAGATATAGAACGCAATATTAAAGATACAGTAGCAATAATAAAAGGAAACAATGAAGAGATTATTCCATTAGATGAATGTGAGGACTATTCTGTGATAGTATTTGATGATTTTATATTAGAAGAACAAAACCACGTTAGAGAATATTTTACTCGAGGGCGTCATAAGGGTTTGAACTGTTTCTATCTTGGACAAACATATTCTAAAGTGCCAAAACAATTAATTAGGGACAACTTAAACTTTCTTTGTATATTTAGACAGGACAATGTAAATTTAAAACATATATATGATGAATTTGTTGCATCTGATATGTCGTTTGAAAAATTACAATCATTATGTAGCAAGTGTTGGAGTGAAGAACATGGTTTCTTAACAATAGATATGACTAGGAAGGTGAATAATGGTAAATATAGAAATAAAATTAAAGAATTTCTAAAAGTGTAAACTAAACGTATATGAATGCAGGTGAACGTATATGTTATGTTATGTTGTTATGTTTTTATTTTTTTCTTTATATAATAAATGGATGTTAATAAAGCTAAGAAGTATATTAAGTTAAAAGAAGAACTTATTAAAAGATTTAAGGAAATTAAACAAAGTAATCGAAGTAAGTATGAAAAATTTAAAGAACAAGATCAGCCTGTTATTGATGCAATTAAAGATTTAGGGCAAGATATATCAAAAGCAGCAGAAGAAAATAAAAGTCTAATTCAAGAGTTAGTTCCAGTTGCGTATAAAAGTGCTAGAGTGGATTCAAGCTTATTAGAAACACCGCCTATGTATGATAGTTCTATAAATGAAAGTGATACGCCTATAACAGAAGAAATAAAACACACGAAAAAACAAATTAAATATAAAGTAGAAGGAATAGAATCTTTAGCAACAACTCATTTTGGTAATATTGCCTCAAGATATTATGCAACTAGAGATGATAAAAGTTTTGGAATACAGCCATATGATGAAGATGGGAAAATTATACATATGATAGGAAATGCAGAAGTTAAAATTCATGGTGATGATTTAGTTATTAATAATCGACATTATACAGGAACAGAAGGTTTATGGGAATTATTGACAAAACATAATCCAACAAATTATAATGATGATGATCTAGAAAAATATAAACAAATAGTAATTGATTATAGTGTTGCATTTCATAATAATGATCCAAGTACTAGAAAACAAAAATCTAGTAAAGGTAAAAAATATAAAGAAATTATCAAACCTTTTTGGGATGAATATATAAAACCAACAACACCTTCAAAAAAGACACCAAAATCTGGAGAAGGAATAAAGGTATATAACGAATTATCAAAAGAATACATATGGATGGATTATGTGAGAAAATGATTGATCGTTTGATTGTTATTGATGGGGAAGAAAAATCTGGAAATGATAACTTTTATAATGAGAAAGTAGGCATAGTGGATATGATTAATTCTAAACTTGCACAATTTATACCTAATGATCCAAAAGGTATAGGTTATTTGATAAAGATATTGAATACGCTACCACCAAAATTTTGGAATAGTGAAAAGTATGGAAAAGGATTAGTAAATGATTTGATTAATAAACTTCCATTTGAGTTGCATATTCCAGGATTTCAATATTGTGGTCCGGGTACAAAACTTCAAGAAAGGTTAGAAAGAGGTGATGAAGGTATTAACAAATTAGATGAGGCTTGTAAAGAACATGATATATACTATAGGGATAATAAAGATACAGAATCAAGACATATTGCAGATAAGGAATTAGAAAATAAAGCTTGGGAAAGAGTTTTTGATAAAGATGCTAATTTAATAACTGAAAAACTACCTGCTCTTGGAACTGCTTTAGTGATGAATACAAAAGTAAGATTTGGTTTAGGTTTATAAGTAATGAAAGTAAGATTTGGTTTATAAGTATTTTTTAGATTTAGGTTTATATGTATTTTTTAGATTTAGGTTTATATGTACTTTTTATGGAAATTTTTCATAAAAAGCTTTTAATTATATAATAAATATGCAGTTAAAAGGTTTTACATTTACGATTCCTAATCAGGAACTTAAACAATTAAATATAGATCACATTTTAACTAACAAACAACTCAAACAAAAGGAAGCAAAACTAAGTAAAGGACAATGTATGTCTCTATCTCTTTCTATACCACAACTTAAGAAAATAAACAAAGAAATGAAGGTAAATGATAATAAAGTTCATTATGGTGGTTTTATATTTACTATTCCAACGATTTTAGCTTTAATAGGTGCTCTAGGTTCTGTTGCTGGAGGTGCGGCTGCTATTGCTAAGACTGTAGATGATGCAAAAAAGAATAAAATGGAATTAGAGGAACAAAAGCGACACAACTTAGCAATGGAAGAAAAACAAGGTGGTAAGCTTTCAAAAAACGTAAACTCCAAAACAGTAAAGAAAAAGAAGAAATTAAACCTTTAAGTAATTTAGATCTAATACAACTTGTTAAAAAACTTAAGATAAGAAACTTTAGAGTTGTATTTATGAGTGATGAATTGCCTAAACAACCAAGGAAGAATGAGTGTGATATTGTTAATTTTGATACGTCTAAAAATATAGGAACGCATTGGATTTGTTATTGAAAAAAGGGAAATAGAAAGTATGTGTTTGATTCATTTGGAGGTAATCCACCAAAAACACTCGTAAAATATCTTGGTCATAATATAGAGTACAATAGCGGCCGTATACAACATTTTAACGAGGTAATTTGTGGACATTTATGCATTACAGCGTTAAAAATGTTTACAGATGGGTATAGTTTTTCAGAAATTATTAGTCAGGTGAATAGGAATAAGGATATTTGGAGAAGTTATATTTAAGTTTTTATGGTTTTATTTTATGGGTTTAATTCATAAAACGATTACAAATATTTTTTATAATAAATATGGATAAGATAGAATCATATGAATTACAATCCTTTAAACCTAATCAAAAAACAATCGAGAATTTAAATAAGCCGAACAGGTCTATTGAATTTGATATTGACGTGGGTGATGGCTTCATACATCCTTATTATGCTGATATTTATGTAACTTTTGAAATTAGAGGTAGAGATGGTGATGGAGAATATACTACTGGTCAAAATATTAGACTTATTAATAATTTCTTCCCACATTTGTTTTCTCAAATTCAAGTTAGTAAGCATGGTCAGATATTGGATATTATTGATTATCCTGGTTTAACTTCAACAGCTGTAAACACATGTACGATTTCAAAACCAGAGGCAAATCACTATGATGAATGTGGATGGGAAGGAATTACGTGGGCAAGAACAGATGAAGAAATAGTGTTGTTGCTAAGACTTTTGCCAGGATTTTGTTCAGATTTTAAAGATATTATGTGGAAAGGAGGATTGAAATATACATTTAAAAGAAGTGGTTCTGATGATAATGCATTTGCTATTTGGAAAACAAAAAAGCAGGATGGAACATATGAGAATGATCAACCGCATCCAGGTAAAATTAAGATTACAAATATGGAGTTAAGAATGCCTATTGTTAATTATGAACCTAACTATGCCACCTTGTTAAGATCAAATATGTTAAAAGAAGGTAAGATTCCTATTTCATTCAACACGTATCAATGTTTGCAGAAGACTGTTAGTGGAAAGTATTTAGAATTCGATTTAACCACACAATTTAACTCAAGTGAATTTGATATGCCTAATTTTGTGATTGCCTTTTTCCAAACTGATAGAAATGATAATCAAGAAAGAGATTCAAGCTATTTTGATCATTGTAAAGTTCAGAATATCCATTTTCGTAATTCTAGATATGAATCTTTCCCATTAGAATCTTTAAACTTAGATTTTGCAAAACATAAGTATTTGAAAGTTTATGAAATGTATACGGTATATAAGCGAGCTACAATTGGAAATACTGAGATGTTTTATTATCCTAAGGAATTTTTAGAAAATAGGCCGATGTTCGTAATTAACACAAGCAAGCATAAATCAGTAAGTGATAGAACTAATTTGAAACTGACTGTTAATTTTGAAAGTGATGTACCAGATAAAACAATTTGCTATGTTGTTATGATTGGTAAGAAAAATTTAGAGTATGATGTTGAGAAAGAAAAAATAATTGGGAAGATATAAATCAATTATATAATATGTTTATTAGATTTGTTTAGTTTGTAAGTGTTTTTATGATATTATCATAAAAACTTATTTAATAAAATGACTATTCCAGATAACATTCCACGTGAGAATTTAATTGTGTTAATTGAAGATACTATATTAAATCTTGAGAAGTTATTAATGAAAAACAAAAGGAAGTTTAAGAGAATAAAATGTGTTTATATTACTCTTATTACCTTATCAATTCTATTATCAGCTTCTACAGGGTTCATCAATGTATTTATTCCTGTTACAGTGTATTCAATTATTACAACTGCATTTGCTTCGGCTTCTGCTGTTATCACTGGCCTATCAACACGGTTTAATATAGCTTCAAAGAAAGAATATTATAAAAGTATGGTGAATCGAATTCGGCTGTTTAAAGATGAGCTTAATGTGATTAAGCTCATGAATGGTGAATTAATAGATGAAAATGTAAGAGATATTGTTAACAGAATCAATGACATACTTAACGAAATTCGAGGCTATTAGAAACTGATTTTTAAAAAGTTTTAATATAATAAATACGATGTCGAGTCATATTGAACTTTTAAATAAACTTGGAAGTCTTGAACAAAAACAGGTTATTGGATTAAGAGAATTAGAATTAAATACAGAATATAAGATTGTGAAAATGGAAAAAATTAAAACTAAGTTTGGAAAGAGCATTTTAGTTGAATGTGAGGAGTTTAAGGTATTTCTTCCACCTAGATTTACAAAACACTTAACAGATAAAATGATTGACGAGATCGTTAAAGATGGAATAAAAATCAAATACACTGGTTTAAAAGATAACTATCCAACTGTTGAGTTCTGTATGTAAATTTCTAATAATGATTGGTTTTGTGAATCCAAAAAATGATCAAAAATATGTCGTCAGAAGTAAAAAAATGGAGTGAATAGAATGGATCCTCAAAAGAAATTTATACTTACTAATAATTTCAATGTAATTGTGAAAAATGTGCAAACCGAAGTTCAAGTAGTTTTTGATATTAACGCCTGTCTATTCAGCTTGAATTATGATCAGTGGACAGAGTTTAAGAAGTCATTGTTTCCTATTGAGAACGAGGTTAGCAGAAGATTCCATTATCAGTATCCGAACTTGTAACTATCAATATACTAATTTGTAAGTATTATGTAATTATGTAGAATTTAGTTAACTTTTATGGTAAAATCATAAAAGTGTTTTGTAATTTTATTTTACTAGATTTAGTGATTTTTATAACTAAATTTAGTGATTTTTTTGTTTTTGTAACCAAATTTAGTGATTTTGTAACTAGATTTAGTGACTTTTTTGTAACTAGATTTAGTGATTTTTTGTAACTAGATTTAGTGATAGAATGCATTAGAAGTTGTTATGAGTAAGATAGAAGTTATTTGAAATGTGATAGAAGTTATTTAGGATAGGGAGTGTGCTGCAAATTATTAGGGAGTAGATTAGAAGTTATTAGAGATGATAGGGTGACATATAGTTAAAATGGGGTGATAATGAATTTGTCTGCAGAATCCCCATTATCTATCTACTTAAGTCCGTAAGTAGTAAGCATTCATTGACATAAATCTGAATCTTTTGCAGTTTCTTTACAAATGCCTATAACTCTGCTTTCCCGTCTGAATGTCTGTTTTTAGGCTAAGTGTTGTTTTCAGTCCGACACTAATCAAAATTTTCTAGAAACTAAATTCCAGATTAGATTCATTTTAGAGAACAAAGGGACTCGCATTGAGCCTCACATACTACCTTTGCTATTACTGAATGTTTCCTTTTGCTCGCAATTTCCTCCACGAAATTTGTGTAATTTTCATTTACTCTAATAATCTCCCTCGTAAAATAAACATAAGGATACGTTCTAGATTTGTAGGTATGTAAACCTCATCTGGAAAAGAGCGTTTAGTGTGCGCTGTGCCTCTGAGCCCAGGTAAGCCTCAGTAGCATAGGCACACAACATGGTGCCGAAACCCGCTCTCACCCTAGTGGTCCTGAGGACACACAATGTGGTGCCGAAACCCGTTCTCACCCTAGTGGTCCTGAGGACACACAACGTGGTGCCGAACCCCCCTCTCACCCTAGTGGTCCAGAGCACACACAACGTGATATCGTACCCCTCTTCCCAAGCCCACATATCACGTGATGTCGAAAACGTCGTACCGACTCGAACCAGTGGTCCTCTACACTTGATGTTCCAACCCGATTCTTTCGACAGGAATCGAACACGGACCTTTAGTCGCAGTATTTGTGATGATGTCCATGAATACACACTCTGTTGACGTTCTAAGATTTTATCACGCGGTATCCTTACTCCTTTTGGTAGTGTACTCAACCTTTTATTATCTCTTCATGTTATCGCTTAATGTTTAGCTCATTGTACATGTGTTTTGTATCCAGATTGTGATTATTGGAAGAGATCTTACTTACCTACTCGCCTCATACACTGTAATCGGCTTTCTTACTTCCTTGTTGTTATTAATGGCACGACTACGAAGATAAGCATCGTATGCCAGTCTCTTGATTGATCATTGTCCGCATGTCGGCAGACTCCAAGCAATCCCTCGGTGGTTTAATGGATGATATCCACTTGCTAGCAATAAGAAATCGTAAGCAACTAAAGAAAAACGCCAAGGAGCTTAGAGCGGCATTTGCTCTTCGTTTGCGCACTAGAACAATTTGTAGGCACCCTTTTTCTTCCTCATCTTCAACCGACATGGCAGACCAAAATAATGGTGTAAATACTGGGAACGTCTTGAACCAGAATGTGGTTCCCCCAAGTAATCAACAAACCCACCCCCAACCCCAATGCCACGTTGTTTTCTATCTTCGTTACCAACAATTTATTTTCTTTTCTCACATAAATCACTTCCACTTACCTTTACAGTTTGTATAAATCCCTTACTGCCTTAAAAAGATATGTTCGATACTTTCTTGACAACTTGAACATCACTATCAACTCATTTCTTCCGTAATTAATCATCCTACTTTTTGCTAGTTTTGGCCTCCAATACTAAACAGTTATCCTACTTTTAGTGCAAATGGAAATGAAACTTAAAAAATAATATTATTAGTTATATAAAGTGCACGTCAATAAAGTACATGTCCAACTCGTACGTTCACGTTGTGAACAATTTGTATGAAAAAGGATGGAAATAAAGCAATACAATACAATAAATATAATACAGTACGATACAATACAATTTTAAAATTTTTAACCTCCAAATTCTTTAAAATCTAGAAGTAAATCATAATATATTAAAATAAAGTAATTAGCCATATGGTTCTTATAATTTGGAAGATAAAGTAAAGAAATTGAAATAAATTCCTTCCCGGGAATTTATAGGCCAGGGAAAAAACCCGGGAGTATTCCCATTTTTAAATTCTTTCCCACCGGGAATATTCCCACTGCCCATCACTAGGGAGGATGTAGCAGTTCGAGTGTTGCCAAATAAAGTTATATTATTTTTTGTAAAGGCTTGGGTCTCACAGGCCCAACGTTACCAGCGTAGTGTTAATTAAGAATTTCGTTCCAGTTATATTAAAGACAAAAATGTATATATTAAAGATTAACAGCATGGGACAACCATAAAATTACATTTGTGTTTTTCATGTACGCAAATAATTATAACTAATGGTCTCTCTAATGGTCTGATTAAGAAGAGCGAAGCGCAAAGACAATGACAATATATTACGCACAATAAACTCGCTATTTCATAAATCTACCAAACTATTGGCGATGTATTATTTGATATGCTTGACTAGGTAATTTCTTAACTCATCGAGATGGGAGTGGCACTGGAATTTATGGGACCCATTACCACTGTTACGGGCGCTATTTACGAGCGATGAGACGTAACTTCTTAGTCCTTTAGACTAAAAAAGGTAGGCAATTCATTGGAAGCGAAGGCAGGCAACTAACATGAGCATTATAGGACGGAAAATACTGACGGGACCAGTATTAACACTAAAAATGTCACAAAACTCCTTTAAAAATGGATAATGTATCAGATCTAAGATAGGTTTATATTTTATATAATTGCTTCCTCTATGGTGAATTACACAACAGTGGAAACGTAATTGTGCTATTTCTACTGCATTCCGTTAGTTTCGCCCGTTCTACTTGAGATATTTTTATTTATTCTGTTAATATTTAAGTTCCTTAGATGTTATTCTATCCCTAGAAATCAATAGATTTTACTCGTTAATTTTCCAAATAGTGTGTCCATATTATTATTAAAGAGGTTTCTACAGTACTTGATAAGGGAAAATATGCAGTAGGTTTATTTGTCGATTTCTCCAAGGCATTCCACAGTGTTCAACATTCTCTTCTACTGGCAAAACTCCAGAAATATGGTATTAGGGGTGTAGTACATGAATGGTTTCGCTCGTACTTGACAAACAGAAAACAAGTAGTAAAAATACAAAAAAAAATAATTAACATAAGCAAGTCACATTAGTAACTATACGGTTTAGGTGATTGATCAATAATGAAGAAAATTTTTAATTTTTAAATGAACCTCGCATAAAAGTGCTGTCAAGAATTTTTCTCTCAGCCAACAAACGAATATGCATATATGTATGTGCGTCTCGTCTGCGACGGAGATCCTAGAGTTCCCCTCTCCTTTCCAAATAAGGAGCTAAAATTCAGCACAATGGACAAACGTCGTTTCTAAACATTCCTATCTATGGTTTGTCATAGCTTTTTTTTAACTTTGACATCACCAAACTGCGTAGCGAACTGAGCTGTTGCTTAGCAACGCGAGGAGACAGAGAGAAAAGGTGCTTTAGTCTGACATATACACCCTGTGAAGTTACCACGAAAAATTGGTGCGAACGACTGGAATGAACAAGCTACTTAAAACTAAAATAATGTTTTATTTTAATTAAGTGCAGTAACGTTGAACTAACGTTATAATAATGAAGATTATCAACAACTTTAAAATGTTCGTCTACAGACGTTAATCTAAAAGTCGTCTCAGCGACATGGAGTAGATAAACAGCAAAACCAACCTGTTCTGTAATCTGCAACCTTTAGGACGTCCCCCCTGGAATCACCAAAATAGTTTCCCTTCAAGTGCCAAAGTGGGTGAACAGTGACAGTGAATTGTGGAAATCAACAATGTAACGAAATATAGTGAACAATTCGTGGCAACCGCGTCACCCGCGTTTTTAATAATAAATGGGCCTAAATTAAAATATCTTTATCATTATCAGTTATCCAAATTAAAGTGCATAAAATAATGTAATATTTGTTCGTAAAGTTTTAGTGTTGTTAATTAAAGCAAAAAGTGAAAATCGTGAGTATCCTTTCAAAATGACAATTATGGTTCATATTTTTATTTGTTAATTTTAAGAAATAATCTAACACAATTTTCTTTTCAGCACAAATAAACTGCGCCTATGCAACGTAATAATTTTTACATTATTAAATTGCATTAGCGCTAAGAATATAATTAGAGTTAGCTTTGTGCCGGTTTCCCAGAATGTTCTGACCGAACTCCGAACCGTGTTGTCCAGCGGCTATATGGTCAGCTTTGGTAGTCGATCCAACTTGTTGTTAAAATCTAAAGAAGACATACGAACGGTGGAGAATCGAATCCCAGACCATAGTAAATACGTAAGCTCACTTTGGGACCGTAGGACACGAACTACTTACAGTAATAAAAGGGTTACCCCAATAGGAAGGGAGTAGAATCGAACCCAGTACTGTTATATATGGCGCCCGATATCACAGGAACGTTTAGCAAAACCGCATAAAAGCAACGCTAATTGTATTTTTTTAGTAAGGTAAAGTGTAGTGCCTTCTTAGTGGTATTTAATTTTGTTGTTCTGGCATTAGTAAATTAATCATTATGTCCGTAAATAGAGAAATAATACCTGTCCTGCATGAAATGCGAAAAATATGGAAAGAAACAGAGTATTTAATAGTAGAAAGTCAATTTAGATATAGAAAAGAACCATTTATGTTGTTAGAAGTTGAAAATGCTTTAAAAGTAGATCAGGAAGTTTGTGAAATTCGTAAGAGCTAAACAAGAAATTGCAAAATCTCTTTTGGAAAGGAACATAAAATATAGGGCTGAAATTGAAGATAAAATTGTTGCTAAAATGCGTGAATTACGTAAATCTGATTTCTATCTAAAAGTCTATGACGAATGTGTTCTTGAATCAGAATTTATTTCTTTGTCAGATATTAAACGTAAGTTGAAAGTTCATTATGAAAATTCAGACATCGTACGTATTGCAAAAGAAAGGTTAGCTGAAAGGATATACAAAAGGCATTCAAAGTATCACAATGTCAGTTGTAATAAGGATTCCAGTGATGATCAGAAAATAAATTGTAAAGTTGTACCACCGAAACGGTTTAGGTTTGCTGATCCTCCTGAAACTGTAACTTTTGCGCATCCTTTTGTAAACGTTAATGAGTTCGAAAATATTCAAAATCATGAGAATAGTAAAAGCAAAAGAGTACCATTAGAAATAAAATATGCTGAATATAACTTAGAATTTGTTGAACATGAGTTTGTAGGTGTTTTGTGGGACATTGCCCCCGTAGCCCGAAAAATGTACGCACGAACAGTGAAAAATGAATGTGTTGAAAGTTGTACTATTCTACCATGTGTTAGTTCCCAGCCACCAGCTATTGTTTTAAATCAAGCTAACATTGAATTTCTTGACAATAAATTAGAACAGGTTGAAGAAATATATGAGTGTGAATTAAAGGTATAAAAAGAAATAATGCCTGTTGTCAGTCACGTTAATGCTGTGTTATGCCAAGCCAAAGAATTTGTTTTTTCTCTCTCAAATAACATTCTAGAAAGAAAAGAAACAGAAAGAAAAAAGAATAATGAGCTCAACCCAGCTGTCTCTTTGCAACCTCCCCCGACCATCGAGTTACTCACGTCCAGCGTAGCTCTGTGTATGAGTGAGCAATCAGCTGTTCCAGCTGTTGCTTGTTTGTTTTGTAAAGGAACAAAACGCATTCATGGATGCAATGCGTGCTTCACTACGAAAGGATTTACTAGAGTAGTAATAAATTGCGTTGAAAGTGCAGGCAAGAGTAGCACATTCACGCAGCCTTGTAGTGTATTATGTTTGTTAAAGCAAAATTGCTTCTATGGCACCTTGCCAACCAGTAAAGTAGAGTGCGTTCCCTTTAACAAAACATTTTTATTTCTTGTGTCTGTTAGGGTTGTTGAAATATGTCATGAGAAGAGTAGTTCTTTAAGCTGTGAGTTGAAAGTTAAAGAAGTGCAGATAAAACAAATGAATTGCGTTACTTCTTGCATAGTTATTTGCACTCAAATTGTGTATATAGAAGACAGTAAAAACGGCTCTGTACCTTGTAGGCCTTATAGTAGTAACCATAACTCAGCAACGTGGGAAAAGAAATTAAAAACCTGTCAAGAAAATTTCAGTAAGTTAGAAATGTTGTCAAATGGTAAGGAAATATAATTTACAAGTGCGTTGTGGCAAAAAGCACCGGCACATAAAAGGAAAGTACATAACGTCAGACGGAAATTAAAAAGAGTTAAACGTATGCTGTATTGTTTTTCTAAATTTTCCAAGTTTGTTCGTAAATTTTCTTTGAAAAGTAAATATCACAGTCGCACTAATGCTCAGAGAAATAGTCGTAAACGTCAAGTTGCTTTGTCGCACCATGGTAACCAATATTTTACGTGTATGTTTGAAAAGGGTGACCAAAATTTTGAATCGAATCACACTAGTAATTCAGCGATCAATGATTTAGTAAAAGGGTCAGGTGCTGACCACGCATCACCTGTAATTAATAAATATCACGAACCTTTTCAGGAAGAATGTGGTAATTGGGTGACTAAACCTCTTACGTCTAAGCGATTTGAGAATGAATGCGACAGCAAAATTAAGCGTCAATCACCAACTACTCTTAGTAATGTGCTATCAGCTGATCGTGACGTAGTAACAAAGGTCAAACATACAGGTAAACGGAAAAACCTAGTGAAGCAAAAAATGCAACTTAGTATTCATTCTAAATAGAGTGAAATCGGTGTGCATAGAAAAACATCACGAAAGAAAAATAATTGCAATTCAAGCAGTAATAAGTTATTTGATTTCTTGTGTAATGCGGCGATCATACATGTTGAGAAACCAATTTCGTGTTCTAAGCTACTGCTTTCTAAAGTAATTCGAATGGGTGAAAATCTTGTAGTAGTTTATAAATTGAGGTTAGTTGTTCATTGGCAAATGGTACCTTTCGAAATTGTTTTTGTGTTGAAAAAGCGTCGAGTGGGTGTAGGATAAACAAAAACTTCGTTGAGCCGGACCGCTTGTATTGTATGAAATCGACACTTGCAATGATTTTGATAATTCAAAAAAAAAAAAGTTATTTGATATGATGTTGGCAGGCATGTGTGATCAGATATGCGACTTCCAGATGGCCGTTAATATTTTATTTTCCAAAGTAATGGAAAACCAGCAAATATGTATGCTAAGGCATGAGATGAGGTTCTCTCCCATTCTTGTGTAACATTATATTTATGTAACGCCCGGAGTAGGCAATTTTCGTATTATACCCTTCTTTATTCTTTTAAATTGCAACCTTTTATTCTATAAGTAACCTTCATCTCCGGGTTAGAAATAAATGAAAAATTTAATGTGGGTAGGCATCTTCGAAATATAGGAAGGCAGACACGATAAAAGTGTAATGGTCTGACAAACCATCCACTGCTCAGTCCATTCTTGGTCAATTTTCAACCAGAATGTAATAAATGTAAAATATTATGATTAACTAGTATTGTTGTAGATTTAAGTGAAAAATTTTCGTACCGTAACCATTATTTTGAAAATATTTACGTGTGTTCATGCTTGAATTTAATTTGTGTCCTATATATTAGTTTCATAGTAGTAATGATAATTGAAATAATACCACTACTAATAAAAATAAATGGAAATGAATAACATTTTGTTGTGTTAGTTTTCAAGAATGTTTGAAGTTGTTTTTAATGAAAGTAAATATTGAAAATGAATGTTTTTTTGATGATAATAAGACAATTAATTCATGTTATACTTAAGAGTACAAGGCAATACATTAGTAAAAATTTTAGGTTACTATAATCATTTAATATACTTATAAATGTAATATTTTGTGTTCAATGTTAAGCAATGCCAGTAATTACTTGTTCAAATTATTAAATGTGCTATTTTGAAAGAAAATTATAACAACTTTGTTTATGTTTTGATGTGTTTGAAATTGTGGCACTTAAGCGTTTTAAAGCAACAAATATTAATATAATGAAAGACATTGATAAACTTTCTTGAAATTATGGCCCAACCGTAATCCGAAATTCGTTTCGTAAGGCCCACGTGTTCGTTACCGTATTTCCGGAAGGACTTTAAAAATTTTTTTTCCGTTATATCATCACAAGAAGACTTAACTGATGTTAATCCTTTGAAGACCAGTGGAAAAAATTTGGTGACACTAGTGAAGTGATCAGTGTTGCAGGGTTCTGTTTGTTTTTCTTCCGCTCAAAAACAAACATGCTGCCAATGTAACTATACGGTTTAGGTGATCGATCATTAATGAAGAAAATTTTTAATTTTTAAATGAACCTCGCATAAAAGTGCTGTCAAGAATTTTTCTCTCAGGCAACAAACGAATATGCATATATGTATGTGCGTCTCGTCTGCGACGGAGATCGTAGAGTTCCTCTCTCCTTTCCAAATAAGGAGCTAAAAGTCAGCACAATGGACAAACATCGTTTCTAAACATTCCTATCTATGGTTGGTCATAGCTATTTTTAACTTTGACATCACCAAACTGCGTAGCGAACTGAGCTGTTGCTTAGCAACGCGAGGAGACGGAGAGAAAAGATGCTTTAGTCTGACATATACACCCTGTGAAGTTACCACGAAAAACTGGTGCAAACGACTGGAATGAACAAGCTACTTAAAACTAAAATAATGTTTTATTTTAATTAAGTGCAGTAACGTTGAACTAACGTTATAATAATGAAGATTATCAACAACTTTAAAATGTTCGTCTACAGACGTTAATCTAAAAGTCGTCTCAGCGACATGGAGTAGATAAACAGCAAAACCAACCTGTTCTGTAAACTGCAACCTTTAGGACGCACCCCCTGGAATCACCAAAATAGTTTCCCTTCAAGTGCCAAAGTGGGTGAACAGTGACAGTGAATTGTGGAAATCAACAATGTAACGAAATATAGTGAATAATTCGTGGCAACCGCGTCATCCGCGTTTTTAATAATAAATGGGCCTAAATTAAAATATCTTTATCATTATCAGTTATTCAAATTAAAGTGCATAAAATAATGTAATATTTGTTCGTAAAGTTTTAGTGTTGTTAATTAAAGCAAAAAGTGGAAATCTTGAGTATCCTTTCAAAATGACAATTATGGTTCATATTTTTATTTGTTAATTTTAAAAAATAATCTAACACAATTTTCTTTTCAGCACAAATAAACTGCGCCTATGCAACGTAATAATTTTTACATTATTAAATTGCATTAGCGCTAAGAATATAATTAGAGTTAGCTTTGTACCGGTTTCCCAGAATGTTCTGACCGAACTCCGAACCGTGTTGTCCAGCGGCTATATGGTCAGCTTTGGTAGTCGATCCAACTTGTTGTTAAAATCTAAAGAAGACATACGAACGGTGGAGAATCGAATCCCAGACCATAGTAAATACGTAAGCCCACTTTGGGACCGTAGGACACGAACTACTTACAGTAATAAAAGGGTTACGCCAATAGGAAGGGAGTAGAATCGAACCCAGTACTGTTATACATTTTCATCCAAAACTGCTATTATCTCTGTTGGTGTTCCTCAAGGCTCAATTCTTGAGCCAATTCTTTTTTATTTTACATAAATGATCTTGTTCAATATATGTATCCCCAACATATTGTACTATATGCTGACGATGTAAATGTCCTTGTAACAGCGGACAATACAGTTGAACTAGAAAGTAAATTAAAACAAACTGTGGAGCGTTTGATAAAATAGACATCTCAGAATCAACTGCTGATAAATGCAAAGAAAACAAAAGCACTAAATTTTCATTACTCATGTACACCTCGAACAGTACCACCCATTGTGATAAATTCAACTGATGTCGATTATTCAAAATCCACTAAATTTTTAGGTGTAACAATAAGCAACAGGCTTACATGGGATGCACATATTACTGAGCTAAACAGCAAATTAAGCCCTATATGTTTTGTCATTTATAGATTACGTGGTTCAGTGTCAAAAGAAACTTTGCTGTTATTGTACTATGGTAAGTTTCAATCATTGTTAAATTATGGAATAATTTTCTGGGGAGCCTCCTATTCCAGTGTTACTACATTTCGTCTACAGAAAAAGGCAATAAGATCTATTTTTAATCTATCACCAAGGTCCTCATGCAAAAGGGTCTTTCAGTCAAATAAAATTTTAACTGTGCCTTGTCTGTACATATACAAAAGTATCACATATGTAAAGAGAAATGAAAGTAGTTTTCTTCATGTTGACGATGTACATTCATACAACACATGACAAAAGAATAACATATTCACAGCATACCAAAACTATGCGTGTACCAAAAGAAGTGTTCTTCCTATGTCCGCTAAGTTGTTTAATAACCTCGCAAGTTATTTGAAGAATATTAAAAACATACGAAATTTCAAAAATGAACTATTTAATTTTTTGTGTAACAAAATGTATTATCATATTAATGAATACTTGGGTGATAGTTTGTAAAATAATGTAAATCAATTATATTGAAATGTTTTCTTATTATTTGCTAGTCCTATGTACTGGTCTCTGACCAACAATGTACGACATGGATGAATAAACAATGAATGAATGAATGAATTATTATGTGCACCTAAAGTTAACACCTACAGGAATGATAACGAAAAACTTGGTACAGTTTAACAAAACGAGGACCAAAATTGCAAAATGTATTACGTTCAGTGGCGAAGGGTGATATTTTCAACAGGGTAGGCCCAATGTTCTACTACTACTACTACTACTACTACTACTACTACTACTACTACTACTAATAATAATAATAATAATAATAATAATAATAATAATAGTAGTAAAATGAAACATTAGACAAATATTTTACTACAGAAATACAAGAAGACGAACTCTCATATATTTAATGCAATTGTAGTTCATCGACAGCACTTATTCGATCCGGAACTCAATTTTCATAATGAAATTGACGCATGTGACTCATAGATGATCTTAATTCGCCATAATGCAGTTTAATTGTTTTAATTGGCGTGATCGGGTGGGGAAGATGGACTATCACATTATCTGCCCTTCACAAGAAACATATGTTGTTTTATGTCTACATGTACTGAAACAAACTCTGCTTGTAAAATTTTGTCTTTAATTATATTGTTGAAAACACATGACAAGCATTCTATCAAGATATTTTGTGTGTCACTTAATTCCCCTTTAAAAACAATCAGACTTAAATATTTTTATACGCTGCCCTTTGTTTCAACAACTAATATATATATATATATATACCAATGTATGCAGAAATCTTTTGCCCTCTGTTTGTTCTATTTTCAACACAGGCGTTAGTCTTCGTTTCTTAATAGCACATTAATTTTCAAAAGACCACTGACATAGAAGGTTCTTTAATACGAATTATATTACGTATATTCATATTCTCCACTTACTGACATTTTCTCTCATTCACTTTTGCAAGTGTAAGAAAAAAATCACAATATCTCAAAAACACACACTCTTTCTAATGAACACAACCAGTCTGATTTCGTACAGGTTTGCGCCAACGCAACGGAATAAAGGTGCATTAGTTTGCGATAATAGGTGTAGCGCCTTTAGAATTTCCTGTTCCAGTTTTTGCGTTGCGTTAGAGTCCGCAAAATTAAGCAAAGTTGGAACGGAATGGAGCCCACGTTATCTTGCTCTTTATTTGTTTGATATATCGAATCGAAATCGAAGGTCTCGAGAGAAACTAGTAGGCAGAAACGAAAGTCGATAAGCGCTGAGGCCGGTCTCTTTCGCAGGTTATACGCTGGTGAAGAAAACGTCATTTCCAACACGTTCTCTCGCGGGATTTTCTGAGTAGCTTGGCGGTAGTTCTACAGCCGTCTGAGACATTGCAAGGTGAGCCTCCCAGCAGTGGTGCCAACCACGATTTCTTTATCGAACTTTTTTTTTTAAATTAGAAAATGTCATGCATTCTGTGCAAGGAAAATGAATTAATTATAAATTATAATTTCTGAAAGTAAATGGGTAGGCCGGGCCTCAAGGCCTCTTACCACCCTTCGCCACTGATTACGTTACACAAACATACTAGTCTGTCAGAATCACATATATGAAAGCTGAACCAAAATTGCAAAATTTATTACGTTACACAAAAATACTAGTCTGTCAGAATCACATATATGAAAGCTGGATAACTCTTACATGGTAATAATAACAAAAAAGTGTAAGATTACTATTAGATAAACGTCCTTAAGCGTGCGTCCCGTGCGCTATATATACACACACTACAATACTACATGGACCGCACTATAATATTGTAAGTCACAGCAGTAAAATGTACTACTGCGAATTCGACATCTAACTCTCTTAGTTTATACTTATCTTCTGTCCCTCATTATCTCCGCTGCGAATATAGTTATTCAGTTTTGAAACAAATCCTAACGTCCATGTGAGATCATAACTAAAAAAACTGCTAATATAAGGATTTTATGTAAACTAAAGAGCCGATGTTAAGAAAAATATCGGTGTGTATTTTATGTAATGACTCACTGTTCAGTTACACAGAAGGAATTACTCGTTTGTAATCAATTCATAATAGTTATAATGTAATTATACAGAATGTATTAGCTGGAATTTGTTAAAATCTTTATAAATAAATTGAAATAAATTTTTGACATGAATTTAACTTTTGTTCAACTGTCAAATATGCTGAATGTATGTTCATTGGTATATTACAACCTATCACATAGTACAAGTGCAAAGAAATATGGTATTCTCTTTACCAAAGGCTAACAAATGGAACACAGAGAAATATGAGGGCTGTAGAACTATTATTCTCATAAAGCGAAGAAAGAAAAAAATCGCCGAATACTGAAGATTGCGTTGGAATGGAAAACTCCAACACTCATATTAAACCTATAAATTATATTAGTTTAAACGCTTGTAGAAGTTATATTCGTGCATTTTCTTTTTAAATTTGGTTTCTCAGAACAAATTTCCATCAAACATGAATAACTGCTTTTGTATTTCCTAATTTAGTTTTAATAGCGTTCCGGTGTTTATCCATAGTCTTACATTTTTATTTCTTTTTCTTTAATGATTCCTGGTCAATTACTGTGTTCAGTACATTTGTCTTCTCTTGGATTTACTTTAATAGAAGATCGGAGTAGTGAATCTGTATGCTCTGTGCGTATTAAGGGAAGCATAGGAACTGTACAAACAAGGCGGCTGTGTGATAAATCACAGTCGTGTCCCTTCTGAAAAAATACGAAGGGAAATAATTAAGTTGGACTGACATTTATTTCTGTATATGAATGAGGAAACATCTAACAAAAAGTAGATATTGTAATATGGGATCAGAAGTCTTGATTGATATTTAGAGAGATTTTGCAAGATGGTCTTAGATGTTATTTTTTGTTGACGTGTTCTTACTTGCTTTTTCCAGCGATCAGCTAACTCACACATACACCCTTTAAATTCTGCTCTTTCCAACAATGCAGTCACAATTCCTTGTGACTGGGAAAAGGAGACCATTTTGATCGGAAGCTGGACCATCGGGAAAGAGTGAACAGGACAAAAGATAAGCTCCTGGCTATTGATGCGCCCGATACGACTCAAGTGTGACGGATTTCTTGCATTTCTCGCAAACACACTCAAACAAAAGCATGACTCGTGGCGTAGTCGCTAACGTTCTTGCCTTTGGTGCGAGAGGTCTCGGGTTCGATTCCCGTTCAGGAAACTCGGTAAAAAAATGTAACAATTTTATGAGGCCAGCCATCTTGAATGAGGTTTCACCTCATTCACACTAGGCAAATGCCGGGATGAAACCTAACAATGATTTTTTTTCATGTTAGATTTAACTCTTTGAGACTCACTTTTTAAGCTAAATTTTAGACTTTCAGTCAACCAGCTATTGCGTTGAGACTATTTATCGTAGGATGATGATTCCTACTGCGTTTTGTTCGAAATGAGGCAGAGTTTCCAACTGTATAGTTAAATTTCCCTATTGTGTACGCAAGGCAGGAAATTCTCGCCAAATGGAAAAAAAAGTGGAAATGAAAAAGAGTTGCCTCGTTTATCACGAATATCTTCCCTGAGGTACACGACACGAACATGGGAATGGTACCAAAAAGTTTGTTTCATTGTGGAGAGAATGACGTACTAAAAATGCACCGAAGAATAAGTCTTGATGCTCTAGCCGATTTACCAATTTTCCTCGGATAATACTTTTCAGTCTCTATTTATTTATTTAGTCAGCTTCAGCATAAAGACTACTCATTGTAGGAACATGAATCGTACCACATCTTCGAAATGAATCAGTCTTTCGAGCGGTAACACTCGCATGTCGTTACCATGTACGTGAAACGAGAAAATTCCCCCTGCCAAAAAAAAGTGTTTTTTGCAGATTGTTTTTAGTTTCGGCTTCTCTCACCGCCCCCTGTGTTAACGCTCGTATGTCAAAACCACCTAAAACATACTGCATAGTTTATGTAATATCTGCCAAATATCAATCTCTTCTTGAAAACTGAGGGATGGAAAAAATATTAACCCATACGGAAAGAATATCTCCTTCTACCTTACGTTATAAAATGAGACATGATATTATATAAAAATTTCCTGACATCGCTTTTTATCCGATAGTCATGAATCGTACCTCATTACCTAGGTATTGTTATATACTAGGTAGTACGTTTTAAATGATTTTGAGATAAGAGTGTTAAAACAGTTTTGCTCAGAGGAACCCAAACTTGGAAATAGTGACTTTTTTTCTTATAAACTTCCTTTTTGGAGGGAACTTTCTCTTTTCAGGTACATGATACTCTCCTCAGGTACATATATGGCAGTTGTACCGTTAGAAAGGGTCATTCATTCCAGAGAAAGAAGTACGATTCATAATCCTCGGATAAAAAGCGATCTGTCGGGATTTTTTTTTTATATAATAACTTGTTATATTTTATGATGTAGGGTAGAATGGGATATTCTTTCCATATGAGTTAATAATTTTTCTCGCCCTTAGTTTTCAAGATATTAGATCGGTGTTTTGCACAGATATTACACACACTGTGTAGTATATTTTAGGTGATTTAGAGATACGAGCATTGACATGAGGGCGGTGGAGGGAGTGTGGGCTCGGAGAGGCCCAAACTTGCAAAATAGTGATTTTTGTTACAAAATTCCAATTTGGAGGGAAGTTTCTCTCCTCAGGCACATGACACCAGTATGGGAGTGGTATCGTTAGACAGGGACATTGATTCCAAAGACAACGAGATACTATTCATGATTCTAGGATAAATAGTGATAATACTTTATATACTTTACTAAACTAATTGTCTGAAAATGTGTAAATTTGGGAAACATTCAAAAATTCGAAAATTTTTTGACACCTCTATCCTAAAATGAATCGCACCCAGTTCTCTTTGGAATGTTAAGGCTTTCAAATGGTAGCACTCGCATGTTCCTATTGTGTACACAAGGGAAAAATTTGGAAAAGAAAAATATTTTTTTTTTCAATTACGACGCGATTATCTCACTTCTGGTACACAATAGCGAATTTTGAATAGTACAATTCTAAACCTTGCTTTATTAGGAACACAACCGCATTACAGACCGTTATCCTAAAACTAGTAGGGATGTGTCAGGATTTTTTTAAAAAATGCTCTAAAATTTACCAGTTTTTCCTTCAATGTGACGTCACTACCCTCAAGCATCGCACGCATGACTGCAAAATGCCCACGAAACATGTTTTTTGATGCTTCCAAGCTTGAATTTCTGCAAAAACCAAGTGTGAATTGCTTTACTAGAGATTTATAAAGCAAATTCCAAAGATGACGCCATGGTAGAGATGTTTATCAAAAGTCTCCAAAGGCTTAAAGCGAACAACTCTGACAGGGATCAGTAAAATCAGTAGACTTGCGGAACTTTATGGACACTTTAAAATTTCCAATTTGATAAATGACGTTCTAGAACATCTTCTGTTCCAGGGTTCGTTCCTCGATAGCCACATGATTGTAAGTCTAGGATTTACAGTTATTCTATTTCCTGGTGCTGAAAAAGAATAATCGTATAAATTACTTTGCTTTAGAAGCAATCAAACATAAAAACATATTTCGGTTAGAGTGTCACTATTTGAGAAGTTATAAATATTATAAACAAACAAGGAGCAGTTATAATCTTATAGAGTATTTGTGTCCGTTTTGAATTACATTCTCAAGTATGTATGTTCAATTGATATATAAGCGAATGATTTTACAGAATAGATTGAAGTGTCGCGCTGGGAACATTGTGTCCCAATTTTAGATGGTTCGTTTGCTATGAGAGGGTTCCTTGCTTTTCTGACCCCTCTACGCGAGTTTCTTGGGTTTTCTGCGTACTTTCTCCTTTCTTTCCAGATTCTTGTTCCATCGATTATTTCAGGATGTACTTGTATTAACTGATCCGTCCCTGCTACTTTAAAGACGACTACCGTGGGATAAAACAAAATTTTGATTTTATATAAATATTTGATTTTGAATTTTTATTGAGAAAATTTAATGGAAAGAATGGGTTGAGTAGGGTTGGCAATATCAATCGCTTTTCACGTTTTGAGTAACTAATATTCTTCCAGTGTAAAGTATTTAGAATGACGTAATTATGTGTGTAAGACATATTCTCGATATATGATTATGTAATAATAGTTTTTACTTTAATTTTTGCAAAAAAAATATTACAATTTATAGAATGCTTTCGAAGTAAAACATCGTAGAAGCCCCAAAATCGAGAAATAATTTGTGACGGGAAATGTTATTTACGCTACCAACATCGGATATGCGACATTCATGCTTCAGAACTTTAGATTCGCTCCTTGGTTGATACTTCTATTCTTGTGACCAGCTTTTGAACCGAGCACTTCGGTTTTCGTCTGCTACTGGCAGAGAACTCGCTGAAGATCCCAGCGCTGTTTGACGACAGTGTATCCAAGTCAGCAACTTTTCTTCCAAGTCATCTTACGTTCGCTGTCAGTTATCACATGAGTTTTCGAAAACTTATATGTTTGTGACACAACAATTTGTAAATAGATTAAGGATATTATTTATTAACCTTCTATTATTGAAAATAATAAATACGTAAATTAAGGGGATTGTTGCCTTGCCATTTTTCTTTTTTCTTTTCCGTAATTAAAATATATTTTCTAGTATTTATAGTTGCAAATAAGAAGGTACATAATATTATGATTTTTGTAATTATTTTTTTAAATATGCTAAATAATTGCAAGATAATAATTAATTAATAATTTAACTTTTTACTTTGAATCCCAACGAAGGAACTTCAACCAACCCTGCAAATAATGACTAAGTTACTCTTCCTCTATAGGATAAAATAATTTATAAATCATCAGTTACACACAGTCACTTAATATTTAATTGTATTAATAGAATTTTTAGGGTATCAAGGAATTAAAATAAAATATAGCGTGATTATTGGTAAATGAAGCTTTGCAAATTATTTTATCGTATACATTAAAAGTAATTAATCGTTTCCTGCAGCGTTGGTGCTTTGAATTTCCTTCCTTGGGACGAAAAGAAAAAAAAAACTTTAATTAGTGATTAATTATTAATTATCTTGTAATTAATTAGCGCGTTTTAAAAAATTTCGATTACAAAATTAATATTATGTTTCTTTATACTCTACTATAAATACTAGAAAACGGGTTTTAATTACGGACAAAGAGAAAATCAAAATGCCATGGCAAAAATCTCTTTAAGCTGCTCAGTGTTGTCGATTCCATTTCCATGGGTGTCAGCGGACCTGTTCTTTCGAAGTTTGTACAAGTCTGTACAATTACTTTATATTTAGTAAATCTGCTCAAGAATACTCTTCGCGTAGTAAGCTTGTTAGAAAACAAATTTTACAGAAAATAGAAATGAATTGAAATGAAATCTTTGAGTTTTACGTCCCACAGTTATGCCGGTTAGGCTAAAGGAGACGGTGATGATGAGTAATGAATGAAATGGTGGAATGAAGAAAGTGGGAGGAAACGGGATTACAGAAAATAGAATGCTGAACTAAATGTGTTTCTTATTTTGTTAGGCCCAATTTTTTTTTTAACACACTGCTTTGCATCTCCGTCTGTTGATAAACATGATTGTCTCAATATCCACTACTGAGGAAAACATCTGGTTGAATTTTCGTTCAGCACATTCTTAAATACTAAGAGCTCAGACAAATTTAGAGCACTTATTCTCCGCGTCTTTTCAAATTACGACGAAGAAGTTAAAATTATTTAACTTTTCGGAGGCATATGTGGTTTCAAAGGGTGCAGAATGAATGACACAAGATAAATCCATTGACTGAGTGAGTAAAACCTCATGCATGATGTCCTGGCGCCCGAGTGCTAAGCCAGTGCTATACCAGCTAAAATGTGAAATTGTTAAGGGTTTTACGTCCTTTTTCAACAGCGGGGCTATATAGAGACATGGACCTACAGTTGAAAGTGGGATCCGAACCACTCCATTCAAAGTGAGCTCCCGGCGGGAATCCATCCCGCGACCACTCGGGGAAGCCCGCTATACCAGCGGAGCAACGGGAGCCCTCTATACCAACTGAGCAACGAAAAATTAATTTGTACTCCATTTATAGTTTCATTATTAGTATGCACCTGAACTTTCCATGCGTTTTTTCCCCTTTTTGCACGTGTTTTCAGGTTTTCAGAAGATAAGGGATTTTGTCGCGAGAATGTTCTTGTTATTTTTCTGCAGAACTTTTCGCACTTTATAAAGAAACCTTTTGCTCCGAGATCCACTGTTATCCACAGCAAGAATAGTGTCTTCGTATTCACGCTCTTATCATTTTATACAAAATAACTTAAATCTAATAAACCTCCTTACCTATTTTCTAAATTTAAATTTCTTAGAGATACTTATTGGCTAATACCCTCTTCAAAGGAAATACCACCTTGCTGTTCAAGTCTTATTATTTTTATCAAGTCCTTTTTGTTATGAAAATGTTCTTTCAGTTCGAAAAACGCGTCTACACTATCGCGTTTACATAAGAAAGCATTGATTCCACTTTTAGTTTTTTTTCTTCTTTTCTTGAAAAGTTTTGTCTGATGCTCAAGTGCTTTTTGATTCGGACGTCTTCAAATCAAGATTTTTACTGAAGTCAACGTCAACACGATGTTTCACAGCACAAACTTTATATATGAAAGAGACGTATTTCTTTAATTATTTTCTCTTTATATAGTTTTACATCTATAAAAATTTTCTCTTGTTTCTCTTATGTGTCCATTTCCCCCTGGTGAAAAATCATTGTTTACTTTGAGAATGAATTTGTAAAATAAATAAATAAATAAATAAATAACAATTGTGGAAATGGTTGAGTGAAAGAAAATGTCATTTCGTAACTCTGCCATTTTTAAATAAGGAAATTATATAACTCATCTAAGGGAACCCTCGTTACTTCAGAGCACTCACCTTCGGTGCACGTGGTAGAGGTCTGCACGGGCCGGAATTTTTAGCCCGGGCCCGGCCCGGCTCGTGAGTTTAAAATGTGAGGACCGACCCGAGTCCAAAATATGTTATAGCATTTAGGCCCGAGCTCATGTGGTAATCAAATGAGCCCGAAATAAACCCGAATTACATAAACTTTATAATTTACTCAAAATTGTATTTTTTTATTTACAGCAATTAGAAGTTTATTTTTGCAGTTGTGCTTTAAAAGTTCTCCAGAAAGAACGATCCAAACGTCCAATAAATATTCTTGTACAGTACGTTTACAAAGTTAGGTCCTAAAAGGCCCGAGAAATATTATTGTATATTTAAAAATTTACGGCCCGGCCCGGGCCCGAAGTGATATATGCTTTGTAGGCCCGAGTCCGGCCCGCGGATTGCACTTTAACCTGTAAGTCCATTCTCTATATAGTCTCGCTGTTGGGTAAAGACGTTTAAAAACCTAACAAACGAATTTTACCTTAGAGTGTATTCCTTCGTGGCATGCTTATCATGAGAATTGCTGTCTTATGAAGAATTTGCCATATGAATTTCATTTAGCGCTATGAGAGTAATAAACTTACCGTTAGCGTTGTTTTCAAATATTGGAATTGATGATACGATTCCAAATGACTAAGAACAGTAGAATTGTATCTTTTCTTGTATTCATTTCGGGCTCCCACAGTTGGATTCATTGGTCATAGGTACGAGGATCTGAAGAAGAGGAGTAAGCAACACTACAACTCATCCACCCCCAGTGAGAGGATGACAACCTTTGTTGCCAAACGTCAACGACCGATGAAGAGCCACTTTACTGTTCTAGAGAAAGCGATCTATTGCCTCGTTACTTTGAGTATATCCGTGGAAAATATTTAGTAATATTTATGTACTGTATATATACATTATTTATTGTTTTTAGTGCGGAAGTTCTATTTGCAGAGTTTAAGTTATTGTCGTGTGATTGTCTGTGTATATTTATGTATCTCTCAAGATTTGCTGTGTGTGTGTGTTTGTGTTAAGTTTGTGTGTCATCCCCCTTTTATGCTTCTTGTATATAGTATTGTGTTTTGTAAATAGTTAATTGCAAATAATGGGACCATCAACATCTGTGCAGTCACCCGAATGTTATAGGATTGAACGGCAAAAAAAAAAAAAAAAAAAAAAAAAAGCGTATTCTTAAAAGTGGAGAGCGACAAATTATTCTTAACGTTTATTCGTATTTCCGCTCACAAGAACAGGAAGGGGGAAGAAAAACTTCCGTACGGGAGGCTGTGGATAAAACTGCTGCGGCCACTCTCGTTGCGAAATCTACTGTATATGATATACGAAAGCAGCATTTAATGAACAACGGTAGATTAGAAACCCCACGCAAAGACAGAAAAAATGAAAAGCGAATGACACGTGTCGACCAGGCCCGTATCCAGGGGGGTCTAGGGGGTCTAGGGGTCTAAATTTTTGCTGGCCACCTAAAATGTTCACGGTAGGCTTACAAATGAACTATAATATGGTGATAAACTATAATATGGTTAGATCGGGCCCCCCTCAACTTCGGCCGTGCCCCCCCCTTCATTTTTGGGCTCGCTACCGGCCTGGTGTCGACATTTATGACAATTTTACCCGGGAAACTATAAGGCGGAAGGTACATAATTTTTCAGGGGAATTTAGGGTGGATATTTATTATTATTATTATTATTATTATTATTATTATTATTATTATTATTATTATTATTATTTGGAGAGATAGAGAGTAGCATAACACATCTTTATTTAGATCGCAAAACCATAGAGTCTTAAAATTTAAAAACAGCGTTATCTTAACCTCTTGATATTAGTACACACCTGGAGCCATCCCCTCAAATATCAAACATTATCTTTCTGAATATTTGTAATCACTCGCAATGGTAATGGCTGAGGTAGTTCAGCTGCATTATTCTTACCAGTTACTGTAATATGAACGTGCAATATATATATATATATAAAACTTTAGGCGGAAAATTAAATCAGGTGAAATATTTATGCCCTTTTCAATTACTCATGACGCGCTACGAGTCTACCCCATTCCTTCTGGACACCGCTCTTTCCGCCCGGTGTCTGATCCCCATATACACTGACTGTAGTGGTCTGATTGCCATATACACTTTACATATTATAAATTGGCTTTTATGCGGGTATACTTAAAAAGGTGCTTTATTTATTCGTTCGTTCTTGCCCCCAGAACCAAAATTAATTCTCCTTATAGCGTCTTATTTTGCTTAACTGAATTAAATTTCTTATCGAGCATTACATAGCATTTCATAAGAAAAGTACCTTCAGTTTTCTATAAAGTGGATCTCAAATCATTGCGCTCAATAAATTACAGTTGAATCGAACTCGATCACTCTATGCACAGCAGAGCCTCAGCCAGATCGCTCTCTCTCCCTCGCACGAGTAGCTACACGAATTGTCTAATTCTGCGTTTATGACGAAGTGACAACGCAGCAAGTTGCCGAGTCGGTGAAGAGGAGCGGCATCGAGACACGAAGTGCTCTGATGAAAAGGTGGAATCCAGTATAGTAGGGTAGTGTTCGTTTTCTGTTTTAATCTCATTCCCAGGCAGCATAATTATTCAGGAGATGTCTACAAATGGCGGTGGCAATTTCGTCCTCGGGAAATTCGCCACCGGCAATTTTGTCACAAAAATATTATTTAATACTATATACGTAATTTCCTCACTGAAAATTTTGTCACGATAATTTCATCAGCAGTGTCTTTTAGAATATAATACAAGTACAATGAATGCTCTCGAGATAGGTTTTGAAATGGCTTTCCTTAATCTTCAGCTGAACCAAAACTACGCTGCACAATCAAAATGTATTATTATTATTAGTAGTAATATTAGTATTAAATAGATAGTTAAATATTTTAGATATATTTGAGACAAGTTTCCTGTAATTATATCACAGAAATATTATCATATAGTAAATTTTTTCACGGTTATTTTTTCCGCTTTGTTGAACTAAATAGAGGCAAAATAAATGACCAAAACAGCTTACGTTATTTTAATCAAACTTGGAAAACAATTCGGTTGGTATTGACCACTCTAAACTCGAAGTTTCGGGCACTCGACGCAGGAGAAAATAGTTCCAGCTTCAGCACCAGTAGAAGAAAATAGTTCCAGCTTCAGCATATGTTAAAAGCATAGTCAATATGGAAAACTAATAGGTTTATATATCACTATTTACAAATATTAAGTTCCGCCAATATCAACATTTCAATATAGAAAATAACAAACAAATATGGGTAGATATGCCTATCCGGGCCCGCAACTAGAAAGAACTAGAGGGGCCTGGAACCCTAAAGTTTTCGTGGCCCCTTCACACCTCAATACAAATTGCTATCATCAATGCAGAAAGCACGATTTAGATATTTGTAAGAGTTTTGTAATGAATGCCCCCCCCCTAACTTATTCATGGCCTCCCTAGCCTCTGTAACTGATTTTGGGTCTGTGCCATCCCCTTCATTTTCCCGAAACTAGACGAAAATTTGCATCGTTCTTGTACCGTTTTCTGAGCTCAAACTCTTCGACCTTTCTCAACGTTAACTGTCACGTGATAAGAGTTAGCTTTTTTTAGGAGCTATTCAAAGAAGAATATTATATTTCAACTCTAATAAACAATGGCAAATTGTTGTTGGATATACGTAAAGAAAACAAATTTATAAAAAGGAAAAAGTATAAATATTTCTGGAAGTTTCTTTTAAATATAAACTTAACGAGTTATTGAGAAGAGAAACATGGATGTCGGAGGGCAGCTTTTCAAGGGCTCCAAAAAAAAAAAAAAAGTAAATGTTATTTGAGGTGGAACATATTTGACTAGGTGTACGCCCTAATGCAGAGCAAGACATAAAATTCATATGAAAAATCATATGAATTCATATTTCGTGAGATGGTGCATCAGTACAGTGAACTTAGTGAATATCGGGACCCTGTAACAGTGGTTATGGATTCGATATAGCGGAAATGCAGGCTGTAAAAGAACTTCTGGATATTGAAGTATTCATAGAATTCAACAAGTTGAAGCAGAGGTTTCAACTGTGTTCCATCAAGATGCTGTGGGTCAATCACCAAAACAGAAAACTAAAAGTGTATTTCAGATTTTGCAGAAACGGCTCCAGTCTTTGTGTGTAACGTATGAACACAAGAACTAAATGTTTGAAAAAAGTTTTGCTTGTTGTTTCCTATAATGTTGTAGATAGTAGAATATGAACATGTAAAGCAGTTATTGAATTATAATAAGTTATATTTTGTTTGCTATTTTCTGTTCTGAAATTTTGATATTGGCAAAACTTAATATTTGTAAATAGTGATATATATATATATATATATATATATATATATATATATATATATATATATAAATCCATTAGCGGACTATTTTGCCTGTGCTTCTAGCATTTGCTGAAGCTGACATTATGTTCTTTTACTGCTATTTGTTCTTATGTCGAGTATCCTTAACTTCGATTTTCAAGAGTCGAACACAAACTAAGTTGTTTCCCAACTTTAGTTAAGATAATAATAGATGTTTTGGTCGTTTACTTTGTATCTACATAGTTCAACGAAGGTGAAAAAATGACCATGACAAAATTTTCTACATACTAATTTTTGTGAGAAAATTGCCCCGATGAAAATTCCGGTGACGAAATTACCTAAGTTCGTCTACAAAACGGGCTTATGTGGAAATCTAAACAGTTAAGGTGCCTAAAAATTTGTGGAGGTAATATCACGTCCAACACACGCTCAAGTAACACGTACTGAGATTTCCTACCTCCATTTTTTTTGTCTCATCCTGGATTACAAAGAAATATTTATCTTTACTTACTTCAGTAAATAATTTTCAACGCACCATAGTTCGTTTCGTTCCTGCATGTAGCTTATTAAAAAATATGATATTTGGATTATTCTCAACTTACTAATTTTCAAAACATATCTCTGGAAATTTGTAATTTTGTTTAATACAACCTGTTATATTGTCTCGAAATTACATTCAAAATGTTTTCGCCGCACTATTAGCTGAAATCTGTGATTTCTTAACAACTGCTACTTACCGTATATCGAGCTTTTATGGCTAGTGTTTCAATTTCTACATTTTATTTTTATTTTATATATGATTAAAAATTGACATGCTTATTATTTAATTAATTTCCGTATGGTATCTCTTAACATCAAACTGCATGAAATATATTAGGTAATCACTCTTAAACATTGCATTATTTCATACCGGTTATATACGTTAAATCAACGGGCCTGGCATTATAATTAAGCAGAAAGAGTTAGAAACTTAAGCATTTCTTGTAGTTATTAAATGTCTCCCGGCGATGTACAGAAATTTGTTCTCGCTACTTATGTTCGAATAAAAATGAAAATGAAATCTTTAAGTTTTACGTCCCACGGTTATGCCGGTTAGGCTAAAGGAGACGGTGATGATGAGAAATGAGTGAAATGGTGGAATGAAGAAAGTGGGAGGAAACGGGAGAACCCCGAGAAAACCCACGAGCACGATGTTTGTCCACCACAAAGTTCACTTGGCGGGGGCAGGGATCGAACCCGGGACCCCAAGCACCAGAGGTGAACGCTCTACCACAGAGCCACCGCGCCCCCCTATGTTCGAATAAATACGTATCTTAATATATTATGTATTATTGAATTATCAATTTTTAAATATATCCATATGCGTATTTCGTAAGGCCAATAATTACGTATATTTTACCTTCAATTTATTATTCTGTTTTCTTTAGCCATTATTGTATACAAACTATTCATGTTTTCATCTTCTTATGTGTTTTTTAAAGGTTTTTGAAGGGAAAGGTTCGATTTATTTTTGGAAACATCACATGGCTTACACTCTACTAATTACGGAGTTGAAGATAATTAGATACATTGTGATAAAGTACCTGTGACAACTATTATGATGGAAGACAAACATAAAATTACTGAATTAATTTCTATGTTGTCTGAGGTAGTCAACGAAGCGGAGAAAAGCAAATCTCCTGATGAAAATTCAGGGGAAGAAATTTTTGTGAGATTTGAGAATAATGAAGAAACTAAGTTCACAGTAATCCGGAGAGAGAATACGATATTAGGTCAAAGTGTTACATGTTCGCGGACCACAGAACTACTTACTGAAATAAAGTCTGAGCCTAAAATCAAAGACAATGATACAAATTTAACTGTTTCCATTGATGAAGCGAAAAATGAAGGTTCCACCACAACTGTAAAATCGCCTTTTTCTTTCTTAAGTAACTTGATAGAACGTGAAAAAGATACATCTGAACTTGAAAGGTAAGGTTTTTCTCCTCTTTCGTTCTGTATGTTGTAGATCGTATTTTGAAAAAAAAAAAAGTGGTTTTCTTTGGGTAATTTATAAGCATGGTCGTTCAGATATAAGGTTCTATATTGCAGAAATTCGCCATTCGATTTTCGCTAATTTAGAATGCAGTGACGCAGAGCCACTAAGTTTCCAGTAATACTATTCCATTATCATGTAAACGTGCAGTCTATATAGGAGAAATATAACCGCAGGGAGAGTGTGACAGTAAAATAATTTGTTCATAATTTTATATTGATTTTTGGATTATCCCTCGTAATTATTTGATTGACATTTAATAGGAGCATGTGTTACCCTTCTATGCGTTTCAGTCACGATGCTTAAATAGTACTAACAATATTAATATAAATTAACCGTAATAAGCCTTCCAAATAGCGTAAATTGAAAATAATAATAGCAAAATAATGAAATGAAAATTTTCGTATGTAAATTATGCTGGTCTTGAAAAAGCTAAAGCAGTAAACAAGAAAGAAGCAAAGAATAAAAAATACAGAACAAAATCAAAATTAATATGATAATTAAAGACAATAGTTCAAATATTTATACTGAAATTCGCATTGCATTAAAAATGTCAATCACACTAACAACTGTGAAAATTTGATGAATGCTAAAATCTTACCTCTAAACCCAGATTAATATTAATAGGTACTCGTAAACGTTGTCTAATTGGTGAGTATTGTGGACACTCTACAAAAAGTGACGCCTTTCAGCGGCAAGAAATAGCTTTCGTAATGCTCTTGCTACCAAAAACAAACAAACAAAACAAAAAGATAAAAGAAAAGAGTCCTCTTGCTGCACGTAATAGATTCTCACGAAAATATTCTCGATTGAAAATTTTTCGCTTGAAGAAAAAGCTATTAAACTTTTAATTCCATAATTTATAGTTTGTATCCTGTTTAATTTAAACGGTATTTACTATAATATATATTATTTAAAACTTTTTAAGAATAAATAAACTCTTTCTAATACTTAGGCTTACTGATTCTCACTACTTCTTGCAATGCTAGTATTTATTTGAATAATAATCATTTTCCAATGCGAAACAGGATAATTTAACGATACCTTTTTGTACATATCTTTTTCTTTGTCTAAGTAATAGAAATGCTACCTCATATTATATATCTATATCTTATGATTAAATTTTATAAATACATGTGCGATGTATTCAAAATACAGTTCAATGCAAAAAAATAAAATTTTTGGTTACCTTTCTTCTTTTGTAATACGATGTACATGTTGAAAAAATTTTAACTATCTATCAAATGCGCTTCGAAAATCCTTGGTAATACTGCTTTTTTTAAATTTCTCATGATTAACTCCATATTTACTAATTAAGTGTAGTCTTTAGTACGCGTATGTCTCTACATTTTGTTATCCTATACTTTTAGTATTATTTCACATATATTATAGTCTTGCTACATCAGGTAGTTATCGTACAAGCTTTTTACTGTTTTAAGAATTTAATTTTATTAGTGACACATTTCAACGCCTAGTTCCATCGATATTATTTATAAAGAGAAGAAGAGGGACTCTTATAGGCGAAGCTTGTGCTATTCTATTATCTACATAATCCGCACTAGATCATACATGCCCGATTGTAGTTCCATATATTCCATTTTACAAGCAGCCTTCGTTCCGACGAATTTACAAAGAAGAAAGGGACCAATATTTGGTAACTTAGTAATACAATAATTGAAATTTTTCTGAATTCTTGGCTCGTAAGGTTTCGAAATATACTCTGTATACAGAGTTATTCTAAAGTCCCATACCATCCGTTACAAAATGAGCGCTTGTTTAGATACGCAGAATTTGTTAGTGTAGTGACACATTAGGCTAAGAGGAAATTTTTGTGGTGCTTGTAAAGTAAACGGCTACTATTTTGCTGTCCATTTTGAATGTCGCTAAAAATTTTGAAATTTTTCATGAGATATATGAAAGGAATAAAATTTTATAAAGAGAAAGCAAATTGTATAATCATATTTTATATAACTAATAACTTTAAGATTATAATCACGTGCAACTCACATTTTTATCCAGGTGCTGAACTACACTATTAGCCAAACATGAACCCATCTAAGTGTGAGCCGAAAGAAGTACCCGTGCTGTGGCTCGTGATTGCAAAAGGCATTGGACATGCTGTAGTTCCGTACGTTCTAGTAACACAGTTACTGAACAAATTCGAAGAGATACGTATAGCTATCGACAGGCGCGATCAGCTTTCTCTTTGAGTCCATTCCGGATATTCATGGGACGTAGAATTCACAGATTTTATTTCATTTTCAGCCACGATTAAGTCGGCGCAAAAGAGCAACTGCCGAAGACACATCGCATCGTTTGTTAAATTTCCATACGGCAGCACACGTAAATTATCACTGGAATGCTACGTAAGTCAAACTCCCATTTGCAAGGTGTTACTGACGCATAAGTGGCAGTTTTACAGGCTTCACCTGTAAGTCTTTCAGAGGATGACTGAGATCAGGGGCTGTAATTTTGTGAGTGGATAGTGTTACAATTGCGAAAGGGACCCAATTTGGCAATACTAATTTTACACATCGATGAAGTAAATTTTCGTGTACAGGAGTAGTAAACAAACTAAATCTACAGTTCTGGTCTCCAGATAACCCAAACTGGACAGGTCCGTGTAAAATGGCTGTTGTGAGGAAAATTGCGTTGTGGCCACGGATGTAAGATGTACTTATTATTAGCACATTTGGTATCCCACTGCCATCTTAACTGCAGAGTGTTACTGGGAAACGTTATAAAAAACTCATTCTACCCTCAGCGCGTCCTCGATGCAGCAGTTTTCTCCTATTTTACCAACATGATAGGGCGCCACCTCAATATTGTCTGCAAGTTCGTCAATATTCCGAGGCGAATTTCCTGGTCGACGTCAGCAAGTGAAAGATACAGGATGCGTGTGCATAAATCACACCTGAGATATTGCTCCGTATTCATTCAGCTTGGGAGACACGTCTACAAACATGCGTAAAGCAACACGGCCAGCACATTAAACATATTTTTTTGTAAGAGATAATCTGAGTGATATTCACGTTATTATAATTGCATAATTATTAGAGTTAAATCTGATTAACACCGATAAATTTCCATTATCGCATGAACCCATGCCATTTAAACTTTTTGAGCCTAATTCGTTATTTCGGATAGCAAGATCGCTGTCGTTTACCTGACTCTTATCACAAAGGCTCCTTCTCGACCTAAAAATTTTCTATACTCATCAAATCCCTTTGTCTATAATCACTTGTAAATAAGCGAGAGACGTTCATATTGTGCATAGATGGATCAGTACTTGAGCTGTGCTTTGCACACTGAAAAGTCAGAAATACCGTCTTCGTTAACAATGAGCATCTTATTCAACTCAGGAAGTAAGTTAGCTAATATAAACTATCGTTCATGCGAATGGAATCCCATAAAGTGTGGTGCGAATACAGATCTTTGGAAATCAATATCGTTGAATTAAATTTATGTGAAATGTAAAGCATCGTTTTCAGAAAAGTCTTTTACAGTGAATTGTGATTGGTGAAACATATTTGCACAGGAAGCACAAAGTAAAATTTCCTGCAACAGATAAATGAGCTTTCAGAATAGAAGTATTAGATTGTAAGTGTAGGCTGTTGATTCAATTTCTGTAGGTAAGATCTACATCCGTTAATGTTGCGCAGGAGAGTCAGCGTGTTTGAAATGTTAAGATTTAAAACAAACTGAACCTGGTGAACCAATGTCCGTTTCCTACCTTCCATTAATTCGTTTTGCATGCGCAAAATTTCAGCAAATTCAATTTTGGTTTGTGAACTGATAGATATTTCAACTTTCTATGATTAAAATAGAGGAATGTTCAACAACGGTGAAGTGTTTAAATGAAGTGGTATTAGCTGGTGACAATTTCATAAACAAATGTGGTTTAACGTTAAATAATGCAACGTGACTACGTGGTTCAGTGTCAAAGAAACTTTCTGTTGTTGTACTATGGTAAGTTTCAATCCTTGTTAAATTATGGAATAATTTTCTGGGGAGCATCCAATTTCAGTTTTGGAGAAATCTATTGGAAATGCTCATATGGAAACTTGAAAAATGAATTAAAACTTGAATTTTAAATTTTTCACCTAATTCCGAAGAGAAATACGTGTCATGTATGACATACACACAACTCTCAAAGATCATGCCAGTTGACACCAAAATATCTTATTCATACATGTCAATATCTCACACAGCAGACAAAACAGTCATTTGGATCCTTTGAAAAATCAGGCAAAAGCTAAAGTGAATAAAGGGTATGTGCCATATATGGCACGGCATGCGGTAAGGAGTTAATGTTTTTGCATTCAACTTTTATGGAACAGAAATAATGCTGAATTATTATTTTCTGGAATTTGGGCTTCAAAGTCCTCCAAAAGCGAACAGTACACTGGCGAGAACACAAGAATAACTTTAAACTTTTTTTTAGCTCCATTATCCCAACATCACATTTTTAGCCTGAATTTGGATCACTAAAAGCATATTTACGATTTTCGGGATCTCTCGCTAAATGTAGCGTTTATCATTAGTTAGTAACAATACTTCACTAATGCTTCTGTTCATTAATTCATTTTTTCACTTTGCTAATATTTTTTCATATATAATCTATTAACTTTTCTATTCGTTGTCTTAACTTCCTGTTGATCACTTTCCCCACTAAACTAGTTTCAAGAACCAATTATAGTTAAATGATCTATCTCATCAACCTTCGACTGAGTTTGAAAACCCATCTTACAATAGACCAGAAGTACCTTGTTAATTTCCTTTACACTGTAAGATGAATCAGCACCTACTTTAGTACAACGTTGTATACTCTCTTGCCAACTATTAACGTAAAATAAATAATTACATGTAAATCGACAACACGTCGACCCATATTAGAAATGTACGTGGAAACGATGTTAAATTTATTATCGCGAGTGTCTCCCCGTAGGAATATCCCAAAAGATAAACTTTAAAGGTCGAATCATATCCAACATTACAACGGGTTAATCTCCTTCTTGTTCTTGTTTAGAACATCTCAAAACAAAATTAATGCAGAGCTAATCTATGATTGTGGAATTGTATTATTTACTAAGTAATGGAAACCTATATATATATATATATAATACTAGCAGCGTTCACCCCGCTTCGCTGCGGTCACCCCGGAACGCAATAAACGTTGTTACTTAGATAATTTTTACTTTTTCGCTTTCAAGTGATATGAAGCGTTCACCCCGCTTCGCTGCGGTCACCCCGGAACGCAATAAACGTTGTTACTTAGATAATTTTTACTTTTTCGCTTTCAAGTGATATGATAAAAACCATAGTAGATTGCAGTAAATGTTAACATTATATCGCCTGTCATTTATGTTAACCCGCCCCGCTTCGCTGCGGTCACCCCGGAACGCAATAAACTTTGTTACTTAGATAATTTTTACTTTTTCGCTTTCAAGTGATATGATAAAAACCATAGTAGATTGCAGTAAATGTTAACATTATATCGCCTGTCATTTATGTTAACCCGCCGAGTGACACGGTCATGCGGGTTGCATATAAATACGTTTATTTTTACCTATGATGAACTAACAAAGGATTTGTACGTTATGGACACTTGAATGGTCAATTATCTCAAGACACTGGTAATTAAAAATTAAAGTGATATGATAAAAACCATCTAGGGTCCAAATCCTAATAACCCCCCAAAAATGAAAGAAATTGGTTCAGCCGTATTAGCGTGATGAGGGAACAAAGGATTTGTGCGTTCTCTTTTATATATATAGATCAGTATCTGCATTCCATTGAGTATTTAATGCAGCAATGTATATTTTTAAAGAGTTTTTTAGTGTATTTTATTTAACCTGCAGTTAAGTAAATATTTTGTATGTTAAAGAATTTTAGCCTTTATTCATTTGAACTAGTAGGATATTTAATTGCAAAACATGAAACCACTGAAGACGCAACAATCGTATTCTCTATTGCATGTTTATGCGCCGAGGCGTCCAGTTCATAGTGTTTTGTTTAGGCTTCTTTTAGAGAGTTCGGCCCTCAGGTACAGTTTGAATCATTTAAAGGTTTACAAAAGAATTTGTCCAAATTACCAACAAATTCGTGCGTCTTGTAATTATGCATTCAGAAACACTGGTCGGGGTCGACTAACTGGTCCTGGTATTCAATCCAACGCTCCCTCTTCTCCCTCCTCTCCTTGTCTAAAGCAGTATGTGTGACGAAATGTACTCTTTTTACTCAGACGGGAAAAGGAGAAACCATGGTTACAGGCTTTATAGCTTAAAAACCATTCTTTTCGTTTGATCTGAGATGCCTTTTTAAAGCCTGAAGAAAAGAATCACACAAAATATTTTCTTAGCTTTATAAAAGGGTATTTTCTGTGTTCTTTCCCTTCTTGAAAGACTACATATAACATCAAGCTTGGAAGATGCTTCTTCCGAAACCTATGAAAATCGTCATTCTCGGCAGTATTGTTTGTGTTTCCTAAAGTTTTTAATGCAAACGCAGAGCTCAAAAAACTACTAAGAGAAATTAGTGTTATTCAATGAGTAATTTCATTTGTTTCCTAGTAATTGGAAGCAAATGTTCCATGAGCGTCATTTTGTGCAGGATAGTAGGGTGTAATTCTCCCCCACATTTTTGATAAATACATTTTTTGATGAAATGGATAATAATACACTAATAAAACAGAGTGACACTCTTATGTTGAACGAAAATATATTCCTTCCCTAACCCGAGGGAAATTTAAAATGAGGCTCTTTTAACAACAAGCCTATATACTTATGATAGCACATTACTAGAGCACTTATTTTTAGCTTCCACAGTCGAAGGATTGATCCCAAGCTATGCAAGTTCATAGCGGACGACATTAACAGAGATTCAGTTTACGTGTTATGACGAAAATTATGATTTTGTGAAAAAGAAGAATAAAAGTTTCCGAACTGTGAGGATCGCATTAGGCAGTTGTCTAAATAGGGTGCAGAACTCCTTTTAATCCGTCAAATGATTCCGACTTGGGTAGGTTCTGGGGAAATTTGAATTAAAAAAAAAAAAAACTTTAGCTTCCGAGACAGGTTTCAGACTAAGAACATGTTAGTTATCGGACCAAGACTTTATTCTACCACGGAAAACTACTCAGTCATTCATACATTTCTCTTAGGTTTGGTTAGAAACTAATAGAATAGTAGAGGGTAGTCATCTATCAGACTAACTTTCCACAAAAAGTAGTATAATCTATATGGAAATTCGTTTCGTACAGAGATCATAATCACCTATCCTATGGCAATTCCTAGTGGCAGATAGCTCTAAATACAGACTTTATTTATATTTTTCTATAACAGATTTATTTATATTTTTCTATTTATTTATAGTGCTATATACATATAAAATCATTATTACGAGACAAGACCCTACTTTACCCAAACACTCAATAAATCATTATTTTTCCTAACGGTTCCGAGATCGCAACAATAGAGAATCAATCTAAACTGATAGTTAATTAAGAAAGGATAACGTTTCTTTCAGTTTTAAAGAGTGCTATAGAGAACATCGTACGCTGATATCTATTCATACTATATATTCATGCTACAATATATATCGTATGTGGAATAACTTGCTTAACCACGATACTAGAATAGAACATTCGTAATCTGAAACTAAATAATCTACCCTCTTTACCAAAAGTGTTCTTGAGCAAATCATAAGTATTTGTTATATGGTAGTTTAACTAAATTCTTTATGAAAGTGGGTATATTCTTAAAAATGTGTAGTTGACGAGATGGAAAAAGAGTCTATGCATTATGAATATTCAATTAATAAACTTATATCCTAACAGTACCTTTCTATGCTGTCAGACAGAATGATTTTTTTTTCAGTTCGTATTGATTGCAAGACTAAAGACAGCATTTTAATATTGAACTTTACTTTCTTTTTATACGTTTAGTGCATTCGTCTTAAATTAACCTCATATGTTTTGATTTATAATTTCTGTACTTCTCTCGAATGGTAATTATTATCTCTAGTGAGAAAGACTGGCCTCCCATGTGTATCTTTTTTTTTGTTTGTTTGTTTTTTTAAGTTGTTTCGAAAATACAAAACACTTACATTTAACATTTTTCAGGTCACAAATCACCTGTTCTTATAATTGTAATAAGACGCTCCACGAAAATTTCGACGTGTCAAAACCTAGTGCAGTAAATACGGATGTAAAACATACATATGAAAATAACAGAGGACATACTTGTCCTGAGTGCGGAAAAGCGTTTAGAGACAGAGACTGTTTAATAAAGCACACATTTACCCATACACATGAAAGACCACATTCTTGCACTCAGTGTGGTCAAAAGTTTGGTAAAAAAACATCATTTAAGTAATTACATGCTTACTCATACAGGTGAAAAATCACATCATTGCATCCAGTGTGGAAAAGCATTTTCTTTGAAAGGTAATTTAAAGACTCATATGCTTATCTAGTGATGGGCAGTGGGAATATTCCCGGTGGGAAGGAATTTGAAAATGGGAATATTCCCGGGTTTTTTCCCTGGCCTATAAATTCCCGAAAAGGAATTTATTTTCATTTCTCTACTTTATCTTCCAAATTATCAGAACCATATTACTAATTACTTTATTTTAATATATTATGATTTATTTCTAGGTTTTAAAAATTTGGAGGTTAAAAAATTTAAAATTATTTGACGGTATTTTATATAACTAATAATATGAGTTTTTAAGTTCCATTTCCATTTGCACTAAAAAGTAACTTAATTGTTTAGTATTGGGAGGTAAAAACTAGCAAAAAGTAGGATGATTTACGGAAGAAATGGGTTGATAGTGATGTTCCAGTAGTCAAGAAAGTGTCGAACACAATTTGTTTTAGGGCAGTAGGGGATTTATACTAAACGGAAAGGTAAGTAGAAGTGATTTATGTGAGAAAAGAAAGTGAATTGGTGGTAACGAAGATAGAAAACAACGTGCCATGCGGGGCTCTAACCCGCGTTCATTCGCTAACACTCCCTCTGCAATGCTGTCTGAATTTAATGTTGGTAACGTAATTTAACGTATGAAACCACAAAACAATCGCATTGGAATAAAATATCGAAAAAGGTAGGTGCAAAAGCTGACCCCCAATGCTAAAGAACAGCCAAAATTATCAAAGTACTAATTTAGAAATGACGAAAAGGAACCATTTTGTAAAGTAATTTAGAATTATTGGGAAATAGAAATGAAGTACTATTATTAAACCCTGAACTACCATTAGTAATAGACGTCGGTCTGTCTCCTCTCTCTGACTCGAATTTCTGAAGAGGTACTCGGACTTCTTTTACATGTGAATTAACGTATGGAATTTCGAGAAATAGGTAGAATGAAAGGTCGTGTATGGCAATGTTACGTGCTAAAATATAAAGATAAGTTAGTATCTTGAAAATTTTGTGAACATAAATCCGAATGCGCAAATGTTGATAAATTGATTAGAAATGTAGCTTCTAGCATTTATCCAATCTAATTGATTTATAATATTTATAAATTTAATGTGTTTATAATATCAGTAATAATGTCAAGTTGAGCAAATCCACACATATAAATTTAAACTGTTTAGTGCTTTAAAAGTATTAGGTCTTACTATATAATTTTTTCAAACATAATTAATTGATAGAACATATTGTAAATAAATATACCTTTATGTGTACTCTAAATATAATAAAGTGTTAATAAAGTAACATATTACCGTTCAGAATATATATTTTAAAGAATACTCTGTGGACATCAGTAATAATATGCTGTGATATAAAAATTAATTCAACTTTGAAATCATAATATAGTATTAGAAATCAATTATCTTTCTGATTGAACATAAATTCCCGGATAAATTCCCAATTTGGGAATCTTCCCGGGAATATTCCCGAAAAATATCTGCCCGGGAATTTACCCATCACTATGTGTGAGATTTTCCTCCTGTGTGGATTAACATGTGTGTAGCCAAAGTTGAACGTTGGTTTAATGCTTTACCACACCACTGGCATGTGTGTAGTTTCCTCCTGTATGAATTACCATGTGTGTAGCCAAACTTAATTATACTCTAAATTCCTTTCCACATACTCCACATATCTGAGATTTTTCATCTGTATGCACTAACTCACCACTTGACATAGTTGAGCTTTGACTAAAGCGTTTATCACTCTTTTGGTAAGTATGACGCTTTTCACTTTCCTGTGTCACCATATTTCCTGTCCAACGTGATCGATGAAATCCTCTGCCAAACTGCGTCGAAGTATCAGATTCCTCATAAGAATGAGAGATGGCTTCATTTATTGTAGTAAACGTATCCCCTTCTCCGTGGAGAGCAAATATGTTATCGCGTCTGTAACAAATTCAACAAACAGGGAAATGTGAATGGAGATAATGATTATGTAGCAACAAAAAATGTAATCATTCGCTATATTACATGATAAAGTTACGCTTCATTTGTTTTATTACATTAAATATTGTAGAAATATGAAATGGAGTACCACTGAAAAGTCAACATATTAATAATGTCTCAAAATAAGTGGCTGTAGTTTGTTTCACTATATCAAACTGACCTAACATTTATATCGTGGCGGTCATACGTCTATCATGTGGAGGAAAAACAAACTTGCGATCTAAAGGTTTAAGAACAACTCAACGTATTAATAGATACTGTACCGAAGATCATTTATTTATATCATCATAAGAGGAACACGAAAGGCGTTTTGAAACGAATTAAAAAATTACATACAACTTTCCAAGCTAAGGCAGAGAAACTTAAAGTAACAAGACTAAAGACGAATCATTTACAGCGTAGTGATCGCGGTTCAGTGGTCTAGGCGCTTGACCAGTAAATTCAAGGTTCTTCGATCGAATATACTTCAAGCATTTTTTTTTTTACTTTAGGAATTTTTATGGAGATAGATCGGCGATAACACACGCTTCATTACATTAAAATATTTGAATACTCGTTTCTTTAAACACTTGAACTATCAAAGTTTCAGGAATAATACTAGTAATAGTAATTATCTCAAAGAATATTTAAAAATTAAAAACTTATTATCGCTCAGGTCGTACCATTACAAGCAAAAACGTGGTATTAGGAAAAAAAAATATATATATATATTACGGTTTTGTGTAATGTTGTTAATGAAAAGACTAATTTCTCATCTCGATTCTAAAACAAACCAAACAAAATCTTGATGAAACATTTTAATTCGAGACGGGACAAGGTTAACTTACACTATCGTCAGGCTTTGGAGATGAGAATCGACGCGAGACGAAAGCTATTGTAAATATTTTTCATCTTATTTCGATTCCCGAAATAGTGTATGCCACTCTTTAAGCAACAATTGCTCTGTAGACTGAATCTTATACATTATTTTGTTAGTTTGTATTTCAGAGCTCACTGAATTATGGTCTGTTTATATATTTTTATAGCAAAGCTTTTATAATTACACCTGGAAATTTCGGAAGGTAGTTTATTAAAAGCTTTAGTGTTCAATTATATTCAGGTCTTTTTTTTTTACGGTTCTTTTCTTGAAAACGTACAGTAGAATAAATTCTACACAAAATATTAGCGGAAATCTTTCATTTAAATTTGAGTACCTGTAAAGGTGTCTCATGAAGGTACGGACCCCCTTTCCCGATACTCCTTCGACATCTTCTGTAGCTTAGCCGGCATAAGCATTACTTAAAAACAAAGTTTCTTACGGCTCTTGTGAGTTCAGAATCCTTACTTTGTACACGAAATATACCTTCAAAATTTCCGTTATAACATTTGACTAGTTGTACGGAAACTTTCCTTTATAACATTTAGCTCGCTGTAGGGAAACTTTCCGTTATAACATGTAGCTAGTTGTAGGAACGTATCTAGAAGGTATGTGCTGTTGGTCCTGACACTTCTCTCCAATCCCGACTATTTTGTAACTTATGGCCTACGCTACGGGCGATTTTACAGGCTTTAATACAATGTGTCCTCATACGGAATTTGTTACCTATATTATTCTTATTATTATTATTACTGAATATTTGAGACCTTCCTACAACTGTTTATACAGATAACGTGTTCAGTTTTGAATCTGATTAGCTTAGTGTCGACAGTCAATTTCCATCAGCTCCTGCGCGGACACAAATAATTAAAAATAAAGCAGAGGGATAGATAAAAGCAAGAAATAAGTAATGTAGATTTTTCATGTAAGTTAAGTAAATATGTTTTGATCCTGAGAGCGACAGAGAGATTAATGTAGCTCATAAAATTTTTTCATGTTAATTTTTAATTTTATGTAGATGTGAGAGAATAGCAAACAGCTGATTGAATATATACACACACACATACATATTTTTACACTATACACCTTCATGTGCATTTATGAATAACAGAAAATGTTTTAATACTAATACACAATAACACACTGAGCAAAGCTATGTGATAATATGTAAAAAAAACAGTATCACGTGACAGTTTCAACACTATAACTGTGCAAAGAAACAGAGAACATATAGAAAATGCTTCGGAAAGCAGGAATTAGGACGTACTGGAAAGGACGAAGCAGAATAATTGAACTAGTCAGAAGAACAATGAGAAAACCAATAGCGAACAATGATCAACGGGTAGTAATATATAGAGTAGGATGCGCGGAGTGTGAAAAAATTTACATATGAGAAACAAAAAAATGCAGTAAAAGGATTAAACAGCACCAGGATGATGTAAGTTTGAAAATGGACAACATTGCGATATACAAGCACCAGAAAGATACAAATGACAGGATAGGGTGGGAAGGAGCAGAGGTCATAGAAGTAGAAAACAGAACTTCGCGAGAAAGTGGAATGAAGCAAGGGTGATTATGAAGGCAGGAGGCAAGGTGAAGAACTGGAATGCAGGATTCTCGATAAATAAGCAGTGGGAGATTCTGCTTAAAGAAGAAGAAATGAAAAGGAAGATGAAAGAAAGAGAAACAAAATAACAAGGAAAATAAGGATTATTAGAGAACAGAACGCATCCAGCGGAAAAAAATGTAAACTTTTCATTCAACATGTGTGCAGCTAAAAAGTGAAAACCACACAACTGTTACTTTTAAATGAAGGGGCGGGGTATAATTAAAAGTTGATCTCCGGACAGTATAAACAAGTGATGACGAAATCCCAGCAGCCAGAAGGAGCGGAAGTTTGATGGAGACACAGTTATTATGTTGAAACTGACACGTCATACTGTTTTTTTCACATATTATGACATGGCCTTGCTCAGTGTGTTATTGTGTATTAGTACAAAATGGAAACAAGGCCTGATAGAATAGTTATAGAAAATGTTTTGTATATGGTATTAGTTTATATTTGTGTTAATTTTATATTGAAGCACTTCGCAAGTAAAACCTGAGTTGTGAAAAGAAGGATTTGTTGTTAATGATCGTAATATCAAAATTCTTAGTGTCTCATATTTTAAGTGCATGTTTCTTATTCGTATTAAACTCAGTTATTTATATTTTTGTACTTTAAATTAGTTGCACGTAATTCATATCAATATGGGGGCTAGTGTTTTAGAACAATTTCAATCAATGTTGACAGAGGAATTAGAGAAACAATTAGAAACAATTGCTCAAAAATGGTAATGAATATTGGACGTCTATGGGCAAAAAATAGATGAATCAGTAGGTGAACTCCAACAGACTGTAACAGAAGCGATTTGGGAGCGTAGAAAAAAGCAAATTGAATGCCAAAGCAGACAGTTTACGTAATAATATCAAAGTAGCCAAGAACTCCTTAACTGAGGTACGCTCTGAATTAGTTAACGCGGCCAATCATGTTGATTCAGTTACTGCTGTGTTTAAAAATAGTGTAGCGGAATGAAAGAAAGGTCTCACTGTTTTCTGTGAATACATGCGAACGGCATAGGTTGAGTGTAGGCAAACCAACAAAATACAACAGTGCAAAGAGGTGCAAGGCTGAGAAGAAACCGTAAATACTCTTGAATTCGAGGCGGCTCACGTTGTGAAAGATATGTGCCAAATAAACCAGAAAGTAGATTACAACCAGGAAAAGGAAATATGCAGTGTAGAGATAGCGAGAAATGAAGAATCGTTACGTGTACCTGTAGACAATATTTTTTAATGTAATTGTTTTGCCGGCAAGGGATACCGATGTTTCACACATGATAAGCGGTAGCGTTCAGGTTGCGCGTATCCGCCCTCTCGAAAAAGCCAGGGAAGGCTTGAGAGTTTAATTGATGATTTTGTGTGATAACGAAGTTACAGTGTTATCGGTTTTGTGTCGCAGCCAAATGATTTTGCGCGATTTCACAAATTCAAATGTGTCTTTGTAACCGTGTATGTCTAACGTAAGTTGCATTTTAATCCTGTAAATCCATTCTAACTTTATCAGCTTTGAGTATTTTAGAAGGAAATTACTTGAAATTCACAGTTTAAAGTGTAGACTGGCCAAGCGAATAATGTTTTACGTAGTGAACGTCTCGTACATAATATATCGGTCGGAAATTTTTACCGTAAACAAGCCTAAAAGTAGCACCTCCAAGAAACCACGCGTAGTTGAAAATATATTTCCATTATAGAACCCAAATGTAACACTAAGGTTAAGAAGAATAATAAGATGGCAAATGATACCCAGTTGAGTTTTCGTAATACATTATTAACGTAAAATCGATATCGAGGAGCATAATCAGGAGAGTTAAAATGAGCAGACGTGATCATAATATCAGTACATCAGATGTAAAATTTATTAATTTTCAGTTGCCGAAATGTTTGAATTTTCAAGCTAGTACTTCACTATTGCGAAATTTTAAGAGAGAAAATTTAAGTGTAGTGCTACTCAAAATGTAGACCAGTTGACTGCTCGTAACGATGACAATGTTCATCGACCTCCACGTACAGCGTATTCTCAGCGCGCACAACCACGCATTAGGCGTGCAGTAGGAAATAAGTTGAGGATAAAAGGAAAGTGCTTTCGCAAGCGTAATTCGGAACGAACTGAACTCGGTCAAAGACGAACTACATGCAAATTAGAGTCGAGCTGTAGGCGAGGTTATTTCGAGAGAAACATGCGGAAGAAGTATACATCGACTTCGAAGAGTACTAGAAAGTTTAAGCGAAAACACGTACGAACATTGTATAGTAAACTACATGGCAAAATATAATAGCAGTAAACGGAAACATAAAAAGAAATTTACGACAGGTACCCCAATGCAGCGTAAATCCAATCGTCGGAAAGGAAGGTGTGTCATTACTTGGAGATTTAGTAAATGCGCTGTAGAAAGGATAAAAATTCCGCAAATTACACAAACTAGGTGGAAAAGTACATGTACACGTGCTAAATTACAGCTTACAAGCGTAACCGGCACAGATGGAAAATTAAAATCTTTGCCCAAGAAAAACGTGATCTTCACCCGAACTCGGAATATACCCCGGAAGAGATGAGAAATAAGAAATACCGAATTGACCTTTTAAATTTTTAGAGAATGAAAAAAGGATTATTGTTTATTTATTTGATTATTCTCCTAAATTTCGAAAGTTACTTTTCATAATCAAAGTGTGTGCCCACCGCCACTGACGCACCCGTCCAGGAAATCATCAATATCGCTCTACAATCAGGTACGTTCACTTAGATCTCATGTTTTATGGTTTCCTTACAGCTTTTGGAGATGAAGGTAAATGTTGAAAGGTGAGGAAGTACAGCATTGGAAATTTTGAACAGGTAGTTGATTTAGAACGCGATTTCGGACTTTGAAATTGTAAAAATACTACACCACTTTTGAAAAGTATGGCTATCCCGTTTTGGATGCGGACTTTCAGTATCGAATTCCTGTTATGATGCTTAAGTTTTGTATTTTTTTTCAGGTGTTTCTAGTTTTGGGAACAATAATTCATAATAAAATTTTATCAAATCTTGTTTTGAGTTTTTATTCATTCTTCTTTATGTTTAAATTAACATTTAGCTGTTCCCATACAATCAAGCATTTAGAGACATGTTAGGTAACTAGACATAATTACGAACATAATTAGAGAAGTACTAGTAATAACTACAATAAATCATAAAATTAAAATTTTGGGTAATTAAAAAATGTGCTCTTCAGATAGTGATTTTTTCATCTAACGTATGCCGTCTACTCTTAAAAGTCAGTCTGCATTCACTGTGACTAACCTCAAGTTAATTGACTTCAGAGAAAGCAATATTATAAGTTAGGAAGATTTGAAAGTTAAAATATAATTCATCCCCTAGGGTCATGAATACTTTCGTTATAAAATTCAAGCGACGAACCGAGTGCGACGCCTTATTAGGTTCCAGCTAATGTGTAGATTCGACAATTGACTACAATTGCAAAAGGCTAACCACAATCTTGGCAAGTGTAATTCTTTTTTACTGTGTAGATTAACATGTGCAACCAACCTTGAACGTAGATTATATGCCAACCACACTCTTGGCATGTGTGATATTTCTTTCGTTTTTGGATTAACGTGTGTGTAATCAAATTCGGACGACGTTTATCCACAACCACACTCTTGTCATGTGAGAGTATTTGCTTCTGTGTGGATTAACATGTGTGTAGCCAAACTTGAACGTCTATTAAATGCCCATTCACACTCTTCACATGGGTGCCATTTCTCTCCTCTACGCAGCTAAACTTGAACGTTGATTAAATGCCTTACCACACTCTTGGAATGTGTAGGGTTTATCTCCTTTGTTGATTAACATGTGTGTAATCAAATTTGAACGACATTTAAAACCGTTATCACACTCCTAACATGTGTGATATTTTCTGCTTTGTGGATTACCATGTGTGCAGCCAAATATGAACATTGATTAAATACCTTACCACAATCTTGGCACCTTTAAGGTTTTTCTCCTGTGTGGATTATCATATGTGCAGCCAAACTTTAACGTCGATTAAATGCTTTAGTACATTCTAAGCATGTGTAAACTTTTTTCCTGTGTGGACTAACATGTGTGTAGCCGAACTTCAAAGTTGAAATGCCTTATCACGTTCTTGGCACCTGTAATGTTTTTGTCGTGTGTGGATTAAAATGTGTGTAGCCAAATTTGAACGTCGATTAAAAGCCGTGGATTAACATGTGAAAAGCCAAAGTTGAACGTTGGTTAAATGCCTTACCACACTCCTGGCAGGTGTGTGTTTTTTCTCCTGAGTGGATTAACATGTGCGTAGCCAATGCTGAACGTCGCTTAAATGCCTTAGCACACTCCTCGCACGTGTAAGGTTTTTCTCCCGTGTGGGTTATCATGTGTGAAGCCAAATGTGAACGTAGTTTAAACGCCTTACCACACTCTAGGCACGTGTGAGGCTTTTCTCTTATGTGGATTAACATGTGTTTAGTCAAACTTGAACGTTGGTTAAATGCTTTACCACACTTTTCGCACGTGTAACCTTTTTCACCTGTGTGGATTTACATGTGTGTAGCCAAATGTGAACGTCGATTAAATGCCTTACCACACTCTCGGCACGTGTAAGGTTTTTCCCCTGTGTGGATTAACATGTGAGTAGCCAAAGTTGAACGATGATTAAATGACTTACTACACTCTTCGCACGTGTGAGTTTTTTCTCCTGTGTGGATTAACATGTGTGTAGCCAAAGTTGAACGTCGATTAAATGCCTTATTACACTCTTTCCAAGTGTGTGGTTTTTCACCTGTGTGGATTAACATGTGTGTAGCCAAAGTTGAACGTAGATTAAATGCTTTAGCACATTCTTGGCACGTGTGAGGTTTCTCACCTGTGTGGACTAACATGTGTTTAGTCAAATTTGAACGTTGATTAAATGTCTTACCACACTCTTGGCATGTATGAGGTTTTTCACCTGTGTGGATTAACATGTGTGTAGCCAAAGTTGAACGTTGGTTAAATGCCTTATTACACTGTTTGCAAGTGTGTGGTTTTTCACCTTTGTGAATTAACATGTGTGTAGCCAAAGTTGAACGTAGACTAAATGCTTTAGCACATTCTTGGCACGTGTGAGGTTTCTCACCTGTGTGGATTAACATGTGTTTAGTCTAATTTGAACGTTGATTAAATTTCTTACCACACTCTTGGCATGTGTGTAGTTTTCCTCCTGTATGAATTACCATGTGCGTAGCCAAACTTGAACATACTCTAAATTCCGTTCCACATACTCCACATATGTGAGATTTTTCATCTGTATGCACTAACTCACCACTTGACATAGTTGAACTTCGACTAAAGCGTTCATCACTCTTTTGGTACGTATGACGCTGTTCACTTTCCTGTGTCACCATATTTGTTGTCAAACGTGATCGATGAAATTCTCTGCCAAACCGCGTCGAAGTATCAGATTCCTCATAAGAATGAGAGATGGCTTCATTTAATGTAGTAAACGTATCCCCTTCTCCGTGGAAAGCAAATATGTTATCGCGCCTGTAACCAATTCAACAAACAAGGAAATGTGAATGGAGATAATGATTAAGTAGCAACAAAAAATGTAATCATTCGCTATATTACATGATAAAGTTACGCTTCATTTGTTTTATTACATTAAATATTGTAGAAATATGAAATGGAGTACCACTGAAAAGTCAACATATCAATATTGTCTCAAAATAAGTGGCTGTAGTTTGTTTCACTATATCAAATTGACCTATCATTTATATCGTGGCGTTCATAAGTCTATGAACAGGTATTGTCGGCTGCCTTGACACGAATGCAATATGAGAATTACATCTGTCTTATCTGTAGTTACGTGGGGAGAAAAAACAAACTTGCGATCCAAAGGTTTAAGAACAACTCAACGTATTAATAGAAACTGTACCGGAGATCATTTACTTATCTCATCATAACAGGAACACGAAAGGCGTTTTGAAACGAATTAAAAAATTACATACAACTTTCCAAGCTAAGGCAGAAAAACTTAAAGTAACAAGACTAAAGACGAATCATTTGCAGCGTAGTGATCGCGGTTCAGTCGTCTAGGCGCTTGACCAGTAATCTCGAAGTTCTTCGATCGAATACAAGTCAAGCATTTTTTTTTTTACTTTAGGAATTTTGAGTTGATTTTAGTTTAGCGTACCTTTCAGCAGCGGGGCTATATGAGACGTGGACCTACTGATTAACGTGGAATCCGAACCACACGAGCTCCCGCCGGGAATCGAACCCGCCGTACGTAGCCGCTTAGCAACGGAGGAGCTCTTTAGGAATTTAATGGAGATAGATCGGCGATAACACACGCTTCATTACATTCAAATATTTGATACTCGTTTGTTTAAACACTTGTACTATCAAATTTTCAGGAATAATACTAGTAATAATAACAATTATCTCGAAGAATATTTAAAAATTAAAAACTTATTATCGCTCAGGTCGTACCATTACAAGCAGAAACGTGATATTAGGCGCACAAAAAAAATTTCGATTTTGTGTAATGTTGCCAATGAAAAGACGAATTTCTCATCTCAATTCTAAAACAAACCAAACAAATCGTGATGAAACATTTTAATTCGAGACGGGACAAGGTCAGCTCACACTATCGTCATGCTTTGGAGATTAGAATCGAGACGAGAAGAATGCTATTGTAAATATTTCTCATTTTATCTCGATTCTCGAAATAAGCAACAATTGCTCTGTAAACTGAATCTTATACATCATTTTGTTAGTTTGTATTTCAGAGCTCACTGAATTATGGTCTGTGTATATATTTTTGTAGCAAAGCTTTTATAATTACATCTGGAAGCTTGAGAAGTTAGTTTATTACAAGCTTTAGTGTTCAATTATATTCAGTTCTGTTTTTACGGTTTTTTTCCTGAAAACGTACAGTAGAATATATTCTGCACGAAATGTTAGCGGAAATTTTTCGTTTAAATTTGAGTAGCTGTAGTGGTGTCTCATGAAGGTACGGAACCGGTTTCCCGAGACCCCTTCAACATCTTCTGTAGCTTAGCCGGAATAACCATCACTTAAAAACAAAGTTTCTTACGGCTCTTGTGAGTTCAGAATCCTTACTTTCTACACGAAATATACCTTCAAAATTTCTGTTATAACATTTGACTAGTTGTAGGGAAACTTTCCTTTATAACATTTAGCTCGTTGAAGGGAAACTTTCCGTTATAACATGTAGCTAGTTGTAGGAGCGTATCGAGAAGGTATGTGCTGTTGGTCCTGACACTTTTCTCCAATCCCAACTATTTTGTAACTTATGGCTTACGCTACGGGCGATTTTACAGGCTTTAATACAATGTGTCCTCATACGGAATTTATTACCAATATTATTATTATTATTATTACTGAATATTTGAGACCTCAATATTACGTTCTACTTCCCTAGCAAAGCTGAGATAAACGCAAAAAACAAGTGACAAATCTTGGGAAAAAGACGAAAATCAATGTGAAGGTTACGATTATATTTACAAGAATCTAAAAACTACCAAAAAACTCGATTTCAACCACACGGCGACCGTTTTCCGGATTAAATTATAATAATCTTCCTACAACTGCCTTTACAATACCATTAGTTATACGGATAACGTGTTGAGTTTTGCATCTGATTAGCCTAGTGTCGACAGTCAATTTCCATCAGCTCCTGCGCGAACACAATTAATCAAAAATAAAGGAGAGGGATAGATAAAAGCAAGAAATAAGTAATGTAGATTTTTCATATAAGTTAAGTAAATATGTTTTGATCTTGAGAGCGACAGAGAGATTAATGTAGCTCATAAAAATTTTTCATGTTAATTTTTAATTTTATGTAGATGTGAGAGAATAGCAAACAGCTGATTGAATATATACACACACACATACATATTTTTACACTATGCACCTTCATGTGCATTTATGAATAACAGAAAATGTTTTAATACTAATACACAATAACACACTGAGCAAAGCTATGTGATAATATGTAAAAAAAAAGTATCACGTGACAGTTTCAACACAATAACTTGCAAAGAAACAGAGAACATATAGAGAATGCTTCGGAAAGCAGGAATTAGGATGTACTGGAAAGGAGGAAGCAGATTAATTGAACTAGTCAGAAGAACAATGAGGAAAGCAATAGCGAACAATGATCAAGGGGGAGTAATATATAGAGTAGAATGCGCGGAGTGTAAAAAAAATTACATAGGAGAAACAAAAAAAAATGCAGAAAAGGATTAAAATGCTCAAGTATGATGTAAAATTGAAAATGGACAACAATGCGATATACAAGCATCAGAAAGATACAAACCACAGGATAGGGTGGGAAGGAGCAGAGGTCATAGATGTAGAAAACAGAACTTTGGTGAGAAAATGGAAGGAAGCCAGGGTGATTATGAAGGTAGGAGGCAAGGTGATGAACTGGAATGCAGGATTCTCGAGAAATAGGGGTGGGAGAAGATTCTGCTTAAAGAAGAAGAAATGAAAAGGAAAAAGAAAGAAAGAGAAACAAAATAACAAGGAAAATAAGGATAATTAGAGGACAGAACGCATCTAGCAGAAAAAAAGTAAACTTTTAATTGAACATGTGTCCAGCTAAAAAGTGAAAGTGAAAGCCGCACAAGTGTCACACTTTAATGAAGGTGCGGAGCCTAATTAAAAGTTTATCTCCGAACAGTATATATGTGATGACCAACTCCCAGCAGCCAGAAGGAGTGGAACTCTGATGAAGACCCAGTTCTTGTGTTGAAACTGTCACGTCATACTGTTTTTTACATATTATGACATGGCCTTGCTCAGTGTGTTATTGTGTATTAGTACAAAATGGAAACAGGGCCTGATAGAATAGTTATAGAAAATGTTTTGTATATGGTACTAGTTTATATTTGTGTTAATTTTTTATTGAAGCACTTCGCAAAGTGAAACCTGAGTTGTGAAAAGAAGGATTTGTTGTTAATGATCGTAATATCAAAATTTTTAGTGTCTCATATTTTAAGTGCATGTTTCTTATTTTCGTATTAAACTGAATTATTTAAATTTTTGTACTATCAATTAGTTGCTCGTAATTCATTTCAATATGGAGGATAGTGTTTTAGAACAATTTCCAGCAATGTCGACACAGGAATTAGAGAAACAATTAGAAACCATTGCTCAAAAATGGTAATGAATATTGGACGTCTAGGGCAAAAAATAGATGAATCAGTAAGTAGGTGAACTCCAAAAGTCTATAACAGAAGCGATTTGGGAGCGTAGAAAAGAGCAAATTGAATGCCAAAGCAGACAGTTTACGTAATAATATCAAAGTAGCCAAGAACTCCTTAACTGAGGTACGCTCTGAATTAGTTAATGCGGGCAATCATGTTGATTCAGTTACTGCTGAGTTTAAAAATAGTGTAGCGGAATGAAAGAAAGGTCTCACTGTGTTCTATGAATACATGCGAACGGCATAGTTTGAGTGTAGGCATAGCAACAAAATACAACAGTGCAAAGAAGTGCAAGGCGGAAAAGAAACCGTAAATACTCTTGAATTCAAGCCGGCCCACGTTGTGAAAGATATGTGCCAAATAAACCGAAAAGTCGATTACAATCAGGAAAAGGAAATATGCAGTGTAGAGATAGCGAAAAAGGAAGAATCGTTACGTGTACCTGTAGACAATTGTTTCTAATGTAATTGTTTTGCCGGCAAGGGATACCGATGTTTCACACATGATAAGCGGTAGCGTTCAGGTTGCGCGTATCCGCCCTCTTGAAGAAGCCAGGGAAGGCTTGAGAGTTTAATTGATGATTTTGTGTGATAACGAAGTTACAGTGTTGTTGCTTTCGTGTCGCAGCCAAATGGTTTTGCGCGATTTCACAAATTCAAATTTGTCTTTGTAACCGTGTATATCTAACGTAAGTTGTATTTTAGTGCTGTAAATCCATTCCAACTCTATCAGCCTTGAGTATTGTAGAAGGAAACGACTTCAAACTCACAGTTTAGAGTGTAGACCGCCCAAGCGAATTGTGTTTTACGTAGTGAACGTCTCCTACATAATATATCGGTCGGAAATGTTTACCGTAAACAAGCGTAAAAGAAACACTTCCAAAAAACCACACTTCCAAAAAGTATATTTCCGTTATAGAACCCAAATGTAACACTAAGTTTAAGAAGAAAAATAAGATGGCAAATGATACCCAGTTGAGTTTTCGTAATACATTATTAACGTAAACTCGATTTCGAGGAGCATAATCAGCAGAGTTAAAATGAGCAATCGTGATCATAATATCAGTACATCAGATGCAACATTTATAGATTTCAGTTGCCGAAATGTTTGAATTTTCAATCTAGTACTTCACTATTGCGAAATTTTAAGAGCGAAAATTTAAGTGTAGTGCTACTCAAAATGTAGACCAGTTGATTGCTCGTAACGATAACAATGTTCGTCGACCTCCACGTACAGCGTATTCTCAGCGCGCACAACCACGAATTAGGCGTGCAGTAGGAAATAAGTTGGGAATAAAAGGAAAGTGCTTTGGTAAGCGTAATTCGGAACAAATTAAACTCGGTCAAAGACGAACTACATGGAAATTAAAGTCGAGCTGTAGGCGAGGTTATTTCGAGTCAAACATGCGGAAGAAGTATACAACGACCTCGAAGAATACTAAAAAGCTCAAGCGAAATCACGTACAAACATTGTATAGTAAACTACATGGCAAAATATAGTAACAATAAGCGCAAACATAAAAAGAAATTTATGACACGCATCGCAATGCAGTGTAAATTCAATTGTTGTAAAAGAAGGCGTGTCATTACGTGGAAATTTAGTAAATGCGATGTATAAAGGTGAAAAATTACGGAAATTAATCAAACTAACTGGAAAAGTACACGTAAACGTGCTAAATTACAGCTTACAAGAGTAACAGGCACAGATGGAAAATTAAAATCTTAGCCCAAATTCTTAGCCCGTGAACTTCAACCAAACTCGGAATGAGCCCCGGAAAAGATGAGAAGTCAGAAATACCGAATTTGACCTTTTAAACTTTTAGAGAATAAAAAAGGATTATTGTTTATTTATTTGATTATTCTCCCAAATTTCGAAGGTTACTTTTCATAATCAAAGTGTGTGCCCACCGCCACTGACGCACGAGCCCAGAAAACCATCAATATCGCTCTACAATCAGGTACGTTCACTTAAATGTCATGTTTTATGGTTTCCTTACAGCTTTTGGAGATGAAAGATGAATGTTGAAAGGAGAGGAAGTACAGCATTGGAAAATTTAAACATGCAATTGATTTAGAACGCTATTTCGGACTTTGAAATTGTAATAATACCACACTACTTTTGAAAAGTATGGCTATCCCGTTTTGGATGCGGACTTCCAGTATCGAATTCCTGTTAGGAAGTTTAAGTTTTGTATTTTTTTTTTCTTTTCAGGTGTTTCCAGTTTTGGGAACCATACTTCATAATAAAATTTTATTATCAAATCTTGTTTTGAGTTTTTATTCATTCTTCTTTATGTTTAAATTAACATTTAGCTGTTCCCATACAATCAAGCATTTAGAGACATGTTAGGTAACTAGACATAATTACGAACATAATTAGAGAAGTACTAGTAATAACTACAATAAATCATAAAATTAAAATTTTGGGTAATTAAAAAATGTGCTCTTCAGATAGTGATTTTTTCATCTAACGTTGTGATTGTATAATAAGAAAATATGGGAAATTTGTAATGTAAGATTAGGTCGCTGTAAAAATACTGTAAATTAAACACAATTTAGTATAATATTGAAAGTAATTGACAATAACCTTGAATTTTATAAAGTTGTTCGTTGATTTGTTCGTCGTTCGATATATATATATATATGCCGTCTACTATGAAAAGTCAATGTGCATTCAATGTGACTAATGATACCTGAAGTTAATTGACTTCAGAGAAAGCGATATTATAAGTTAAGAAGAGTTGAAAGTTAAAATATAATTCATCCCCTAGGGACATCACTACTTTCGTTATAAAATTAAAGTGATGAAACCAGTGCGACGCCTGGTTGGGTCCCAGCTAATGTGCAGATTCGATATTTTCTAAAATTTCAAAATTTTGTTCTAACTTTTAATGTTTGGCATAATTAGAGAAAAGTGTCATAGTACCGTCAGATGGGGTTAATTGAGACTGAGACAGTTGCGTATTTTCTGTATTCGGAGTTTGCTACACTGTAAACATTTTTCGTGCGCAGTGAACGCTATTTTGTTCTTGGAGATCTAGTAGACTTGTACGTGTGTGTCGTGTAAAGATCATGTGCATGAATAAGTGGCGGGAAGCTTAAGCTTAGAGTATAAACGTAAGCATTTTCTGACGGCGTTTCAACTTCCATGTGTGCATACTTCAAATATTATGGTTGAATATCTAATCGACTTGTGTTTTACTATTACAAGTTGTGGAAGCTTCTTAACACTTTTTCGTTTCTGTTGGTCATATTTTGCCTTGTACAGGGCGTTTTCTGACGAAAGGTGTGTTGCTGTGGTGACTGAGACATGCCAAGAGTATGTAAGAAAAAGGCGGGAAGTAGGTCCTATCGCAACTACAAGAAACAGCAGAGTATTCGGAAAAACATCCCTGCCAATCACTAAAGACTGTTTCGAGCAAGTTTAGTGTTAATAAGGATGCGTTACACCGCCGACTAAGAGGTACATACTCAGGAACCCCAGGAGGTCAACCTGTTCTAACCGTTGACGAAGAATACAAATTAGTAAATGGTAATGTTCACGCAGCAGAATGGGGGTTTAAATTCACTAAAATGGATGTACGTTTGATAGTTAAAGGATATCTTGACCGATCAGAAAGAAGAGAAAGAAGATTCAACAATAAACTGACTGGATTGGAGTGGACAATTTTTTTTCTTCGTCGGCACTCGGCTGTTGTAACACAGAGATTAAGCCAAAACATTACTCGTGCCAGGGCAGGAGTTAGTGTGGAAACAATTAGTGCATACTTTACCAACTTACAAGAAACTTTGAAAGATGTTCCACCTTAAAATATTGTTAACTTTGACGAAACGAACTTTGTTGACGATCCTGGTAAATCCAAAATTATAACCAAGCGGGGAGGAAAACATCCTGAACAAATTGTAAATTCATCAAAGGCATCTAAATCTGTGATGCTTGCTGGTACTGCCGATGGCACACTACTACCGCCGTATGTATGCTACAAAGCCGATCATCTTTGGGAATCATGGTGTCAAAATGGACCAACAGGAACACGTTATAATCGAACAAAATCTGGTTGGTTCGATCAGCATGTGTTTGAAGACTGGTTTATGACTACTGCACTCCCGTACTTCAAAAGGCAAAACTCCACCCTTAGAAAAGTACTGATAGGTGATAATGTCTCCTGCCATCTCTCCGATCTTGTGATTCAAGAGCTTCCCAAAGAGGGAATATAATTTGTGTTGCTGATTCCGAACAGTACGCATTTGTGCCAACCATTTTAGACGTTGCGTTTTTTGGACCTCTCAAGAGAACTTGGCGTGGGATTCTTTCTGCGTGGAAGAAAAAACATCGCGGTTATCTGACCAAAGACTTCTTTCCTTCCCTTATGAATAGTACTTTAATGAAAATAGAAGAAAATTCTGCTCAAAACCTTCAGGCCGGATTTGGAGCTACAGGCATTTTTGCTTTGGACAGAAATCAGGTTTTAAAGCGAATTCCAGATAAAACCAGAGGTCGGCCCTTCTCCCACTAATTGGTCTGGTGCTTTTATCAAGTCGAAAATTTGTACACTGAGCTATAATATGATGATTAACTATAATACATTTTGATCGGGACTCCCTCCCAAACTTCTACCGGGCTTCCCCTAGATTTTTGGGCTGGCTACTAGCCTAGTGTGTGATAAGTGACAGGGCCGTAACTTGAGGAGGGAGAGGGCAAATGCTTCCCCAAGGAAGCTCCCCGCCATTCGAGGGAACCCATTTTAAGACATTTTCTTATTCCGTATACGATACGAACATGAAATTATAAATGAAGCATCGAATATGTCCACTATATTACATAAACAAAACAACACATAAAAGGTAAATAAAACAAAAATGAGTTATGGGCCCATTTCAATAAAAAAGTTTCTATTAGGGGCCCTAGAAGTAATGTTTATTCGTATGGCTTTAATATTTGTCAATATTGCCCACTTAATTCATTTGTCATTTATGGAACTTGATCAAAGTTATAACTAACGACCCGGGCCCATAAAGAGTAAGCGAAAGATGGAAAGAGGGAGCCCAAGAATTAGAGAAACAACTTTTTTCTAGGAGCATCAAATACGCATATTAATGCTTACCCCCTCCCAAGAAAACAATGTAAGTTACACCGCTGGATAAATGGATGCAGGTGTAGAATACATAAACATAATAACAGTAATTTATGATTAAAATGAATGATTGCGTGTAAAAGAGGACTGTACTAGTAATTTTTTAAAAAAATATATAACGTTTACTGTATATAGAACACGATGGTGCTGTCCTATTTTATGAGTTTGAATTTGCAAAACTTACGAAAGAAGTATGTAATATATTTCTCGGGTTCTGTAGGATTACCGGGGACCAAAACTACGTAAAAACATAATGTTTATAGGCGGAATGAGTTCATGTTGTGGAAAGATAATTGATATTGATATGTGAGTAATTTGTGAACTGAGTAGACTGGAAATGCCATGTGCTGAATGGAAAATTTTGCAGTTACTATTTGCTATTAATTATAATGGACGAATACAACGTGCATTGCGGCGTTCTAACCCGACTTCGCTTGCTAGCGCTCGCTCGTCAATATTTATTTAGTTATTTATTGATACAAGTCATGGCCATTACCGGCATCTATGGCCTTAAGCACGTCAGGTTGGAGGGATGATATCTTCGGCGAGCACACAATGACGGTACGGGGAAGGGATATAAGGAACGGATAAGGAAAGAAGCGGCCTGAGACCTGTAAATTAGATACCATCCCGGCATTTACCTGGTGTGAATGAGGAAATCCCAGAAAAAACCTCATTTAGGATAGCTAGCCTGAAAAAGCTGTTACACCTTTTCGACCGAGTGACCCTGCCGGAAATCGAGCCCAGGACCAAAGGCGAGAGCATTAGCGACTACTCATGCTCAGCAATACTGTCTGAAACTCTTTAGTTAGTGGTATGTTTAGCTTTAGGTAGATTAACCTCAAAAACATTTAAGAAAACAGCAACGATTTTAAACAAAAAATGCTTTTTCACAGTAATCCGACATATGGCTAGTTTTCAAAGCACATACTGAGGAAAAAAATTGTAGGTAGCGTAATCAAAACGGTAGGTTGCATGCGTAATTCCTGTAGTTTTTGGACTTAACGTACAGCAAACGTTTAACTGAAAACACATGTTTTATAATACTTACTTTCCGTATAAGTGTTAAATCTATACGTACGTTCCGTATGAAACAATATAGGCGGTCAGGATCTCACATAGAAACCGACGCAGAATGTCCACAGTAGAATAGAATATAGGTGTAGAATGTAACACAGGTGATATACGGAAAACTTTTAGATGTCAGACATCCTGCAATGGCATGATGTAACATCTAAGGGCAGTGCGTATGTAGCATATGCTCCATACTGATTTCTGTAGTAAGCAAGAGGGTTTTGTATATTTGTACAATATACCGCTGTCCGGAGAACGGATTTTCCTTCATAAGCAGGGGCACCCATGTTGTGGTTTCCAAGGGGGGGGGCAAGTATAAGCGACGTTTCAAATATAGTTTCAAATTTTGCTGTAAGTAATGTAAAAATTCTATTGGGTTTTCAGTATTCCCAAGTACAATTTCCTCTTAGGGGAAGAGCGCCCCACCTTGCTCCCCTTGATGGACGCCCTTGTTCATAAGTAATGCAGTTATGTGGGTGCTAAACCTGTGGGTTCAGTATTTCTTGATAAATCCATTAAATGTTGTGCGTGTAATCCACAACGTACACAGATATAGGCGGGAATTCATGTCACTTAAGGACCTCCCCATTTTAAGGCAGTAATAAATGCAAAAATTGCCGATAAGTGATTCGCCTACTTTGATTTTGCGAATAGTTCGTACTATGTGCGACTTTGTCCATGCGGCGTCTAGGGTATGGTCGACGTCGATAAGCTAATAAAACGAAGTACTTCAAAAGTTGAGCCAGTGGGTGCGTAAACGTAAACCTCGTGTAGCTTACATATAGGCTGTATTATTACTTTATTACATCAGTGTTAATGTGCATCCTTAAATTGGGATAGAGCAGTTTCCGCAGTTCAGATCAATAATACGTGGACAAATTCATAGTAGTTTGAAACCCACATTTCTCGATGAAAATAGTGTCATCACTCCTTCTTGACTGTACATGTGTTGGCGCATGCCAGTGATCCACCAGCAACAGGTAAAATTCAGGCGCGCTACAAGAGATAATTGTTCAAAAATTATATATAATTTTTTAAATTTATGGGTGCACACTTAGTAGTAGTAATAGTATTAATGACAGTATAGTAGTAGTAAGGCAGTAGTAGTAGAGTAGTAGTTAGTAGTAGCCAGGCCCGCAACCAGAAGGGGGCCAGGTCCTCTAAACTTTTTGTGGCCCCTCCAGACTTCAATAAAAAAAAATTTATTATTAATACAAAAAACACAATTTTATAAGATAATTTTAAAGACTTGGCCCCCCGTAACATTTTCACGGTCCTCCCAAACCTTTGTAGCTGGTTTCGGCCCTGGTAGTAGCAATGATAGTATAATAATAGGCTAGTAGCAGTAGTATAGTAAGTCAGTAATGGTAGTAGTTGAGTAGTAGTAGTAATAATAGTATACTAGTAGTAGTAGAGTAGCAGTAGTTCGGGTTAGGTTAGGGTAGGTTCAGGCAGCGAAATAGTCATATTTCAAGTCCCTTGTACATTAGTTTGCAGCCCTGGAATAACGCCCTTATGGGGAGTTTCATAGAACTAAACAACATCTTATTGCTGTATCTATGTTCACAGATGACTTACATATGCTGCGCCTTCATAAATAAATTCCCTAAACGTTTGTCTTTTGTTCTGGATTAACACCTTTTACCTGTAAATTGTAATTTTAAAAACGTCCACGTATTCTTAATCCCGTTTCTGCCACTCCAGAACACTTACTAAACCTACAAGAGTTCAATTAGTGCTAAAAGAAATTGATATATCATGAATGTCACTACACTTATAAAATAGAACATAACTGAGGAAACCTGAAATTTCAATCTTCATACATGTATTAGTGCGTAGCACGAAATGAGATTTTTAAAAAAATCCCGGCATTCTTCCCGCCTTTGATACGACAAGCTGCCATTATTTACGCATTATTCAGTGCATTGTTTGTGTATAATCTTGTTCGTTTGCTGAATGTAAAACGCAACTCACACAACCGCTGTAACAACATAATGCGTTTTTTATTGTCCACCAGTACACGAACCATTTCCAGGTATGTCTTAAATTATAATCCACCTTGGCATATTATCTCAGCAGTAATACTGTCAACAGAGCTGCCTTGCTTATGGATACACTGCGCATTAAGTGCTCCAGGGTAGTGATGACATTAAGTGACGTCATGTCCTGTTGCTGTGGTTATGTCAACTTAAGAACTCCCTACATAGTGATGGGCCCTGGGAATATTCCCGGTGGGAAGGAATTTAAAAATGGGAATATTCTCGGTTTTTTTCCCTGGCCTATAAATTCCCGGGAAGGAATTTATTTCCATTAATTTACTTTATCTTCCAAATTATAAGAACCATATGGCTAATTAATTTATTTTAATATATTATGATTTACTTCTAGGTTTTAAAGAATTTGGAAGCTAAAAGATTTAAAATTATTTGATGGTACTTTATATAACTAATAATATGATTTTTAAAGTTCCATTTTCATTCGCACTAAAAAGTAGGGTAATTGTTTAGTATTGGGGGGGCCAAAACTAGCAAAAAATAGGATGATTTACGGAAGAAATGAGTTGATAGTGATGTCCAAATAGTCAAGAAAGTATCGAACACATTTTTTTAGGGGAGTAGGGGATTTATACAAAACGGAAAGGTAAGTGGAAGTGATTTATGTGAGAAAAGAAAGTCAATTGTTGCTAACGAAGATAGAAAACAACGTGCCATGCCTTCATTCGATAACACTCGCTCTGCAATGATGTCTGAATTTAATGTTGGTAACGTAATTTAACGTATGAAACCATAAAATAACCGCATCGGAATAGAATATCGCAAAAAAGTAGGTGCAAAAGCTGGCCCCCAATGCTGAAGAACAGCCAAAATTAGCAAAGTACTAATTTACAAATGATGGAAAGGAACCATTTTGTAAAGCAATTTAGAATTATGTAGAAATAGAGATGAAGTACTATTAATAAACCCTGAACCACCATTAGTACTAGACGTCGGTCTGTCTCCTCTCTCTGACTCGAATTTCTGAAGAGGTACCTACTCGGACTTCTTTTGCATATGAATTAACGTATGGAATTTCGAGAAATAGGTAGAACGAAAGGTCGTGTATGGCAATGTTACGTGCTAAAATATTAAGATAAGTAAGTATCTTGCAAATTTTGTGAATATAAATATGTATGCGCAAATGTTGATAAATTGGTGAGACATGTATCTTCTAGCATTTACCCAACCTAATTGGTTTATAACATTTATACATTTAATGTGTTAATAATATCAGTAATAGAGTCAAATTGAGCAAATCCACTTACATATAAATTTAAATTGTTACTATATAATTTTTTCACACATATTTAATTGATAGAACATATTGTGAATAAATATCCATTTATGGGTACTCTCTAAATATAATAAACTGTTAATAAAGTAACATAGTACCGTTCAGAATATATATTTTAAAGAATCCTCTGTAGACAACAGTAATAATATGCTGTGATATAAAAATTAATTCAACTTTGAAATCATAATATAGTAATAGAATGCAATTTTCTTTCTGATTGTACAAAAATTCCCGGATAAATTCCCATTTTGGGAATATTCCCGGGAATATTCCCAGGGAATATTCCCGAGAAATATCTTCCCGGGAATTTACCCATCACTATGCTTATCCATACATGTGAGAGGCTTATAAATGCGTTCAATGTGGAAAATCTTTCACTAACAAAAGGTCATTAAATTTTCATATGCATGATCATACGAGTGAAAGCTCATAACATTGCATTCGCGTGTTATGAAAGTGACTTACCTAGTGATGGGCAAGTAGAATATGCACAGCGGGAAGGAAAATAAAAAAGGGGAATATTCCGAGTTTTCCCTTGGCACATAAATTCCCGGAAGAGAATTTGTTTTCTTTTCTATACTCTATTTTCCAAATTATAGAACCAAATGTTTAATTTAATTTCATTTATTATCATTTATTTTTAGTGTTTAAATAAATTGGAAGTAAAAAAATTGAAAATCGTCGACTTGTACTTTATATAACTAATTAATAATTTGTTTTTTTAAAGTTCCAGTTCTATTTGTACAACAAAGTAGCAAAGTGCTAATTTACAAAAGATGACTACGATCCTGTTTGTATAGTAATGTAGAAATTCTGTAGAAATACATATGGCGTACCATGAATACATCCCGAAATACCGCTAGTAGTAGACGTCGGTCTGTCTGCTCTCTCTGACTCAGAGGTACTGGGAATTTTCTCACATGTGAATTAACGCATGCAATTTGGAGAAATGGGTTGCAGGAGAGGTCGTGTCTGGCAATATTACGTGCATAATTCTAAAGATAGGTCATATAGTTTATTTCTCTGATATAATATGAAAGAAACAACCTTTGAAAGTATATTCATTTTAAATTTATAGTGATCAGTTTCGGAACACGTCTCAAATACGAAAAATGCAGGAAACAGTTTGTGACTCATATCTAGTTCATGTATTATAATTACATTCTTTTGGATTCTAGAAAATATTAACTCATTTCAATCGTCTTATAAGAATGGCGTGGTTTTAAGTTGTACCCTGTATTGTTAGAAGCAGAATATTCACCATTGACAGTCCAATTCAAAAAATGCTATAAATAGAATAACTGGCAATTTTTTCATGAGTTACACCTACGGCATTGTTGTCTTACTGAATTCTAGTAAACAACAACTCACCAGCTATCTTACTCATCGAGTACCTATAACATCATTTAAAATAAAACACTTCCACGTTAATTTCTCGGAGCATCGAAAATGAGAGGTCATATTTTAGAATAGGTGAAATATATAAATAGAAGTAGTTGCCTTATGCTTACCTTATGCTTTATCTTATTTCTAATATCCGTAATATTCTCAATTGTTGCAAGGGTTTTTCTAGCCTGCACAAACTTTTTCAAACTAATTGACTGACTCTGACTGACTTAGCTGGTTCCAAGTTCGACTTTTTGCACTGTAAATGCAAAGAACTTATCAATATTCGCAAGATTGATTGGGAGGGTTGATGGTTAAAGCGTTTGTGTCCGTAATAAAAAGGATGTGGCTTCAAGTCACGGCAGGCAAACTATTTTTCCTTCTATTTTTTTTCACATATTAATTGCTTTTTTGCATCTTCTTATATTAGGTTAGTGACCAACGATGAGGATAGGCTAGGTAAAGTCTGGTTCGATTATGTATGTGTACACTTTCTTTTGTTTCAAAATACATTTCTATTTATATTTATTAGTAATCATTTTTTCTTGTATTTTTAGTGACCATGGTTTACCTGTGGCTATTTAATGTTAGATTCATGGAAAAGGTAGAACGAAGTCATAGCACGTTCTTTACACAGCAGAGCGTTTTGTTTTGTTTTGTTTGGTTTTTTCTTGGCAAAAAAACGTTACTGCGAGTGTCTGTTACCCAGCTAAAATTTTTTCATTGTCCGTGATGGAGACATCAACTTTCTGGACGTAAAGACTATGTCAAATCGTGTGTTCAGCCACTCATAGTGTGTCAGCAACTGTATTATAAATGACCTATGCAATTTTATTCCTCTATCTTCCTATTTTATAGCCTTGCTGTTCAAAAAGAAGTTAAACTCAAAATTATTATTCCCATGAAAAATTGAAAGCATGAGTGTTCAAGTATGTATAAACTTAACCGGTTTCGAATTTTGCATATCAAATCACTGAGTGATTATTGGCTTTGGTATATTAGAAGGTGTCGTGGGGATGTATCCTCTGAAGTACATGAATATTTTTTGGTTTAGTTGAAGAGTTGATTCATTTTTGTTCTCTTATATATGTAATTTTTTTAGCGTCGAAATAAAGACACCATGAATTAATTTAGTGTTAGCCCTTTTTGTATTTTTGGCACATAATTAGATACATATGTGTGTGTGCTTTTGTCGATGTATGCGTTGTGACAAGAATGGTTAACCGTTGACTCGCGATCTCGACAGCTTGTTCAGTGTTTATAGTTGGATACATTGATAGATCGAAAGGTGATACTTCGAACTTGCATAAAACTAAATAGTTTCGCGAATGAAATTATTAGGCAAGTATACAGATGAAGTGATGACTATGTTGAAGAAATACCGAGTGTTTTCTTTCCTTTGTCCTGAGCATGTGTGTATGTAGTTTAGATAAGTTACGCGTTCGAATGTGAACATGCAGTAACACTTTCAGGGTGTGACGGCGTATAATGTATAGTGATATGACACATGTTGTTCTGATCTCGATGAATTAAATTTTGAATATTGTACTTGTTGATTAGTTACATATTTCGGATACTTGCGCACGAGAAACTAATGATTTACGAAACCAGAATTTTCGGTCGTTATCTCTCTTCTGATTTTTTAAAAATAAGTATTTGCGTTTCTGTTTAATCATACATGATTAGATTGAGTTTGGTAGGGATTGGCTTAAGACAGACACTAGTGTACACATACTTTTCTTTATTTTGGTAGTCCATTTCTGTGCCAAGGCGCCATCACCTTTGTGTTACTATTTCCGTTTCTAAACGTAGTATTATCTGGAATCTGGCGCACAGGGTCACGCTCCTGTGGTTTAGTAGTGCTAGCAAGGTTCCGGTCTATAACAACTTACTAGTTCAAAATTTATCAGTTATATACATTATTAATTTTGGCTACCGCAATCAACATTTTCATCGTTTTCTCTCTTCCCCCTTTTTAAACTATTGTTTTCTCAACATGAGTTCTTTTCTCACTGCTGTGTGGCATTGGACATTTTTTGTTGTAGAAATTTCAAAAATAAGGCACTGTTCTCTATCCCGCAACAAAGACTGGCTGTGATCTTTGCGAAGTGGGTAAGATACGGTGAATGATGGGAATTTCGTGAAGCACTTTGTCTTTGTGAGGTCCCCACCGTAGGGCACAGATTTGATCCTCAGCTCCAAGGGACCCCTGTGTGGCCGTATATTTTGATGCCCAAACGTTTCAACCGATAAAGATAAATTTTGGCCTTAAAATCGACGCTTGTCGTAGCTGTTTGTTAGGTCGGAATACCATCTCCGGTAGCATCTTTCTTACGTTTATCTTGTTCTTCAGTGCCTATTTGTTTTTTTCTACCTCCTTCTTCTACCCTTACTTCATTCAAATATTTTTAAGTCATTACCTTCTCCTTCTCCTTTTGAAGTCTTTAAATGATTAATTAGATTCATCATTTTTTATTTAGATTTTCAGAAAAGTATTAAAAATCATTTTTCTATACTGTATATAGAGATTAATATTTCTGTGGTTCGGACACCTTCGCAATATATCTAGGGGACGTTCATTTTCATAGTCAGTGATTTTTCCCTTTCTCGATCGATAGCATTCGCGCACATATAACCGAATTGATAGTTTCATGCCTCTTTTTATTTGGATCCATAGCCTTGACACATCTAGATTACAGTCTCCCTTGTTGGAAGTATTAACTTTTAGTTTTTGTTATTCTCGTCCCACTGATAGTATTGTTTGTAACCTTTAATTCTGATAGCTTAACTCAGAGGTGAAATGTTTTCTTTCTTTCTTTTCTTTCATTTTGTTGTGAATTGTGGGTGCACAAACTTTAGTATTAATGTATAATAATTCGTAGATATTGATCTGGAAAACTCTAATATATTATTAGGTGTGTTAATTTTTAAAAATAAATTTTACTTTTTTTTTCCTCTACATTCGTAGTTCTGCTATTCACTACCTGGTATATGAGAGTTTTTTAAGCATGCATTGTATTGATCTAACGCGCTTATTTGTCTTCTGGTCCGGAGTTACGTTATTAATATTGTGTTAATAGTTTTAAAAAATGTGTAAACTCGGCATTCGTCTGCAAGTCAATTAAATATAATTATACTTGTCAATGTGATGATATTTTTACTGGTGTACATGTGATTATGTATGATTAAGATGTTCTTGTTCAACATATCGGTCAACGAAACGACGTCCTTCGCTATGAATTTTTCTCTAGTATCTACTCTAACTTAAGTACTTGAAGCCATATTTATATTTCTTAAATTTTGTCTCATGCATAAATATATATAAAGTCGAGGTTAATGAATGTGTCTTTTGGGTGTAAAAAGTGTGTGTCTTAACCCTGTCATACTAACAACTACTAAACAGCATGGACGGGAAGAAAGTAGATTAGCATGTTACCATGATATATTTGTGAATCATACAGTAAAATCCTGATTCTAAGAATTATTCAACTTAACCCGATCGTTTCTTTACTGAATAGTAAAACTGCAAATTGTGATTCTCGTGAGTACAGAATTATAGGTAAAAAAGAATGCATCGGAAAATTTCAGTCATTTTTTCTTTTACAAAACATGACCATCTAATCCGTTGGAGGCACCTTTAAATAATAGTCGTTTCTACTAGCATTTTATTGATTAATTGTTTGTTTCAAAATACACTATAATCTTCAAGATTATTATTCGACAATTTCTTGATTAAATACTGCATACATATCAAGTATCAATCAGTAATTTAATCAAATAAGTAATGTAAAGATTCCGGAACTGGAACCCCGGAAGATAGAAAATAACAACCAATTTGTGATACTATAGGCTGTTATGCTATTTTATTTGTGTCTAAGCATCGTACTAAACTTTGTAATATTTTTTCTTCAACTTGAAAAACGAAGAAAGTGTGCAAATGCATTATTGAATATGAATAAGAAATGGATGCTAAAACGTGTAAATTGAAATATATATATACTCTAATTGAAATTATTAATTTCTGAGCGTAAGGGACAGATAAATCTTTCCTTCCTTAAATGGAGATGCGACCACATAAAGACACTAAATGTATGAGGAACAAATGAGAATTTGTTTTCTTTTATGCGTTACATTAAATTAAATCTTTAGTTACCTTCGGTACCATATTTCTACATGTCATACCTATATTTGGCGTTAGCCAACTCGAAAACAGAAATTCCAATGCGTCATTTCTGACAATTGAAATATGTTTAGACGACTTGAACTGTTAATGTAAATAACTATATATATAATATAATGAAATATCTGACAATATTATTATTATTATTATCGTTTGTAAATGAAAATCTTTTTGTTTTTCTTTCTTTTTCTCTCATTAATAGTAACAAAACCTGTGAAAAATGTAGTTATTGATATCTTCTTTTGAATTATAAATAACCTAATATATCTAAACGTTTACCTTTGTATGAAATTAGCGGTAGTATGAGTGTGACATAGTTTTACATATGGGAACCTAAGACAGTATTAAAGAATTGTAATTATTTGCTATGCAAACATTGAACAAAGTATTTGGTGATATCATTAGAAGCCATTGGTCATTAATAACGATCCAAAACTATTGACATATTAAAACATTTGCATACGTATGCTTACTTTAATTTGTGATTTTCTTCAATTTTCACCTGAAAATCCTTAAATTGCTAATAATTTGTCCACGTCTGTAATTTATATATAGCTGAAATTGAAATGCCCTGATCACGTTTCGCAAGAATTGAAGGTTGATGAGAAATGATGCAGGTGGTATTCTGATACCTGTATGATGCACTTACCAATTCATATACTTCGGCTGGACCATTATCCTTATTTATCAGCATTTTTAAAACAATGCTCACGTCATCCACGAAATAAGAATATCTTGCAATGGGAACTGAATAATATTAAAATAAATCAGAAACGGGTATAGCCAATAAATAAGAATTTTGACATAATCTATTTTGAGGTTTATTGAGGTCTAGTTTGAGTTCAGATGGAGAAATCATAGAAAAAAATGAAATGAAATCTTTGAGTTTAACGTCCCACGGTTATGCCAGTTAGGCTAAAGGAGACGGTGATTATGAGAGATGAGTGAAATGGGGGAATGAAGAAAGTGGGAGGAAACGGGAGAACCCCGAGAAAACCCACGAGCACGGTGTGGAGAAATCATAGAAGGTGGTATGCGTTGAGAAATGCAATGAGTATTGATTGCCTGATATTCCGAATCTTCATTATGTTGAATTAGCGAATTGTACAGTCGCATAACAGGTAGACAGGAATAAGTATTTTCTTTCAGTATCATTTTCCACTGCGTGATTTAACATTTAGGTGTGTTTAATTTGCATTCTTTTATTCAGTAATGGAGGTTTTAAGCTGAACATTGAAATTCTTACTAGCATTTACAAATGGAACTGAATTTCAATATTCTGAAAACATTTCAGATTTCATGGCCTCAACTAGTGTTTAAAACAACTTTTTTTTCTGTGAAGTCTTTTTAATCAAAAACTTCGTTCTTTTTCATGTTTTTTTTCAAATGTTTTTTTTCTGGCAACTATTATTTACTGATTCATGTTGCAGATTATTGAAATAATCAACAGAATTTGAGTTGAAGCCCTCGAAACTTACAAATCCTTTGTTTCTTTGTACCTATACGAGTAAACTTGTGTGATTATTCCTTTCGGACCCAGGTCATTTTTGGCGTTTCCCTACATTTTCAGCTTGTGACTTATTGCTCAAAAAACATTTATTTGATCGATATAGTTAAGGCCTTGTTTTCTAGAAAATGGATCTAGCTATTTTTTTGTGTAATTACATTGTACTGTTGCAATCGGGTAGGAAATTATTGAGGGAAGTGTAGGGGTGAAAGTTATACAAGAATTCCATAACCGAATTTCAAAATCTTTTGTATCTAGCACTACTGGTGCCATATGGGTTCAAGTCACCGAAAAAATTAATCTGGTGTATTGACAAAGTACAGCGAAATCCTGAAGTAGCTGGCTTCCATTCAAGGAGGGAAAAAAATTCTCTGTCATCATACACATGAAATTTTTACACTTTTTACGAATCAGAAATAAAAATCAACAGATATGCTGGGGCTACAGCATCTCTAATTATCCTATTGAAACTTTTTATGTTGTGTTCTGTAGGCCAAAGAGAAAGGTTTCAGGTAATGGTACGTTTGTTTCAATGTAGCCAACAAGAGGGAAATAATAGAGGGGAAAGGGATTTTTTTTTTAATTTTTCACCTAAAATCGGGAATTAATTGTTTTGGCTAATAACACTCCCGTGCGACAGAAGAAAACTGTCTGAAAATAAATCCTGATACGCCAAGGATATATCCTATGAGTATCATCGCGATATCTAACAAAACAAGCATGAAATTAAAAAAAAATCTCATTCTAAATCAGAAATTCACTATTTTCTTACAATTTACAGAACATGGTTTATTATAAACATCAACTGTACTTCCCCTAATTATTCTAGTGAAACTTTTATGATGCACTGTGTAGGCTAAGGATGAGGCCTTTAGACACTGGTACATTTGTTCGAATGTAGCCAACATTAGGGGAATAATAGAGAAAAAAGAGAATTTCTTCTAAATTTTCGCTTAAAATCTGGAATTAAAATTTTCTGTGGTTGGCCACACTGCTAGCAGACAAACAGAAACTATCTTAAAATAAGCTTTGTTATCCCTGTAATAATCCTACAAGTATTGTGACGATATTTAGTAAACTAAGCACGTCAATAAAAAATATCTCATTCTACCTATAAAAAAAAAGTTATCTTTCCACTTAGAGAACCAGGTCTACTGTAAACCTAAACTGTACTTCCCCTAATTATCCTATTGAAACTTTCTATAGTGCCCGTGTAGGGCGAAAACGTAAATTTCAGATACTGGTACGTATAATCCGATGTAGCCAACAAGAGGGAAATAATAGAGAAAAAACCGATAATTTCCCCCTAAAATCTGGAATTCAATTCAGATTCAAACTATATTAAATTAAACATTGCTACACCGCTAATATATCCTACAATTATCATGGCGATATTTAAAGAAAAAGCTTTTAATTGGCAAAAATATATTATGTTAGGCAGAAAACTAAGGAAAAACTAGAAAAAAATATCTCTTACATTAGCTCTTAGGTGAAATGTCAAGTTATCACTGAAGACGAGGCGATACAGAAAATCTTCATTGTTATGCAGCAACATTTCATTTGCGAAATTGGCACGTATACCGTAGTCTGTAGGCTTTAAACCTGTAGCAACTGCAAACGATAACGACGTAGTTGCAAGCGTCTCCTTAATATTCTTCACACAGACGGTTGCACTGTAACTATACATTCAGTCTTTATTAAAACACAAAAAGCTTTCTTCTCTTTAGTCTCCATCTTTGCTACTACTAGCTCTTTCTAACGGCAAACAGAGGAAACAGTGCATGTGCATGCGTGCGTACATAACTGTTTGAGTTGGTCTTTTATTTGGTAATAGTTATAATTGTAAGTTAATCGTAATAGATACTACAAAGTTTCAAAACCCTAATATTGATTTCGAAACACCGTGCTTTGATTAAAATTGAGTCATCCTATATTCATGTCTTGTATGTACATATCAGAGCTGGCCCTAGGGAATTTGCCGCCCAGTGCAGTGGCATCATTTGCGGTATTCCCCTTTCTCCAGAAAGAACACATCTTAAAACTCATGATTTCAAGTATGCTACTCCGGTATGAACAACAAAGGGGAGGAAGAAAAATGCACTCACACTCAGAAAGGCTTAAATACTACAAATACTATCTCATTGTGTCTGCTTTTTCCTTTAAATAATAATCTATTATGTTAGTGAAGATAAACCAAACACACCTAAAAAAATGTAACCCTTTTTATAGAATTTAATATCGAGCTTCAATCTCAATATATCAATTTGCAATTAAAATGCAACTAGCTTTTTTATCTTTATTTCTTGGCTTTACTTCTACATCTGTTATTTTTTAAGCTTGTTTCCACTTTCAGTGATTAGAAACTTCTTTGTAACAAAGAAAAGACTAGCTATCATATCAGAACAGTGATAACTAACTAAATGGAAGAGGTGTTCGAGAATTGAGTTCTTGCATTTGAAAACAATCAAGCAATTTGTGCTGGGATTTATTTAACCATTTGCTATAGCATTGCCCATGTGACCTTAAACTAATGAAACCTAAATATGAATTTATGAACGTAGTATTCAAATAGAGGACAGCTTAGTAAGTGTAACTAACATCACCATGAAGTCTGTTTCCGACAAGAAATACCGGTATTTAATTTAAATAATATACTTATGACAGATTTTGTCGAACCCTCCAAACTTGCCACTCCATGCAAATGCACGTGCTGCACATATGGTAAAGCCGGCTCTGCATATCAAAAATTCGCAAAATATCATATCTTTATCACTTACAGTTCCCGAGATATGGCTCCTTTAATCTCCCGAAATTCGAACTTTTTGACCAATATCTGAGGAACGGTGGCCAGCTGGCTAGTAGCCATTAGACCAGTGGCAACCGGTTACCATTTGCTACCAAAATATTTACCATTCTCTTAGGTATTAATTAACACCAATATGACTAACCGTTCCCGTGATATGGCTCCTTAAATCTCCGGAAATCGGCCATTTTTGGGTCAATATCTCGGAAATGGTACAAGTGACGCGAAAAATTTAACCACTTTCTCACATAGTTTTTTATGCTCTATCGAATGCATGGTTCAAAATTTGCAAATAACAGACAGACAGAGACATAGAGAATTCAGTAACAAACTTTTAAAGTTCGTTGACTAGAAACTTGCCAAAGAAATATATTCTAAGCTTAGTTAGATTTTCAAGGGTAACGAAATTTTAACCTCAGATTATGCGATTTAATGATACTTGTCAATTCGTCAATATTTGCTGATGGACAATAAGAAAAAGTATGATTGTTTGTTGTAGAAGAAATTTCATCTTTAATAAAGAGAGAAAGACTAGTATTGTAATTGTTTATGGGCAAGGATAGCTTTATATAGTCTAGGGTTATTTTGGTTGTCCTAAGTTAGTAGACGTAGATAAAGTATTTGTATTAGCTCGCCTTATGTTATTGGTTGGTGTCTTGAATTTTAGTATCCTGTCTAAAGCCAAGACTATATGAAACGTGGATCCTTAGCTTAATGTGAGGTCCAATCCATATGAATTCCCACATGGAATCATACAGTTCTATCGCCCCGAAGGCACACCAATCATATAACCATGAGGGAGTTCTGCGCGTTAAAATATATTATATTGATTAAGTTCCAAAGTATTTTCTATTGGCACGCGATTTTGTTTGTGTAATGAATTAATTTGCGAAATCACAACAGCTCACTTCTAGTGCGAGGATATCTCTTTCCATCCTTCGTCGT